>NC_056733.1:1218723071-1219075571 GCF_019279795.1 Protopterus annectens | reverse complement strand
AAATAAACCAGGAGGCAAACCACTTCCAGACCAGCTACCTCTCAACCTACTTGGAGACTGCCTTTTCATGACAGAAATGGCTCCAACAGTGCGTGACTGCCTTGCCTGCATCCCCCTATCAGCCCGCCTCTCTCACTGCCTTCCTATTTGGAGAACCATCACCACAGACCGCTGGGTACTGGCAGTAGTACAAGGTGGATATTTCCTCTCTTGGAAAGAAAAGTCCCTTACAAGGGGCATCCCATTCCCCCCCAAAAGCCAACTACACCTTATTCCTCAGATCCTACAGGATCTTCTGAACCATGGAACTCTCGAACCTGTCCCTCCAGGACAAGAAGGAAAAGGCTTTTACTCAAGATTATTTCTTTTCCCCAAAAAAGATGGCTCTTGGAGGCCATTTCTGGATCTGCCCTTTCTAAACCTCTTTCTGAAAGTTCCATCATTCAGAATGTTATCCGTACAAACCCTTCTAGCACTATTGCCAGCCTAGGCCTTTATGGCCACACTAGGTCTAAAGAAGGCCTACCTCTGTATCCCCATAAAACCCTCTCACAGAAAATACTTGCATTTTACTGGGCCCTGATCTCACTTTCAAATTACATCCTTGCCCTTTGGTTTACCTACTGCACCCAGGGTATTCACAAAATGCCTGACCCCAGCAATAGCCTTTTGCAGAACCTAAGGCATTCAAATTTACATGTTACAAGGCTTGGGGTTCACACACAACATCCCAAGATCATCCCTAATCTCTCAGCAGGACAAAATCTAGGTTGCAGAATCAGAACACACCTGATGCGGGCATTCCTCCCTCAGGACAAAGTTCTCTCCCTCTCTACCCACTTCCAAGACCTGATGCATTTCCAACAGATCTCAGCAAGACAATTCCTATGGGTTCTGGGTCTAATGGCAGCCACCATTCCTATGCTACCTTTAGGCAGGATGTATATGCGAAAACTACAATGGTACTTAAAGAATGTGTGGGCACAGCACAAAAATCATCTAGAGTTTCATATTCCACTCTTGCCCTGCCTCAAAGCAGAACTAAGGTGATGGGTACAACAAATCCAAATGAACCCAGGCCTTCCACTTCAACTCCCCACCCCAACTCAGTGCGTGCATACATACAGACGCCTCAGATCTAGGCTGAAGGGCTGCCATGAAAGGCTTCATGGTACAGGAGACCTAACAACCTACTCTCCAAAAGAAATGTAGCTATGTGAGGGAAATGACAGCAGTCCTTTTGGCCCTGAAAGCTTTTCTCCCAATCCTGCATCCAGGCCCGCTTCAAATCTTCACAGACAATACCACAGTCATGTGGTACCTCAACAAACAAGGAGGTACCAAGTCCTACCTCCTTTGCCAGATAACAATCCAAATTTGGGATCTTGCTAGTGGGGATACATTGTTTCGGAAGGCAACATACATCCCTTCCCAGGACAACCAACAAGCGGATGTTCTCAGCAGATCATCCTCTCTACAACACGAGTGGATGCTGAGCAGGTAAAATTTTCTAGACATTGTCCACCGGTGGGGCACACCTAAGGTCAATTTGTTTGCCTCCCCCAGAACAGACATTTGAAGAAATTCTGCACCAGGGACCACTTGCCTGGAGGGTGGATCCCTTCAGCATTTCATGGAAGGGATGGTTTCTGTATGCATTCCCACCCTTCCCTTTCATTTAAAAGATCCTCCTGAAGATCAGGAAGGACAAACCAAAAATCTTGTTGGTGACTCCCTATTGGCCAAGGTGACACTGGTTCCCCCTACTACTTTCAGTCGCCAATGGCAACGACCACAAGTTTCCCCACATGGTGGACCTACTCACACGACAGAAGGGAACACTTATTCATCCTCACTTACAGACGTTATGTATAACACTCTGGGTGATAAACTTTTAATTCCCTTCAGACCCCACTATTCTGAGGACGTGCTTTCAGTCCTGAGGGAGGCCAGGAAACCTACTACAAGGAGATCCTACATATCAAAATGGGAAAGATTCTCCAAGTGGTGTCTCCAGAGACACAGGGATCCCTTTCAAGCAGATACCCCTCTAGTCCTTACATGTGTGTGTGAACTTCTCAAGGCTGGCCTTTCATACTCCTCAGTGAAAGTCCACCTATCTGCAGTCTCTGCCTGCTTACCCCTAGAGTCCCCGCTACTAGCCAGGCTAGATGTTAAATTATTCCTGAAAGAGGTCTTGCACATCAGACCACCAAGAAAGCCAGTCCCACCCCCTTGGGACTTAAACTTCATCCTAGGAAAAACTCACACTGTCTCCTTTCGAGCCAGCCAGTTCTGCAAGACTCCAAATGTGCACATGGAAGATGGTTCTGCTCATGGCCCTTATCTCTGCTAGAAGGGTATCAGAGTTACAAGCTCTCCTGCCCTGCCCACCCTACACTATCTTCCACAAGGACAGGGTGACCATGCGCAGCAAACCTTCTTTTCATGCCAAAGGTAGTCAAGTGAACTTTCCTTAAACCAGTCCATTCACCTGCCCACCTTCTACCCCTGTCCCACTAATGACTGTGAGAGGATACTCCATTCTCTGGGTGTTCACAGGCAGCTAAGGTTTTATGTAGACAAAACTAAGTCAGTCAGAAAATCCAACCAGCTATTTGTATCCTTCCACCCCAGGGCCCTCTGCAAGGCATTTTCCAAACAAGCCATCTCCTGCTGGATCAGAAGAACGATCTGCTTCTGCTATTCTCACCATGGCAAGGACATATTTCAGGGGGTAAGAGCTCACTCTACCAGGGCAATGGCATCCTCCAAAGCCTTCCTCAAAGGTGTGGGCACAGCCTCCATTCTGGAGGCAGCCATTTGGTCCACTGTACATACCTTTACTAGACACTACAAATTGGACCATATCTCCAGAGCCAGGGCAGGGTTTGCTAGGGCAGTCCTGCAGGGCGTCATGGAATCAACTAGCTCTTCCTCCTCCCTAAGCTGTGGCACTCTCCCACACTAAGAATACTGCAACATAGGGCTAGAAGGACATAAAATAGTTGTGTAAAATCTTACCATAACCATAGAGATGTCCTTCTCTTCCATGTTGCAGTATTTTTTCCCTCCCACCTGTCCTCCATTCCTATTGACCTGTCTAAAGGGCACCCTGGAGCACCACTTAGACTATGGTCAGACTAGCCAGCAAGTGGCACTTCCCACTTCTGCTGGACATCATTTGGCTCTTTCTACTCGACTGTCCGACTGGGCAATTTAATTCTGAGGTCTCTGGGTGCAGACGTCACACTTAAAGTCCCTGGTTAATGCCCTAAGTGTGACGTCCCACGCACCTGCAGCAATCGGACTTAAGCTTTGGTATAGGAGCCAAGGTTCAGGTCCCTTGAGGCGGAGAATTCCACACTAAGAATACTGTAACATGAAAGAGAAGAACATCTATAGTTATGGTAAGATTGTACACAACTATTCTTTAGGAGGATCAACAGCACATGCGGAGAGCTCTTCTTAGTTTTTCATGTCAGTAAATCCAGCTTGTTTATTAACCCATTCTTTATGCCAGAGGAGGTTACATGCCTAGTCTAGAGCCTGTCTTCCCACTTGACAGCTGGTGATATTCTGTGGTCCACACAGTGAAGGGCAAAAGGATTTTGCACTATTTAGGTGTCTGTAGCGAAGTTCATTGGTAAGTACCAGGTTGGGGGTTGGGGTGGATATAATGGTTAAGATGTTTACCTCACAAGCACAAGGTACAAAGTTTGATTCTCACCTTTGAAAGGAAAGTTGGCTAGGCTTAAAATGGCCCACAAGAGCAACTAGCCTAGTACTTGCCTACATTGTTTTGCTCAAGATTCTGAGATGTGTGGAAAGCCCCAAAGTGTAAGATACAAGCTTTTCATCAAAAGGGAAGGGAAAAAAGCTTCTGTTTAAGTTCTGCTTAAATATTTTAAGTTGCGCTTATAGTGGACTGTGTGGTGGTAGTTTTACTTTTGTACGTTTGGCCCATGTTTTAGCCGAAAAAGTTATGTTTGCCTTAGTCTCATAGCTTAATTTGCAGTTGTGGTAAGATTGTGTATTACTGCAAAATTTTAGCATTGTTTATATGTTATACTGCACTTCTATTTCAATAAATAGAAGTATATACAAAATATAGCTTTTAGTATTTTGAACTCAGTCTGGGGTTTTCAGTCTTGTAGCTTCATTCACAGTTGTGGCAGTACTTTGATCTGCTGCCAGATTTGAGCCTCATTTAGTCATTTATTACAGCATTACTGGTGCCTTTGTGTGTGGTGAGATTTCAGTAGTGGCAGTATTGTGAATTCTCCAGGTTTTGTGCTTCATTACTTTATATCGATATATATTTATCCACTTGAAGTTGCATTCCACTGCCTTTCTGTTTACTTTGCTACTCTGTTTTTTCCCTGTTTGAGTGTGCCCCCCCCCCCCCCCCCCCCCATTAAGTCTAATCTAAAAGTTTCCGAAATTCTTACCGTAAGACTAGAGCACCGGTTTGCATTTTTTCCCAATCTTCTCTTGTTGCGGTTTTAAATGGTTCTGTCTGTGGCTTCCATCCTTTGTGGTAATCTGACTTCCAGAGTCCCTCCCTTCCCTCTTTCATTGTTATCGCCTGTTGTGCAACACATTAAATTACTTTCCCACTCATTGTTTTCAATATATCCGTAATACTATGTGCCACCCAGCAAACCAGTATTGCACTTGAGTAAACCTCCCTTACTACAAATTATCACCTGCTCATTTTCCCAGAGCAGTCATCTGCTTGGTGCCTTCACCTCACTCTGAGGGGGTCATGAGTTAACCTGCACCATCATTGGCAGGTAAGAGATTCATTTAATTGTTTTGCACTTCAGCTGTTTAGAGTGCTACTGCTTAATTTTTGCTTTATTTGTTGATTTTGCCTTGAAATCACTCTAAAGGTGCCTAATATGTAAAATTGCCTTGTCAATGTAGTTAGTTTAAATTATTTTGTTATAGCATTACACTTGCAAACAATCTTTCTTAGTGCTTTTACATCAATATGTTTGCTGTGTTCTGTACAGACATAAATGCCAGAAAGTAAATTTTATCTGTAAAACTCCTTTTAGAACTGAAACCTGTAACTTGGTGTGGCTAAAACAAAGTCATTATGTGGGGACAAGCTTAGAACACCTAGTTTGCACATAAACAGTACTACTGAACTGTCATAGCACAAAATAACCTAGTCTAGTACCAAACACCAGAGACCAGACAAGGAGACCCCTGTCTAACTCAGTCCACAGTTTACAGTAGGCCCACCTAGATACAGGCCTGGATAAAATGGATATGTAGTTTCCAACTGTCTTTGTAGCCAGTTTGGTAGTTATGGGCATCCTGAGACAATGTAGCAATTGTTTCATATTCAAGGACAGCCGTTTAATCTTTAAAGAAACAGTATGCAAGAAATGCACTTAAAACATTTCTCTGGAAGCAGAAGTCTAGCATGCAAACAAGGTTGTCAAAAATTTGCGCACACACTATATCCACCATATACAGTGTCTACCCCATACATAGACCCAACTTATGGTGAGGCATTAAAAGCAATCTTCCCAAATCTCAAAGATCTCCTAAGACTGTAAATGGCAACTCCTGTGTTCAGCAATCTGTAAAGCACTCACCAAAAGCAACAACAAGCACCACACTAATGCCTACACCCAGTGGAGCCCTAAGAGCAAAGCCCATAAGGCAAGCAAACACATTACATTACCCAAGACTCTTGTCATACAGGACTTCATTGTATGATATACACACACCCCTATTCACCGGACTGAACTTGGAGAAAATAATGGTTAGATGCTTATCTGGAGCCAGGATCTGCCAAGTTACGCATGCACTCCAGTCAGCACACCACACAAACCAGTATAATTATATCATAGTCCATGTGGGTTTTGCTTGTCTGGAGCCATGATCCGTCAAGTTATGTATGCAGTCAAGTCACCACAGGTATGATTTTTTCATAGTCAATGTGGTCATTAATGACCTGAAACTAACTTCCTTGGACTGTATAAAGAGAGACATTGTTGTGTATTATTGCAAGATTTTAGCATAAAAATATGCATCTAAACCAGGTGTGTGCCTTGCATTGAGCAGCATTCTACCTTCACTAAGCTTGATGCCACAGTACAAACAAAAGCGGTTTCACTTCAATAATTTGTTTAGTTTCTGTTGTGTTTCCAGGGGGGATTTAGTATTTATCACCATGGGAGGACATGGTTAACAACCCACATTGATTTGCAAAGGATGGTCTGTGTGTGTCTCCCTTAGGTTTCCAAATATTGAATAAAGTTTTTAAACCCCCCCCCCCTCCATAGAGCCTTTATAGACAATGACAAGTTGATAAACCTACCGAGAAATAAAACCCAATGAAACATAAAGGTGTTACCACTCAATGATAGGAGTCTAAATGAGAGACTCCACACTCTACAAGCTCTCCTCACTCTGGAAGATATAGACACCTACACTGCTACAGAGACATTGTTTAAATACACAGAAAGTACTCTGGCAGTGCAAGGTTTCGGTGCATTCCACACATTTAGACCATCAGCTGCACAGACTGGGACAAAAGTTGGAGGAGTCTCAGACTGCATTAGCAACAAGCATAACAAGACTGGTTAAACAGGATGATGCTCTGGAATTTTTCGATGTGCAAGTCACCATAGACAAAGTCCCATATCATAGCAAGCTGTAAGTCACCCCTGATGCCCCTAGAATTCCATAGCTTGTACCAAGACCTACTGGAAACACTCACCATTAAGCCAAATACCTTATTCATGGAAGACTTTAACTACCCCTCTGTAGACTGGGAAACATACACTGCCTCATGCTTGCAGACACAATGATTCCTGAACTTTATTAACACAAATACCCTTGACCAGATAATGCACACACCCACCAGAAAGTCAAACATACAGGACCTGCTACTCACCAATGTGGTAGAGCACTGCATCCCTCCCAGTGCCATGTCTTCATTGGTAAGGTCAGACCACAAGGCTGTCTCCTTCAAAATAAAGATCATCTTGTTAACCGCAGCAAACCCTGTAACAGTTAGAAACTGTTCCAAAGTAAACTGCATCCTCTTAAGTGATAGTTGGTCAAAATTCAGTGCCCCACCCAAACCCAAGCTGACAGCACCCTATGTGGAATTGTTCACAGAGACCCTGTGCAGCCATGTAAATGGCTGTGTACAGGCTGCTGTACCCACTGGAAGAAAGCTACACTGGTACAGTCCTGATCATAATAGGGTATATAACAAAAGGACAAAAGTCATGATAGTAGATCTCTTATTAAACTAAATAGGAAAATAAGATGACTAAGTCCAACAAGGCCAATTTACAAGGTCAAGATAATTTCTCAGGCTAAAGACAACCACAGGGCCTTCTACACCTATGTCGGAAACCTCAAAGGCAGCACACATCAGTGTGCCGAACTGGTAGCAGCAGTGCCACCATCACTAAGCATGACATAGCGAATTTGCTGATAAATTCAGCTAAAACATCACCCCCACACCCCCTCTGTCACCTCCCATAAAATGCTTACTAGCATGCTCTCCCAAACTTTTAGCAGGGAGCAGGTCCTGGCAGCTCTCACCAAGGCCAAAAACACAGCCCCAGTGGGCCCTGACAGTATTTCAGGATGTCTCCTAAATAGCTTGAAACATGATGTATCAGGACCACTTGAGTCTCTTTTCAACTGTAGCCTTAAAACAAGCTTTGTACCACAAGAATGGAGGGCTGCAGTGATTATTCCACATCACAAGGTTGGACGATTGTCATGGAAATGGTCAACAATGACTTGGGCACCCTTCAGACACTGGACCCAATCCAGTTTGGCTTTATCAAGGGAAGGTTATGTCTACTAATCCTGGTGGACTTGTTTGAGAAGGTTACCAAGGCAATGGATGAGGAGAAAACTGTGCATTCCGCCTACCTGGACCTGGCTAAGGCATTCAGTACAGTACCACACTATGGTTTATCCGACAAACTCAAACTGGGCATAAACCCCTACATAACTCACTGGATTGTCAGCGGTCTCAGACAGAACCCAGAAAGTCAGGATTGGTGAGACCACTACCAGCTTTGGCATCTATTCTCAGAGGCAAAGGCTAATGTCAAGGGCCTGTGGCTGACTAAGTTCTTAAATAACTGCAAATTGTGAGCTTTCATCTTACAAGAGGGTCTAACACTGGCAAGTGACTGATGCCAAAGTCACGGATTAAAACTCACTCTGAGGGGGTCATGAGTTAACCTGCACCATCATTGGCAGGTAAGAGATTCATTTAATTGTTTTGCACTTCAGCTGTTTAGAGTGCTACTGCTTAATTTTTGCTTTATATGCAGTATATAGTGTCTTTTGGGAAGACTGATACCCAGGCTAATTACTCCATTGATAAGACACCCCTAAGAGGCGACCCGGCAGTCAGGGATTTTGGAACATAAGTAGACTATAATCTGGCCTTTAATAAAAAAACAGACACAAAGTGAAGTCACCAATTTAATGGCACACAGACAAAACGTCCCAACGACTGAGCGCTTTCACCATAAAAATGGCTTCATCGGAGTTTTTTATGGTGACAGCGCTCAGTCATTGGGACGTTTTGTCTGTGTGCCATTAAATTGATGACTTCACGTTTATGTTTGTTTTTTTATTTTATTTTTTCTCAGTTTTTGCTTTGTTGGAAGGTCTTGGGTGTTTTATAATCTGGCCTTAAACCAATATGTGGTCAAGGTAGTAAGAATATCATTCTGTGTCACCCAGCTTATAAGTAAGGGCATGATGTCTAGGTCCAAGAAGTCAGTTCCACTTTTCAGCCGTTATCAGACCCATCATTTAGAATAATGCCCCCTTCGGCATATATCTGATTAGATTTATGCAATAGTTGGTATGCTTACGGTGGTTCCTTACCAGGAGAATCCAGGCTATAAATACGTTGTCCTATACAAATTGCCTTAAAGCCCTGTCTGTAAACTGTTGTCTCCTTCAGGTTACTGAGAGACGATCCATGCCTGGCACACACGGCATCCACGGATCCAGCTCTAATGAACCTTTTACATGTCTGCAAAATGAACAATATCAGAACCACTAGACCCAAAAATTTAAATGTTGCTTGTGATATAAATAAGACATGTTGGCAAGGCAGGTGTGAGTCAAAGGATCCTTTTGCTGTGGAATAGGCTTTCCATTTGAAGCAGAGTCCACCCCTAACATATTTAAGCGCAACTTTGACCAGTGGATGGGAAATTGTAAATTCACCCTGGGTCTGGTCCCCATGTCTTTGATAGTCTGGGCATTATTGTCTGCCTCTTAACATACCACCCCCCATAACCTCTAGAAACTTCCTGACTAACATACCGCTTCCTAATAAATGGTCATGATACATAAGGGCACAAATAGGTTGAGTTGCACTGCTAGGCTTATAAAGGCCCTGGTGGTCATTAACTTAGCATGTACATATGAATCTGTTAGCTGCCTCTGTGGGCCATTTTACACCTGGACAATTTCACTTTTGGTGTGTGAATTAACCTATCCCATTTGGTGTTAGATTGGTCTTGTCCATCTTGTGTTTGATAATTATATATTATTCGTAGTTGGAATAACTGAGATCACGGCATAGATAATTTGAGGGTACCCATGCTTGGGATGAAGCATTTAGAAGCTGCCTTTGTCCATTAGTAGCGCAGGGAGCAGTCCTGAAAGAATTTTTGTATTCCCCATCCATAGTTCCAAGATGAGCTTTGTTTAATGTGGATAGGGAGTATGTGTTATATGCCTGTCACAGGTGACCTTTTAGCAGCCTGCAGCACACAGAGTATTGTGACAGGACTTTGTAGAATGTATTATTTAGGCCTTGTATCCTTTTAATAAGGTATTTCTGTGGGTGTTCCAGTTGTTAAATTTGTCCGGACAAATGCATGCCAAAGGGATTCATTGTACTCTGTGATTGTTCTAATGAGGTCTGAGTAAAAGGAGACCATGACCTCTCTAGATCTAGTCACAATCCCTTTGTTTAGTCACAATACCTTTGTTTATAAGCTGCAAAATATAAAAACTTTCTTATGACAGTAGACACTTGTTGGTCCAAAGTTAGATCACTGCCCACGTAATTTCCAAATAGGTTCATAGGTGTGTACTACGCTAACAACAAGGGCCTTTTTAAGCCTAGCCATGCATCCCAAATCTCTGATAAGTTGTGGTCCCCTTGAGAAGTGTGAGCGGGGGTTGGGAGATGAAACATTTACAAGCAGGGGCCTGGGAAGTGAACCTTTTACAGACTGCCTGTGTCCATTAGATAAGTAGGTACCAAACCAAGGATGAATTTCCTGTTCCCCATCCAGTTGTCCAATTTACTGTTGAATTGGGTTAGGGGGGGGAATCTCTTCACATGGATGGGGGAGCCTGTTGAAGAGGATGGGTAGTCTCTGGGATACATAGCGCTCTCTCTCTCTCTCTCTCTCCAGCAGGTCCTATGTATACCACATGCAAGGTTTAAGTCTTTAGAACATACACTTCTGGTGCTGTTTGTTTTGTGGATATGTAGGAAATCCATCAGGGTGGTGTCTGACAATGCCTTTTTATACCAGATATAGGTCTTCCCTCAACAGCCTATAGGAGAAAGAATACAGGGATAGGCCTTGAGAGGTGTTCTGCGTAGGTCATTACTTGTACCCTGTATTCTTTTAGTGAGGAACCTCTGTGAGCATTTCAGTTGTTGGATGTGCCTGGTTAGGTACATGCCAACAGGAGCTTTGTATTCCTGACAGGTCTGATGAATGCCAAGTACATTGAACAATGACCTCCACGGACCTGGATTCCATACCTTTGTTTATAAGTTGCACAACATAGAATGATTTTCTCACTACCATAGACATGTGATAGTCAAAGGCTAGATTGCTGTTGGTGTCCCGAGGTCCCTGACTACTGGTTCAGCTTTTAGGGGTGTGTTGTCAGTATGATAGTTACCAGGGGTGGATGACTTCTCAAAGAATACTGTTGTGCATTTCTTGGCTTTTAGTTTTAGTTCATGACTGACACAAAGTAATTGCGTCATCCCTTTCAGCAGAACATTTTTGTTGAATGGAGATTATGTGACTATTCCTAATTTGCAGTCATCTGCAAATTTAGTCAGCCAGAGGTCATTGACATTGGCCTTGGCTTCAGAGAAGTAAATGACAAAAAGGAACAATCCCAGGACCAATACCTGAGGGACTCTGCTTGTGATTGGCCTCTTTGTAGAGGTGGACTCCCCGATTCTACTTTCCAGGGGTCCTGTCTGTGAGCCAGCTGGCTGTCCACCGAATGACATAAGGGTTTATACTCAACCTGTTGAGTTTGTTAACAATACCCAAGTGGGGTGTTGTGTCAAATGCCCTGGTCAGGTCAAGGTGGGCAGTGTGAACCTTTTTGCCCTCATCCATTGCAGTGATGACCTTCTCAAAGAAGTCCACCAGGTTGAGTAGGCATGACTTGGCCTTGATGAAACCAAATTGGATTGGGTCCAGTGTTTGTTGGTTTTCTGTATCATTACTGATCATTTCTACGGTAATGCTTTCCATGGTTTTGCATACGAGACTAGTGATGCTTATCACCTTTGTGCAGAGTGATGACTGTTAATGTTCTCCATTAATGACACACAAAGCTTATTTGGTGGTTACAGTTAAGTAGCGATTCCAGAGGGCCTAACATGTCATGATCTGAAGTTATTGACTTAATTTGATCTTCAGCCTGTGGGTATATGGATCCGAATCGGATCCGAGACGGCCGCATCACTAACATCTGATCCGAGCTCCAAGCGCATCCCCTTACTCATAATGCTCCCCTGTCTCCTTCCTTCCCCCAGATCTCGTTTGCCACTGAAAAGCTACGCATCATGGTCGCAGACCTCCAGGCTTTTTTGGGTAAGTTTGCTGTTTTTCATTCAGGTGTCAGTGTAGGTTTCTTGCCTATCTTTTCAACCACCCCTATCCGTGTTGTCCATCAGTGGTTACAAAAAAAAAAGAAAAAAGCAGTTATTGTAGTTTTCCTTTTGGCCTACCCACTCCGTCTCTTCGAGCAAGTGTATGTGAGAGTGTCTGTGGATGCTTTTGTCTTAAGATGGCTGAGACCCCAAAGCCAGTATTTAGGAAGTGCACAGAGGGTGGCAGTAAGCTCTCCCCAGCCACTAGCCACACTCTGTGCATAGTGTACTTGGGTACAGCCCATTTGCTTACCTCCTGTCCTATTTGCATGGGCTTCAACCCCGCGGGCCCCTAAGGATAGGACGGCCTAGTTGGTCATGAAGGATTTGTTTCCCTCATCGGAGACGACTGTCCTTCGGCAACATCTTCTACTGCCACTTCTCGCTTCTACTTCTGCTTCTCCCCAGGCCTCTGGGACTCAAACTCCCACCATGCGATCTGGGGAAGGAGACAAGCACAGGAAGGTTAAACCTAGGGAAACTATCTGTAGACCGCTCAGCTCTGGCGGAGCCTCCAGCAAAATCTATGACCCCTCCTAGGCCTAGTACTCCTCGGCTCCGATCGCCCAGGTTCTCCCCTGAGCCAGAGGTATTTAGGCCACCTTCTAGAGCTTCCCCTCGGCACTCCCGGACAGTGTTGGTAGCTTCATCTTCTCAGTCGACCCTTAGCGAGGCAGAGATGGACAAGATGATGCGGAAGTTTATCCGCACCCAGATCCAGATGGGAGTCTTGCCAGACCCCTCTCCCTCCGGAGTGGGGACCTCACAGCCTTTCTTCACCCCTATAACTCCTTCTCTGATCCGACCTTCTGTTTTGGAGCCTTTGGATCAGAGGACTCTCAGGGTCAGGGGGTTGGCACCAACGGTACCTTGTACCTCGACGTCGGCCATTGCCTTGAGTGTGTCAGATCTGACCAGATTGGATCTGAGCTCTCAGAGCCGTAGCCTCAGCGTCTGATCCAAGGGGGTACTGTTGGCTTCGAGTTTGTCGGAACGCAGTCTCCCCCTTGGCATCTCTGCTCCTGCAGTCTCTACTCTGACTCCCCCATCGAATCTGAAGGGCACAGTTCCTTTGCTCGTTTCTCACGGTGTTCGCTCCCCTTCGGTGTTTGACGTGGTGGAGACGGTTCTCTCGAGTGAGACAAGAGTCCTGACCATCTCGTCCTCAGACTCCACCCAGACTCCCTTGGCTATGGGTACGGCCCCGACTTTCCTGTCCTCTCAGAGACAGCCTATGCTCACTTTGCCTCAGGGAGCTCCCATGCAAGAGCAACAAGAAGTTGGAAGTCCCGCCAGAAAGTCCCACTAAGGAGGCTCCTCACAAACAAACATGCAAAAGGAGGCACCTGGACTCCTCTCCAGAGTCCCTCATGGATGACACTGACTTGGAGGAAGGGGAAGGTTCCCCCAGGTCACCTAACAAGGATGTCTCCTGTGGTGACATCATGGAACTCCTTTGCCAAAGTGGAGGGTGGTCCGCCCAAAAGCCAACCCCAGACAGGTCAGTGTTCCTATAGGCATTTGGCATGGGTCTATCTACCTCCTGGGTGTCTCCTCCCGCAGACCCACTTGTGGACCTGATAACATCTCTGGCATGGAAGGAACAGGACACCATGGAGCCTACTCCCAAGCGTCCAGATAAAATTCTGAGTCCTCCACCAGATAAGGCTCGCTGGAGTTAGAGTCCCCAGTAGATGCTATGATGGTGGCAGCTCCCACAAAGAAAGAGCTTGCACAGGAGAGCTCTACAGTCCATCCTCCTGACCGGGAGTCAAGGACTATGGACCGTTTGGGGAAGCGGGTGTATGCTTCAGCAACCTTTACCATAAGGGCGCTGAACTATATGGCACATGTCATTCAACTGCAGCATGACCTGGTGAAAGAAGTCACTGAGTTGCCCCTGGAGTCCATGTTGGCAGAGGGCAAGAAGACGTTCTCTGCACGAATGGTCACTCTAAAGGCAGTAGCCAACATGTCCATGCGCCTCCTTTCCCATGTACGGAGAGAGCTGCCAGGGTGGCCTGGTACAGCGTTGCCATGAGGCGTCACTCCTGACTTCGACTGTGTCAGTTCTTGTTAATGCGCCTTATGATGGTTCTTCCCTGTTTGGGAAGTCTGTGCATGACACACTGGTCCTGTGTGAGGAGGACAGGAAGTCACTGTCTGCCATCAAGATCTGCTTCTCCGCCCCTCAAAGATCCTTTTCTAGGAATCCGCGAGAGGCAAAGAAGATGTGGTTCCGGATATCTAATTTCTCCCGGGACACACAGGATTCCTCTTCCCCTGAGGCAGTGGGGGTTATGATAGGTGCCGGCCCAGAGGCAGAGGGGGTCCGAGGAATTTCGGGTAACGAGAACTGTTCTCAGACAGACCTGCACAGCAGCTCTGAGGGACTGCCTGACTGCTCATCTCTGGAGGTAGTAGGGGGTTGTCTCTTGATACACCCAATGGAGTGGTAGTCCGTAACAACAGACCGTTAGGTGTTGCAAATCATATCCAGAGGTTATTGCATCCCGTTTATAGAACCACCTCTCCCACCAAAAGCCCTCCCAGACGTTTCATCCGTGCAAAGGGAGGTAGCAGCACAGGAAATAGACAAGCCGCTAAGAAAACGAGTCATCCAAAACATCCCCCTAGACCAATCCAGATTGGGCATTTATTCCGGGTTCTTTTTAGTGTCAAAAAAGACAGGGGACCCAAGACCCATTCTGGATCTTTCCACCCTGAACCTATCTGTAGTCAAAGAAAAATTCTGGATGGTCACTCTTCAGTCCATTCTGCCCTACCTGCAGGAAAAAGATTGGCTGTGTTTGATCGACCTCCATGACATGTACCATCATATCAAAAGGAACAGGCTCTCCCGAAGGACAATCATTATCAGTTCAGGGCCCTCCCCTTTGGTCTCACCACATCCCCCAGGGTATTTACCAAAGTGATGGCGGTAGTAGCAGCTCACCTGAGACTCCAGGGAATTCAGGTCTTTTCTTACCTGGATGATTGGCTCCTTGCTGTCCCCACCAAGCGTCTGCTGTGCCAAGCCAGGAACTATTTCCTGGTATTAGCAAACAGTCTGAGCTTTACTATAAACCTCAGCAAATCATCACTTCAGTCCTGGCTATAGACTTCATAGGATCTCGGTTGGACACTAAACAAATGAAGGTTTACCTCACTCCGGAAAGGGTACAGAATTTAAGACTTCATGTTTCTTACATTTTCTATGCTCATCTTCCTTCAGCAAAGGCTGATGTTCTTTGTGTTTCACTGTTGCAGTCATCACATTTGGGTTATGTGCCTGCAGGTAGACCTCAATCGGCCCGAATACCAGAGTCTTAGGATTTCTGCATCGGATGCTGTCGCTTCTTCCATGACGTCAGGTTGTCAGGGGTATAAAACAGGCAGCCACTGCCATTATATCAGTCTTTCTTGCCGAGGAGGAGCCCGAAGCAGTTCGCAATTGCCGGTCGGCTGCTAGCAGAAATTTTCGTTTTTGAGGTTGTAATCCTGAAGTCTTGTAAAGCTAAGTACACTGTTGGGGATCCTTTTTTCTAGCTCTAACTGATGTCATAAAAAGTTAACAATTGTCTTGCCTGTGGAAAGCAAATACTTCACAGAGATTTTCATTCTTACTACATCACCTGTTTTGGCTCAGACCATTCGTCGTCGGGCTATCTTTGTCGCTAAATTCTTTCGCTCTCGTTCTCCGTATTCCGAAATGGCTTCGATAACCCATCCGACTACCGATCTTCTGAAAAAACATAAAGATAAAGACCGAGACAGACCACATAGGTCTAAAACTGACAACGACACGTCCGTTAAGGTATTTGCCAGTCCACCGGTACTCAGTGAGGAGCCTTTGCAACCCCTGATGCCCGCTTCTACAGATTTACAGGCCTCTGCTGAGACCCATTCAGAGTATGCCGCGAGATGCTTCTTTGACTATGGAACCTGCGAATGTCTCTACCTTGGGATGGGTCCAGAGCCGCTGTGCAGGCACCGGCTTCTTAGGGTGTATTCCGACCTACTGATGTTCGAATTAAACCGACGACTTCGTTTTTAGCTGAAACTACCAAGTTTCTGAGGCCCAGAGTATGCACTGCACCTAGAAAAACGAAGACCAAACCACATGCTCACTCTCCCATGCCACAAAAACAAATGCTTAGAATGGCTGAAGACCTTATTACACTAATTAGGGGAAGCCAACCTTCCCCTGCTAAAAGACAAAGAATTGAGTTTCATTCTGATTCTACTGACCAGGAGTCCGATGACTCTTACCCTTCTGATTATCAGGACATGCCCTTATCAACCCTGAAGATTCAGATGCAGAGGAATCCATTCCCTCTGCCTCCCCTCCAGAGGATTTTTCTTTTGGTGAAACCTTGCGTACTTTAAGAGAGCATTTCCGCTGGGAATGTCAAGACTACCCTCAGTCCAAAAAGAGACTCAGAGAATTTTTAGAGTTGCCTCCACACAGGCCTCGTGCTATACCCCCTGTCCTGAATGTTGTAGATGATGTTTTTATGGAATCCAGTCTTACTCCAGGTGCTTTATCCCCGGCCCCTAGGAAACCTGACAGGTACTTCATAGTACCTGATTCCCACACATTTCTCCTCAAGAATCCTACTGCGGACCCAGAGACCATTTCCCAGAGACCTAAAGGTATTAAGGCTACTACAGCCAAAAATCCTACCCCTTCAGACAGGGATTCCAGAGCTTTAGACAGATGAGGTAAGAAGGTATATACCTCTGCAACTCTTGCCCATCAGGGCATTGAATTGCCAGTTTCACATGTTGAAGTACCAGCAGCATATTATGGAACTAATTAAACAAAAAATGGTGTTACTTCCAGATTGTGCAGAAAATAAAAACTTACAAGAGCTAATGCATTCTGCAAACCAAGTTAGTAAGCATACTTTGCAGTGTGGCTTTGATGCCGTAGAATCATCTTGCAGGGCTGCATTCGCTAGGTCTGTACTGAGAAGGCATGCTTGGCTGAAGGAACAAACTTTGCCAGATCATGTCAATTCCAAATTACTAGATGCTCCTTTAAATAAGGACTGTTTATTTGGCACCAAAGCAGAAGAGGTTCTTAAAAAAATGTTAGAAAAAGCTAAATCTATGCAAACTGTTAAAGAATTCTTACAAGTGCAACCACCTAGATTCAGTAGGCATTGGCCTTCTAAAAACTGGTCCTTTCCAGCCCCTTTCAGGCCTTCTCAGACCAAGCCCAGGGGAAACAGGCCACCCAGACTATAGTGTCAGGGTATGCAGAGATCTAAACAATGGAGTGCCCCCACCTCAAAAACAGGGAGTGGTAAGCCGCCCCCCTTATGGAAAAAATTCACAATGACTTTTCAGTCATCCTTCCCAGCCCAGACCACATTCCACTAGGGCTACTTCCACCTCTACAGCATTTCTCAGGGGAGTCCCTACCAGGGACATTCTGGAAGCTGCAACCAGGAGTTTTGTACACACCTTCACCAAGCATTACCACTTATTTTTTTCTAAATCCAGAGCTGGATTTGCTACAGCAGTCTTGCAAGGCCTACTAGCCAGCCCTAACACTTCTTGACTGCCTCCGCTCTTCCTCATCTATGGGAATCAACCCAAATGTGATGACTGCAACAGTGAAACACGAACATAGTACAGTTGTGTACACTTACCATAAATGTAGATGTTCGAGTGTATTCACTGTTGCAGTCCTGGTTTCCCTCCCTCCAGCCCCCTTGCTTTCTCTGTCTTTCTACATATCCTCTCAATGGCCATTCCTAATTGCATTGGTATTTACTTTTTACTGGTGGTCCCCACAATATACTAGCTTCCTATTTGTGGGCTGCTGACATTTGGGGCAAGAAAAACTGATGTAATGGCATCGGCTGCATGCTTTAATACCCCCTGACGACCTGATGTCATGGAAGAAGAGACTGCATCCGACGCAGAAATCCTGGGACTCTGGTATTTGGGCCGACTGAGGGCTACCTGCAGGCAGATAACCCAAATGTGATGACTACAACAGTGAATACACTCTAACATCTACATTTATGGTAAGTTTTTAGAAACTGTACTTTCTGTGGGCTCTGGGTTCCATGGCACTCACAATCAATCATCTACTCTTTGCACGACTTCGTATGCGAGTTCTGCAGTAGACACTAGCAGTTCAATGTCCCCTACTTAGATCTACCCTTGTCCCATCTAGTTTGGATTTCCCAGGCTTGCAGAGTCTCTTCTCTGGTGGATTCTCTCCCCGGATCTTGCCAAGGGATTTCCCTTTGTGTTCCGTCCTTTCCCACAACCACAGTGACCACGGGTGCTTCTCAGCTAGGGTGGTGGGAGGCACTAGAAATCAGGACCCTTACACATCTTAAACAATTTAAGACAGCCACCAAAGAGCACTTTAAAAGTCACTGGTTCTGGCACTGCACTCTCCCCTCCTTAAACATCCCCTACTTCTCATACCGTAATCTACTTTCTGCCCTTAATTCACTCTTCTCACTAGCTCACTCTAATCTTCCTTTGCTAATCTTTCTACTGTCTTCTAAAATCTATTAAGCAGATCGCCTCAGAGAAGCATTCTATTGTAATTTTTCCCTTCATGCAACTACATTATAATAAAACTGGGTTTTTGTAACCACTTACCCCAAAAACTATATTCATCTTAATGACATATTTCTTTTCATACATCTTGAAATAGTTTTGCTATACTCCTGATTATTGACACTGTATAACATTGTATTGCTACTTAATGCCTTGTAATAATCCTGTAATATTGCTGTTTAATGCTAATTTATAATGAAAATTGTTTAATGTGTTGGAGCTTTTCTCCCCGGGCCTCTACTGAAAAAGGGCTCTTCAGCTCAGTCGGACAATCCCGGTCAACAGTTGTAAAATAAATTGTTCGGGAAGAACTGTCCAAGGCACATGGTACCCTTCCTTGACCAGTTTGGATTTCAACATCCTGGAGATGAGGGCGGTTCTTCTAGCGTTGCAGGCCTTTTATGCCCATCTTCCTCTAGGGACTATTGCTATTCAGTCAGCCAACATGTCAGTAGTCTGGTATATCAACAAACAGGGAGGAACCAGATTTAACCCTCTGTCATGAGGCCATGAGAGTGTGGGAATGGGCGATTTCCACTGGCTGCTTTCTGGTGGCAATGCACATTCCAGTAAGGTCCAACATTTTAGCAGACAGACTCAGCAGGACTATTCTGATGCCTTACAGGTGGTCTCTGAATCCTTCAGTAGAGGAACAGATCTTCAAGTGGGGGTCAGCCTTGCTGCAATCTCTTTGCATCTCCTTCCAATGGGAAATGCAGTGAGTTCTTCGCTCTGAATTCCCCTCATTGGGAAGCCCCCAGGGACGGCACTGGTTTATGCTTGGCCTCCCAGTCTTCATCATGCTTTTACCCTCTGTTACCTCTCATTCTGAAGTTTCTTCAGATAGCTCCCAGGTTGAGGAGCACAGTAATCCTCCTTGCCCCATTCTGGCCTCGTCAAGTCTGGTTCCCCCTCCCTTTGGTCTCACCTGGCAGTTCCACCATGGATCTTGGATCCGGTACTGGATCTCATTTCACATCCCTCGTGGATTCCTCACCCAGACCTGGACAGTCTGAAGCTCACCGCTTGGCTGCTCCAGTTCCATTAATGATTAGGACTCCCAGTTTATCCTCCCAGGTTAAAACCATTTTGGTGGCAGCTGATAAGTCTTCAACCAGAAAAATTTATTGAAGCAAGTGGAAACGGTTCTCTATATGGGCCTCTCAACGGTACCTAGATCCGTTCATGGCTCCAGGGTTTTGGCTGTTCTGGAATTTCTATCTTTTACCAAGGTGCTAGTTCCTGTACCGTCCAACTGGTCGCCATCTCTAACTTCCATGTGGGGGAAAACATGGCTTCCCTAGCTTCTTCCAGACTTTGCAAGACCTTCCTTAAAGTTGCCTTCCTTTTAAGGGCCCCCCCGGTGAAAGATCCTACATCTCCATGGGACCTCACCTTTCTACTTCAGGCTCTAGTCTCTCCTCCTTTTGAGGCCGCTGCATCAGTAGATTTACAATTCCTATCTTGGAAAACTGCCTTTTTGGTAGCTATCACTTTTGCTAGGAGGGTATCGGAACTTCAAGCATTGTCCATTAACGTTCCTTACATGGTTTTTCATAGACAGAGTTTCCATGCGTACTAATCCTTCCTTTCTTCCCAAGGTGGCTTCGGAAGCCAATATCAAACTATCGGTCTTGATGTTTTTTTTTTCCAGATTTCCAAAATAGGGGCAAATACAAATTACACTTGCTGGACGTGCACAGACAACTGAGGTTTTGTCTACACGGAACAAAATCCTTTCAGTAATCTGATCAGTTGTTTGTATCTTCTTCGAAACTATTTCTGGGCAAGCCAATTTTTAAAGTGACCATTGCTTGTTGGATTTCCCAATGTATCATTCGAACATATTCTGATAGAGGCATTTCCTCTCCGGGTTAGGTGAAAGCCCACTCCACTAGGTCCATGGCTACCTCAACGGCTTTTTTGTCTGGGTTGTCGCTGGATGATGCTTGTTTTGCAGCCACTTAGTCCTCATCTCATACCTTCATATCTCATTTACAAGTTGGACATTGTATCCAGGAGTAGGGCATCCTTTGTCTCTGCGGTGCTCCAGAATATCCTTCCATGAAGGCCACCCAGGTGTTGGTAGCTGGGGACTCTGTCCCACAGGTTGAAGACCAAATGAAGTCAACTACTTCAGGTAAAAAAGTTGTACCCACTATAACGTTCCATCTGAGTATTTGTACTTCATTTGTCTTCAGCCACCTCGACTTCTTCCCCCTTACCTTGTCACTATTGTTCTAACCTTGTATTTGGGAAGAGGTGCACTATAGTGGCTATCTTGGTTTATGCTTGTCTTAGTTATTGGAAGCCATTAGTGGTAAGGTCTGATTGGGTTGGGCTTATATTTTCCTCAGCAGCAAACTCGATCTGAGGGAAGGAAGGAGACAGGGGAGCATTATGGGTAAGGGGAGGAGCTTGGAGCTCAGATCAGATGCTAATTATGCAGCCGTCTCAGATTCGAATACCCACAGGTTGAAGACAAATGAAGTACAGCTACTCAAATGGAACATTATGGTGAGTACATACCTTCTTTTTTGGTCTATTACCACTCCCAGGAGTTTGGTTTGGGAGACTGGGGTAATGATGGTATTGTTTGCTGAGGTGATTTTGAATAGCAAAGGGGTCTCGGGATCTTGTGTGGTGAAACAGGATGAATTTTGTTTTGTTGGGATTGGGTATTAAGTGGGCATTGGTTAACCAGGTTTCTACTTTATAGAAGTCTTGCTGTGTTATTTCCTGAAAATGGTGGTGTTTTGGGGCTGTACAAATTAAGGCAGAGTTGTCTGCATATTGAATTAACTTGGTTTCATTAGTGGCAGTATGTAGGCTATTAGTGAATAATATTAAGAGAAGAGGGCTAAGAATGGATCCTTGTGGTACCCCTAAGGTGACTAACAGCAGTGGGGAGAGGGAGTTACCCCATTTGACTGCTTGCTGCCTCCCAATGAGATAATTCAGGAACCAGTTGAATGTAGAGTGGCTGTTTTTAAATTCTGATAGTGTGTTTAACAGTTTGGAGTGTAAGACAGTGTTGAATGCTTTTGAGAGGTCCAGAACGATGTATTGACAGTCTGGTGCAAGGAGTTTGTGTTTACAAAATCTAGGAATCTCTGTGCATGTACGTGTGGTGTTGTATATGATTCTCAGTTAATAGTGGTATAATTAGTCACCCATGAATATGGTATTGGGTTGGATGGTGAGTGTTTCTAATAAGTTTAAGTACATGTTATGGGTTTCCTGGGTCATAAAGGGAGACCTACAGCTTGCAAGGAAGTGGTATGGGATTTTGCCTACGGTGATTTGAATGTGGAGAAGCTCAAGTGTATTACCTTGTTTGACTGTTAGTAGATGGTCTAAATGTGTGGGAGTCATTATGGCCCTGTGTGCTCTTTGCAGCTTTAAACCATGTTTCAGTGTCCGTGCAGACGTCAGCATTCTCTCGGGTGATGAGAGCTTGTAGGGAGTGGAGTTTTTTGTTTAGACTCCTAACATTGAACAGTAACAACTTTAGATTTTCTTGGTTTTGATTTGTTATGTGGGAAGTATTTTGTTTGGCATTCTCTTAAAAGGTACTATGGGGAGAACAGTGTTTAATATTTGAAAGCTTAGAGAGGAGAGATGCAGGCCATCCCTGGCAAAGCAGCGTAGTTTGCTGACCATCTCCTTCCATGTTGAAAGATATTATTCCTCCTTAGAATGACACCAGAAATTAAGCCAGTTATTAAAGTCTGTCATTTTCTGTTCATATTGTGGCATCATCCTTTGAGAAAGTAAAATGCTGCTCAGTGCTACCCTCATACCAGCCTGGAACACACATTCCAAGAGCTCCATCTTGTACTGCTTCATATAGTCTAGGGTGGTATGTCTCAGGTCATTTACACCCACATGAACTTATGAATAAGTCATACGGGTACTTGTGGTCCAGTGACCTAAGTGTGTGCATAATATGGTGGATCCAGACCCCTAATAAGCAGCTTACTATGACTGACTTTCTCCTTACTCACCCTGGTGAGAATGACATCAGTGTATTTCACAGTGGAGACTGTGGCCAGATTGTTGGATTGTGTGGTGGCTTGCCTTATGTGCTTAGAAGTAGGGGCTCCATGAGATGTGGCTGCATGTGTTGATCTGGGTAGTGAGTGCATTTGGGGCTGCTAAGGGTATTTGTTATGTGTACATTGTCTAGGTGGTCATTGTGGTTTAGGAGGGTTGCATTTAAGTTCCTCAGCATATGCAGGTCTGTATGTCTGCTTTGAACTGTGTGTGATGGGTGCAGCATGTGTACTACTGACAGCCTGATTGGCATTAGGGGTGCTTTTATGTGAGAGCTTTGCCTCCATTGACAGTGTGTAAATACATTTGTCACACACCATATCAGTTTGTTAGAGAATTAACTAGTTGCAGTAAACATTAGGCAATTTCAGCATTGCATTAGGATGCTCATATCCACCAATCTGGTAATGGAGATAGTTGGAAAGTTCACATCCATGGCAACAGCCCCTTTATTGATCAATTGGTTACAGTGAAAATGTAAAGTAATGTCAAAAGTATCTGGTTTGCAACTCTGGGGACAGTGCTTGTCACTGCAAACTAGTTACCCTGTGTGCAGCTGTGTATTGGTGAAATTTAAGGGTGTTTGTACAAAAAAATGTTATCTCAAGTGTCTGCGTCTATACAGGGCACTGCCA
Source organism: Protopterus annectens (assembly GCF_019279795.1). Taxonomy (NCBI): domain Eukaryota; kingdom Metazoa; phylum Chordata; order Ceratodontiformes; family Protopteridae; genus Protopterus; species Protopterus annectens. The sequence goes on along the minus strand of NC_056733.1, from coordinate 1,219,052,345 downwards.
AAAACTTGTGAGGAAAACTAACAAGTAGCCCCTAATGATTTAAAGATTAAGTATTTAGGAAGATATTATGAAGTTAGGTTACACAGTAGCAAGTCAAGCGGTAGTTACTGAATTCCAGACATCCAAGTTAACTCTCCAACTCCCAGGGGTATATTGTCAGTGTGGTACTTCACTGGGATAGGCAGACTTCCAAAGGATTCGGTAATTCATTTTTGGGTGTTTAGTTTCAGTCCATGATTCTGGTGCCACTTATTTATTTGGCACATACCTTCCTGCAAGATGGTTAAGTCATTTGTGGATTCAGTAACTGCTCCTTGCTTGTAGTCATCTGCAGACTTCATCAGTCAGTGCCTTTTGGTACTGGCTTTTGCTTTAGAGAAGTAGCTGTCAAACAGGAAGGGGGTCCCAACGGGACTCCATAGATGACTGATGTTTTTGTGGAGGTAGTTTCCTCTTTTTTTGTCTCCTGCATCGTATCTGTGAGCCAGTTGACAATTTTGTGACGTAGGGATTTTCCCCAGTTTATTTAGCTTTTCTACTTTGCCTGAGTGGGGAATTGTCAGAAGCCTTGGCCAGATCAAGTTGAGGTGTGTACCATTGTATCTTCATCCAAGGTCATAAGGTTTGTGTAAGGATGCCCTTGGCAAATACAAACCAAGACTGGTCTAGTGTTTGTAGGCTCCGTCTGTCTTGATTTGTTCCATGGTAAGTCTTTCCATGACTTTGCATGTCAGGCTGGTCAAACTTGAGTCTGAAGTTGTCTGGGTCTGTGGAAAGTCCTCCCTTATATAATGGAATGACTTTAACTGTTCTCCCTTCACTTGGTACAACGCCTGTATGGAGGCTGAGGATGGAGCACTGTTAGGGTTGTGGCTAATTTGTGCTTTATGCTGTTAAGACACATCCAGGAATATTGTCAGGACTCACTGAAGTATGTTTTGCTTTTGGTGAGCCTGTTTCAGGCATATCTTGTGAGAGTAAAACTTGAGCTGAATTTATCAAACAGTAGGTTAGCTATATCTTCAGCCCCAGTATCGGTAATTGTTCACAGTTCACTTAGTGCAGTGTTGCACTTCTGAGATTATGAACATAATTAAAAAAGGTCTTTTGATTGTCTTTGGCTTGGGTAGCTGTTTTAGTCTCAGCCATGGCTTTGTTGGATTTTGTTAAGCTGCTGAGTTTATTTTAGTGAAGAGGGCTCTGTCATTCCGGAAATTACTCTTGTTTCAGTTTTGGTCAAAATTTTCTTCCTTTTGTTGTAAAATGTGTTGATATGATACTTCCCCCATGGGGTTGTTTCAGGAGTTCCCCTGCTACTGTTCCTACAGGGTATAGCTAAGTGTGGTAGCATACAGACTGGGTTTGATGCAGATTTCCAGCCTGCTAATGGATCACGTAGGAGTAGGTAGTTTGTCTTAGAGAAATTTCTAAAGCTACTTTGGGTGGAGGGAATCTCTTGTTTCAAATGTATTTTGAAGGGGACAGCTTTATGGTCAGATGTAAAAAGGGCACTGTGGGTCTGGACAGTATCCTTTACCAATATTCAAAACCCTAGAGGGGACAAATGTAGGCCACCTGTGGCAAAGTGTGTGGTCTGTCAGTCATGTCCTCCCAGGCTAACAAATACCCCCCCCCCCCTTCGAATGTTACCAAACACTTAGCCTTATTACTGATATCAATTATTTTTTCCTTGTTGTGGCATCAGTATGTCATAGGCTGATGTCTGCTTTTTATACGCAAGATGTGCGGACTTCCCTGTGAGGAGAAACACCCCTATGGGGGGGGGGGTTAAAAACTTGAAGTCAGACAGGATATCAGACTTTACCTGATGCAGAAACATTGGATGTTTTGACAGCAGCATTGATCTCACTTACTCTACTGTCCTGGTAAGATGTTCTTTGTGTTTCACTGTTGCAGTCATCTCTTTTGGGTTATCCCTGCCAGGGTAGCCCTCGGCCGTCCCGAATACCAGAGACTTAATATTTCTGTGTCGTCTGCTGTCCCTTTAGGACTAGCGTCAGGTCATCAGTAGTATAAAGTAAGGTGGCCAACGCTATTACATCAGTCTTTCTTGCGGAGGAGCCAGAAGCAGTTCGCACGAGTGCTGGTCAGCCGCTACCCGAGTTTAGTCTTCCAAATTGAAGCTGAAGTCTTCTAAAACGAAGTACCCCGTTGGGGATCCTTTTTTCTTGCTCTAATCGATGTCAGAAAAAGTTAACAATTGTCTTGCCTGTGGAAAGCAAATACCACACAGACACTTTCATTCTTACTGCATCACTTGCTTAGGCACAGACCATGATGTCCTTCACTGTCGCTTTTGTTCTTTTTTTTCAAAGCCAGAACTATATGTCGTCGGGCCCTTATTGTAGCTAGATATTTTCCCTCACAGTCCTCTAATTCCGATATGGCTTCTGTAAGCTATCCGACAACAGATCTTCTGAAAAAACGTAAAGATAAAGACAGAGACAAGACCGCACAGGTCCAAACCTACCGACGACACTTCCGTTAAGCTAGTCGTCAGTTCTCCGGTCCTCAGTGAGGCACTTTGGCAGCCCCTGATGCCCACTTCTGTGGATTCGCAGGGTGCTACCGAGACCCTTTTGGAGTCAGGTATGCCGGAAAACTCTTCGACTAAGGATCCTGCGGTTGTCTTTACCTTGGATGGGTGTGGAGACGCTGAGCAGGCACTGGCTTCCGAGGAATTACTTCGCTGTACTGATTCTCGACACAAACCAAAGACTTCTTTTGCTTCTACCGTTCTTTTGAAAACTACCGAGTTTATAAGGCCCAGGGTACAAACCATGCCCAAGAAACCGATGACACAATCTCAGACACCTACTGCTTTGCCTCAGTCTCAAATGCTTAAAATGGTGGAAGACCTTATAATGCTGATCAGGGGAAACCAAGCTACCCCTTCCAAAAGAAAAAAAAAAAATCTGTCCCCGGTAGTTTTATCTGAACAGGAGTCTGATGACTCTGATGCATCTGAATATGAAGACATGCAACCCCTCTCTGCTTATGAGGATTCTGATATAGAGGAATCCATTCTTTCAGCCTCTCCACCCAAGGACTTTTCCTTTGGGGAAACCCTTCGTACTTTAAGGGAGCATTTCCAGTGGGAATGTCAGGACTACCCTCAGTCTAAAAAGAGATTCAGAGAATTCTTAGACCTTCCACAGCACAGACCCCTAGCCATTCCCCCCTGTCCTGGATGTTGTGGATGATGTTTTCATGGAATCTAGTTTGACTCCTGACACCTTCCCTCCTCCTGCTCCCAGAAAACCTGACGGCTATTAGAGTCCCTGACTCGCACAAATTTATTTTCAAAAAAACCTACTGCTGACCCTGAGGTTATTTCTCAAGGGCCTAAAGGAATTAAAGCAACTTCTGCTAAGAATCCCACCCCCTCAGATGGGGATTCCCGAGCATTAGACAGATGGGGTAAAAAAAGTATACATCTCTGCTACTCTTGCTATCAGAGCACTAAATTGTCAGTTCCATGTGCTGAAATTTTAGCAACATACAATGGAACTCCTCAAACAAACAATATCTTCCTTTCCTGCTTGTGCAGCAAATAGAGTTACAAGAGTTAATGCATTCTGCAAGTCAAGTAACTAAGCACTCCTTACACTGTGGTTTTGACGCCCTGGAAGCTTCTTGTCACCGGTTCTGCCCTTAGAAGACATGCTTGGCTTAAGGAACAGCCCTTGCCAGACCATGTCAAATCTAAATTATTGGATGCACTCTTGCACAAAGACAACTTATTTGGCACTAAGGCAGAGGAGGTCTTAAAAAAGATGGAAGAAAAAGCTAAATCTATGCAGACAGTTAAGGATTTCCTACAGGTCCAGCCACCCAGCTTCAGTTGACATTGCCCCTCCAAACACTGGTCCTTTCCTGCCCCCTTCAAGTCAGTTCAGCCAAGACCCTGGGGAAGAAGACCCCCCAGACAGCAGCCACAGGGAATGCAGAGATTAAAGCAATGGAGATGTTCATCGTGTTTCACTGTTGCAGTCATAACTGTAGGGTTCTCCCCTGCCGGCAGGCAGTCCTCGGTCGGCCAGAATCCCAAAGTCTGGGTCCGGCGTCGGCTGTTCAGCCATGCTCCCTGACGTCAGAGCACCAGGAGTACAAAGCTGACAGCCGACGCCATGTTCTCCAGTCTTTCTTGCCGTGCGGTGATAGCAGTTCGCAAGTGCCGGTCGGCTAACTCCTGACAATTTTTTCTAATCAAACTTCAGTTCGAAGACTTTCTTCTCCTACTCAAAGCTAAGTACCCCGTTGGGGAAACTTTTTTCTTGCTCCAGTCCGACGTCAGAAAAAGTTAATAATTGTATTTCATGTGGGAAGCAAATACCTCATAAGGATTTTCATTCTTACTATATTCCTTGCTTAGGCCCTGACCACGACGTAGCTAGTTGTCGGTTTTGTGCTAGATTCAATCAACGTACTATTAAACAAAGGTACAATTTTGCTTTTCATTACTTCGGTAGGCGTTTTAATTACAAAATGCCGTCGGATACAGTTCCGGCTACTGGAGTCCACAAACGACGCAAGGACAAAGACAGGCCTCCGAGGTCCAAATCAGACGATATCGCACAAGAGGAGCCAGCTTCAGGTTCTGCCGTCGTCAGTGAGGCGCTTTTGTAGCCCCTGTCGTCGGCCATTTCGGAACCGATAGCCGAAACGGACTCCCACGAGGAGCCAACTAGGCCTTTGAATATTTCAGTTGGACCTTCGGACAATGCTCCTTCGGATGGGTCCGGAGCCGCTGTGCAGGTACCGGCTTCCGAAGGGGTTTTCAGGCCTACTCAGCTTCTTATAAAGGCAAAGACTCCTTCCAAATCAAAGACTGCAACCCAGGCCTCTTCTGATCCGGCTCCCAAGTCTCAGAAACAGTTACTTAAAATGGCGGAGGACTTACTTACTATGATTAGGGGTTCACATCCCCCTCCAGATAAAAGGCCAAGGCAGGAAGTTTATTATGACTCCTCTGATCAGGCTTCTGTTTCTTCTGTTTTTTTCTTCTGACCAGGAATATTCTGTCCCTCCTTATGAGGATTCTGATGCTGAGGAATCCATTCCTTCCGCTTCTCCCCCTGAAGATTTCTCTTTTGGGGAAACTTTGCATGAAATGAGGGAACATTTCCACTGGGAAGGACAGGAGTACTCGGAATATAAGAAAAGACTAAGGGATTTTCTTCTTCTTCACCAACATAGGCCCCTGGCTATTCCTCCTATTTTGGATATTGTGGATGATGCTTTTTCGGAGGCTAACTTAACTCCTGACTCTTTTCCTCCAGCTCCTGTTAAGCCAGACAGATACTATAGGGTTCCTGATTCCCACTGTTTTTTGTTCAAGAACCCTACTGCTGACCCTGAAACCATTTCTCAGGGTCCTAAGGGCGTTAAGGCCGCTTCTGCTAGAAACCCCATTCCCACTGAGAAGGATTCCAGATCTTTAGAAAGGTGGGGCAAAAAAGTGTACACTTCTGCTACTTTATCTATTAGGGCTTTAAACTGTCAGTTTCATATGCTGAAATACCAGCAATTTCTCCTGTCTGTTTTAAAGCAAAAGCTAACTTCCATTTCCGCCTGTGCAGATGATAAGGAAATACATGACTTATTGCATGCTATTGAACAAGTTGGGAAACATGGTTTACACTGTGGATTTGATGCCTTGGAGGCTTCTTGTAGGGCTGCTGCCTCTGGCACAGTAATTAGAAGGCATGCATGGTTAAAGGAACAAAATTTGCCAGATCAAGTAAAGGCTAAATTATTGGATGCTCCTGTTCAGCATAATGTTTTATTTGGATCTAAAGCTGAAGATGTGATTAAAAAGATGGAGGACAAGGCAAAGTCCATGCAAACAGTTAAAGATTTCTTACAAGTACAGCCACCCAGATTTAGCAGGAATTGGCCTACAAAAAATTGGTCCTTTCCCAATTCAGACGGGCCTCAGAGGGGTAGATATAGACGCCCCCGAGGTAGGCCTCAAGCGCAAGCCTCTTATAGACCAAGACAGTGGACTGCTTCCACCCCTAGGGGAGGAGAAGACAGGTCGCAAGCTCATAGAAAACAGACTCAATGACTCCCTCTGTTGGGCTGCAGGAACTTCTTGCCTGGAAGCTCCTCTCGGAGGAAAACTTTCTCTTTTTCATCTAAATTGGACTCGTATAACCCAAGACAAGTGGGTTCTGGATGTGGTTTCAAGAGGTTACAAATTCCATTTTCATACCCCACCAAGGCCAAGCGGATGGCCAGATCTTCCAAAACATCAATGGTCAGAGGCATTAAACCAGGTAGAAGCTCTCTTGGCTATGAAAGCCATAGAACTAGTTCCACTTTCAGAGATGGGACAAGGTTTTTACTCCAGGCTCTTTCTAGTCCCCAGGAAGCAAAATTCATGGAGACCCATTCTGGATCTGTCAGTCTTGAACACCTTTCTAGAGATACCAAAATTCAAGATGCTTACTCTACAGCAGCTACTGCCAATGCTGACCAAAAATGCATGGATGGTAACTTTGGATTTAAAAAAAGCATATTTACACATTTCCATCAGACAGGAACGCAGAAAATACCTCAGGTTCAAGGCAGGATCGAGGCACTACCAATTCTCTGCGCTGCCCTTTGGATTGTCTACTGCGCCCAGGGTCTTCACCAAGTGCCTGGCTCCAGTAGTAGCTTATTGCAGACTCAAGGGAATTCAAATTTACCCTTATCTGGACGACTGTCTTATTCAGGCAGAGACAGCAAGGATGTCTTACTCCAGCATCTACAGTTTGTTCAGAATCTTCTCAAGTTCCTGGGATTCACTGTAAACATTAAAAAGTCAAATTTGACACCCTCACAACAGATAATTTTTCTGGGCGCTTCTCTAAACACAACAACCCAGATGGCATTTTTGACATACGAAAAACAGTTACAGCAGGCTTCAACTTTCAAAACCTTGGCAACTGCAACTCAGCTATCTGCAAGGAGATTCCTGCAGGCTCTAGGTTACATGGCCTCCTGCATCCTTCTCGTACCACATGCAAGACTACATATGAGGAAAATACAGTGGTACCTAAAAAGTGTATGGTCTCAGCATTGTCACAGTCTAGACATACTGATCTCCGTCTTGCCTCGTCTTCAAAAGGAATTCCTTTGGTGGTCCAAGGCATGTACTCTAAACAAAGGAAAACCCTTCTGTTTGCCTCCTGCCACTCCGATTCTAACCACGGACGCCTCAGATTATGCATGGGGAGCCCATTTTCGGGGCAACTGTCTGCAGGGCCTTTGGACAAAGGATCAGAAGCACCTGCATATCAATTTAAAGGAAATGTTAGCTGTTCAGAAAGCTCTATTGGCCTTCAGGAATCTTCTACAACCAGGACAACTACTGATACGGACAGACAACACCACAGTTATGTGGTACATAAACAAGCAAGGGGGATCTCATTCCTATCCCCTTTGCAGACTAGCCATGGATCTTTGGAACACAACTCTAGCTTGCAATCTGGACCTTCAAGCACAGTTTCTACCAGGAAAGCAAAACTTCCTGGCAGACAGTCTGAGCAGAAACCTTTCAGATCCACACGAATGGATGTTGGACTCCGAAATAATATTCAAGATGATTACAGCAGTCTGGGGATGTCCTCACATAGACCTCTTTGCATCCCACCTCAATCATCAACTACAAATTTTCTGCACCAGGACTTTCCCCGATCTAGCTTGGAAAGTGGATGCTCTATCATTCAGTTGGAGAAACCTCTCGGGATATGCCTTTCCATCTCTTCCTCTTCTTCCACGGGTATTACTAAAGATCAAGCAGGACAAGCCCAAGATGATAATCTTGCTTGCCCCAAATTGGCCTCAACAGTTTTGGTACCCAACACTGAAAAACCTTTGTCTAGAGCCACCCTGGGTTTTACCACAGATTCCGAACCTTCTGTCCCAACACCAGGGTCAAATTCTACACTCCCATGTCAAAACTCTCAGCCTGGCGGCCTGGTTAATCCAGGATCTTTGATTCATTCTGTCCTACCCAAGCAGGTTATGGATGTCATTTTAGAAGCTAGCACTAGAAAATCTTATGCAGGAAAATGGAAAAGATCTTGTTCCTGGATGCAGGCTCAGGATTCTGATCCTCTTATTCCTAACATTCCTCAGATTTTACTTTACCTGCCAGACCTCTTACATAAGGGTCTCTCTTTCTCTTCCATAAAGATACACGCCTCTGCTATTTCTGCCCATTATAATACAGACCCTCCTATCTTTTCCCACCAGCTCATGAGACAATTTCTCAGAGTAGCTATGAACTTAAGGCCCCCTAGATCTCCTCCCATTCCTGCTTGGTATCTCAACTATGTTTTGGAAAAGCTCACCTTACCCCTTTTTGAGCCTGCTGCCTCATCTGACATCAAGTTTTTATCTTGGAAGACAGCCATCCTGTTAGCTCTGACTTCTGCCAGGAGGGTTTCAGAGTTGCAAGCCCTTATGGCTGTGGAACCTTATATTATTTTTCATCAAGACAGAGTGTCTTTAAGGACTAATCCTACTTTCATGCCTAAGTTGGTTTCCAAAGTGGCTTTAAATCAAACTATTCACTTGCCAACTTTTTTCCCCACTCCTCAAAATAAAGGGGAAAGGATCTTACATTCCTTGGATGTACACAGACAACTACGTTTTTACCTGGACAGAACCAAGGACATCAGGAAATCAGAGTAATTGTTTGTTTCTTATGCTTCAAGTTCCCAAGGTAAAGCCATTTCAAAACAGACCATTTCTAAATGGATTGCTCATGGAATCAGATTTTGCTATTCACGCCATGGAAAGCAAATCCCAGGGAGTATAAGGACTCACTCTACCAGAGCTGCTGCCACTTCAGCTGCCTTCCTCAGGGGAGTTCCTACCAAAGACATTTTGGAAGCTGCAACTTGGAGCTCAGTGCATACTTTTTCCAAGCACTACAATCTACCTCTCTACTCTAAGTCTAGGGCAGGCTTTGCTTCTGCAGTCTTGGAGGGCCTTATAGCCGCCCCCTCTACTTTATGACCACCTCCCTTTCTTTCTGCTTTGGGATTCTACCCTACAGTCATGACTGCAACAGTGAAACGCGATGAACATAGTACAGTTGTGTACACTTACCATAAATGTAGATGTTCGAGTGTCTTCACTGTTGCAGTCTGGGTTTCCCTCCCACCTGTCCCCTCTTATTTTTTCTTGTGTGGTTCCTTTTTTCACCCTTCTTCTGAGGTGCATTTGCAAAGGGTATGGGACCTTACTCATTTTGGAACTTCTGACATCTGGGGCAAGAAAAACTGGAGAACATGGCGTCGGTTGTCAGCTTTGTACTCCTGGCGCTCTGATGTCAGGGAGCATGGCTGAACAGCCGACGCCGGACCCAGACTTTAGGATTCTGGCCGACCGAGGACTGCCTGCTGGCAGGGGAGAACCCTACAGTCATGACTGCAACAGTGAAGACACTCGAACATCTACATTTATGGTAAGTGTATACAACTGTACTTTCCTGCACTTCAAAACCAGGGAGTGCAAAGCTACCCAGTCATGGTAAGAACTCACAATGACTCTCCTCCACCACCACCTCTCTGCCCATCTGCACTTGCCCCTAGGAGGTAAACTCTCCTTCCATGCAAGCACCTGGGCCACCATTGCCAGCGACTGCTGAGTCCTCAACGTAGTGTCCCAGGGATACAGATTTTCTTTCCTCACTCTACCAACCCCAAAAGGGTTCCCAGATCTTCCTCCAAACCAGTGGGCAGAGGTGAAAAAGCAAATCCTTTCCCTTATATCCATGAGGGCAATAGAGCACGTTCCTGCAGAACAGATAGGCCAAGTTTTCTACTCCAGACTTTTTCTGGTACCCAGAGAAGAGAGCACCTAGTGCCCCATCCTCAATCTACCCATTCTGAACACCTTCCTGGTGATACCAAAATTCAAAATGCTCACCCTCCAGCAACTACTTCCTATGCTTTCCAAGAATGCTTGGCTAGTCACCCTAGACCTAAAAGAGGCCTACCTCCGCATTCCTGTCAGGGAATCATGCAGGAAATATCTACGTTTCAGGGCAGGATCTCTGCACTTTAAGTTCTCTGCACTTCCTTTTGGCTTATCTACTGCTGCTAGAGTTTTCACAAAATGTGTCTGGCTCTCGCCATTGCCTTTTGCAGACAAAGAAGTATACATATTTACCCATACTTGGATGACTGCTTAATTCAGGCAGTCAGGAAAAGCTGCTCATGCAACTGGCCTATGTAAAATCCCTACTGACTTCCCTAGGGTACATTATTAATGAAAAGAAATCCAAACTCTAGTACCCACTCAAAGGGTTATATTCCTGGGAGCAAGCCTGGACACAGCATCCCAGATTGCATTCCTTACATTGGAAAAGCAAGCTTACCTGACAGCCTACTTCTCTCAACTAGCCACCAGACCCCAATTATCCGCAAGGAAAATCCTGCAAGCTCTGGGGTTCATGGCATCTTGCATTCTACTGATTCCATATGCCAGACTGCATATGAGGAAACTTCAGTGGTAATTAAAAAGCCTTTGGTATCAACACTTTCAGGACCTGGAAACTCTCATACCAATTATAATTTGCCTAAGGAGAGATTTTCTTTGGTGGGCAGCAGCATGCTCCCACAACAAGGGACTACCTTTCTCACCCCCCCCTCCCACGCCACTCACACCCTCACCACAGACGCATCAGACGTATGCCTGGGGTGCACAGCTGGACGGCAGGTGTATACAGGGCCAATGGAGCTCACAGTAAATTCATCTGCACATCAACCAAAATTAGATGTTAGCTGTCCAGCACGCATTGACAGCTTTCAGGCCCCTTCTTTCCCCAGGGGCTCTCCTAATCAAAACAGATAACACCACTGTGATATGGTATATCAACAAGCAGGGAGGGACTTACTCCTACCCTCTATGCAGGCTGGCCATGACCCTTTGGCACACAGCCTCAGCCATGCAACTACACCTGTTAGCACAATTCCTGCCAGGCTCTAACTTAAGCAGAAATCTTCTGGACCCACACGAGTGGCAGCTAGACCAAAGAATCTTCACCCTAATAACTCAGAAATAGGGCACCCCGAAGGTCAGCCTCTTTGCTTCCCACTCCAACCATCAGTTCAGCAAGTTCTGCACTAGGAAGCCTCACTGCAGGGTCTGGAAAGTGGATGCCCTATCCTTCCCCTGGGTCAACCTCTCGGTCTATGCATTTCCCCCACTACCTCTCATTACTAGGGTACTGCTCAAAATAAGGGAGGAAAAAAACAAGGACAATTCTGATTGCTCCAGACTGGCTTCACCAGCACTGGTACCCACTGCTGCGCAGCCTGTTCCCACTGCCACCATGGCATCTCCCTCAGACCCCAACCCTCCTGACCCAGAGGGAAGAAGTATTCATGCACTCCCAATTGCAGACTCTCAGTTTGGCAGCCTGGCTTATTCCCTGACTTACTGTTCAATCTCCCAATCTCAATAAACAGGTTCTAGATGTTATACGTGAGGCTAGATGCCCTAGCACTAGAAAGTCTTATGCTGACAAATGGAAAAGGTTCTGCTCCTAGAAAGGCTAAGGGATCTGATACGGCACAGCCCTCCCTACCTTTCATCCTGGATTTACCTGTCTGACCTGCTACACAGTGGTCTCTCCTTTTTCTCTATTAAAATTCATGCCTGTGCTATCTCTGCTCATTTCGACACTGAGCATTCATTTTTCTCACACCCTTTGATCAAACAGTTCCTAAGAGGGGCTAGCAACTTGAGGCCACCCAGAAGAGTGCCTACCCCAGCTTGGAACCTAAACTTTGTGTTGGAAAAGCTCACCCTGCCCCCCTTTGAGCCAGCATCTTCAGCAGAGTTAAAGTTTCTCTCCTGGAAGACAGCCTTGCTTCTGGCCATCACTTCAGCCAGAAGAGTATCCGAGCTACAAGCACTCATGGCTGTAGAGCCCTTCATTATCTTCCATGCTGACAGGATGTCCCTCAGGACTAACTCATCCTTCATGCCCAAAGTGGTGTCCATTTGGCTCTCAACCAATTCATTCATTTGCCCACCTTTTTCCCTAACCCACAAAACAAGGGAGAAAGGATCCTGCACTCTCTAGATGTGCACAGACAGCTCAGATTCCATCTAGACAGGACTAAATCATTCAGAAAGACTGATCAATTGCTAGTCAGCTTTGCTGCAGGTGCAGAAGGCAAAGCCATATCCAAACATGGATAGCACACTGCATCCATTTCTGTTACAAGCAACATGGGAAACATTCCCCTAAGGGGATTAGGACTCACTCTACCAGAGCAGCCTCCACCTCTGAAGCTTTCATCAGAGGAGTCCCCACCAGGGACATTCTGGAGGTTGCCACATGGATATCTGTTCACACCTTCACCAAGTATAACCACCTGCCTATCTTCTCCAAATCCAGGGCAGGCTTTGCCACTGCAGTCTTGCAGGGCATCTTAGCCAGCCCCTGGTCTCCTTGACTGCCTCCACCCTTTTCTTCAGCTTTGGGAATCATCCCAACCCAAATGTGATGACTGCAACAGTGAAACACGAAGAACATAGTACAGATGTTCTTCGTGTTTCACTGTTGCAGTCATCACACTTGGGTTATCTGCTTGCAGGTAGCCCTCAGTCGGCCTGAATACCAGAGTCTTGGGATTTCTGCGTCGGATGCTGTCACTTCTTCTATGACGTCAGGGGTATAAAACATGCAGCCGACGCCGTTGCATCAGCTTTTCTTGCCGAGCGGAGTCCAAAGCAGAAGCAGTTCTCAAGCGCCAGTCAGCCGCTACCTGAAATTTTCGTTATTCTAGTTTCAGACCTGAAGTCTTCTAAAGCTAAGTACCCCATTGGGGATTCTTTTTTCTTGCTCTAACCGATGTCAGAAAAAGTTGACAATTGTCTTGCCTGTGGAAAGCAAATGCCTCACAGAAATTTTCATTTTTACTGCATCACCTGTTTAGGCCCAGACCACGATGTTCCTCGCTGTTGATTTTGTGCCCTGTTCAACACCCAAACTATGGATACCCGCTTCTACAGATTTGCAGGCCTCTACTGAGACCCTTTCGGAGTCCGGTATGCCGCGAGATGCTTCTTCGACTATGGAACCTGCAGATGTCTCCATCTTGGATGGGTCCGGAGCCTCTGTGCAGGCACCGGGTTCTGAGGGTGTGTTCAGACCTTCTGATCTTCGTATTACAACAATTACTTAATTTCAGACTAAAACTACCGAATTTCTCAGGCCAAGAGTTCGCACTACGCCTAGGAAACCAACGACCATAGTGCATTCTCAAGCTCCCATGCCACATAAACAAATGCTTAGAATGGCTGAAGACCTTATTACTTTAATTAGGGGAGGCAACCTTCCCCTTCTAAAAGACAGAGAATTGATTTTCCTTTTGATGCTTCAGATCATGAGTCTGATGACTCTGACCCCTCAGATTACCGGGACATACCCTTATTTTCCTATGAGGATTCTGATGCAGAGGATTGCATTCCCTCTGTCTTCTCTCCAGAGGATTTTTCTTTCGGTGAAACCCTGCATACCCTCAGAGAGCATTTCTGCTGGAGTGCCAGGACTATCGACAGTCCAAAGAGAGACTCAAGGAATTTTTAAACTTGCCTAAGTACAGGCCTTTAGCTATCCCCCCTGTTCTGGAAATTGTAGATGATGTTTTCATGGAATCCAGTCTTACTCCTGATACTTTGTCACCAGCTCCTAGAAAACCTGACTGGTACTACAGAGTACCTGACTCTCTCAGATTTCTATTTAAGAATCCTACTGCGGATCCAGAGACCATTTCCCAGGGGCCTAAAGGCATTAAGGCTACTACAGCCAAGAACCCTACCCCTTCGGGCAGGGATTCTAGGGCTTCAGACAGATGGCAGAAGAAGGTATACACCTCTGCTACTCTTGCCATCAGCGATTTAAATTGCCAGTTTCACGTGTTGAAGTACCAGCAACATTTTATGGAACTAATTAAACAAAAAAAATGTTGATTCCTGATTTGTACAGAACGTAAGGATTTTCAAGAGTTAATGCATTCTGCAAACCAAGTGGGAAAACATACTTTGCAGTGTGGTTTTGATGCTTTAGAAACATCTTGCATGGCTGCTGTCACTGGGTCTGTTCTTAGAAGGCATGCTTGTCTAAAGGAACAAATCTTGCCAGACCATGTCAAACCAAAATTACTAGATGCTTCATTAAACCAAGAACGTTTGTTTGGCACTAAAGCAGAAGTTGTTCTTAAAAAGATGGTGGAAAAAGCTAAATCTATGCAAACTGTTAAAGATTTCCTACAGGTACAGCCGCCTAGATTCAGTAGGCATTGGCCTTCAAAAAACTGGTCCTTTCCAGTCCCTCCCAGACCTTCTCGGTCCAAACCCAGGGGCAGCAGACCACCAAGACTACAGTCTCAGGGTATGCACAGATCTAAACAATGGAGTACTTCCACCTCAAAACAGGACGTGGTAAGCCACCTTCCTATGGAAAAGGTTCACAATTAATTTTGTCCTTCATCCTTCCCAGCCTTGCCCAAGTACTTGCACCCCTAAGAGGAAATCTCGCCTTGCATGCAAATAACTGGGGAGTACATTACCCAGGGCAGATGGGTTTTAGACATTATATCCCAGGGATACAGATTCTATTTCCACTCAATGCCAAACCCTAGCGGATTGCCAGATCTCCCCCCAAACCAGTGGGCAGAGGCCCAAAAGCAAGTACTTTCTCTTTTCAGTATCAAGGCTATTCAGCCTCTTCCAACAGAGCAAAGGGAACAGGGTTTCTACTCCAAACTGTTTCTGGTGCCCAGAAAAGAAAACTCTTGGCGCCCTATCCTGGATCTGTCACTTCTCATCACCTTCCTGGTGGTTCCAAAATTCAGAATGCTTTTTCTCCAGCAGTTGCTTCCTATGCTAGCCAAGAACTCCTGGCTGGTCACCCTAGACATAAAAGAAGCTTATCTGCACATCCCCATAAGGGAATCTTGCAGGAAATCTCTACATTTCAGGGCAGGCTCTATGCACTATCAGTTCTCTGCACTTTCCTTTGGCTTATCTACTGCGCCCAGGGTATTCACAAAATGCCTGGCTCCAGCCATTGCATACTGCAGGGAGAGAAAAATTCAAATTTACCCATACTTGGATGACTGCCTGATTCAGTCGGACAGTCAAGAATTGCTACTTCAGCACCTGACATTTGTAAAGAGACTTCTAACTTCTCTGAGGTATACCATCAATGAAAAGAAATCACATCTGGTGCCAAGCCAAAGAAATTTATTCCTGGGAGCAAACATGAACTCAAATTCCCAGATGGCATTCCTCACTCCAGAAAAACAGGTTTATTTGACAAGCTACTTCAAACTACTGGCCACCCTAACTCCGCTACCTGCAAGAAAAATACTGCAAGCCCTCTTGCATTCTACTAATTCCATATGCAAGACTGCATATGAGGAAACTTCAGTGGTACTTAAAAAGTCTCTGGTGTCAACATTCTCAGGACCTGGAAACAATGAATCCTATCATTCCTTGCTTAAGGACAGAGTTCCTTTGGTGGGCAGAGGCCTGCTACCACAACAAGGGACTCCCTTTCACTCGACCCCCCCCGGCCGCCCAAACCCTGACAGCAGACACATCAGACTATGCATGGGGGGCTCACATGGCAGCCAGATACATTCAAGAAGAATGGAGCCCAAGACAAATGCACCTACATGTAAATCGAAAAGAAATGTTAGCTTTCAAATACCTTATCCTTCCAGGATGACTCTTGATAAAGACAGACACCACCACAGTTATGTGGTACATACAAGCAGGGGGGAACACATTTCTACCCACTCTGCAGGTTAGCCATGGGTCTGTGGAACACAGCCTTGAGCAGTCAAATGCATCTGCAAGCTCAGTTCCTGCCAGGCAAACTAAATTCACTGGCAGACAACTTAAGCAGAAATCTAATAGACCCACATGAGTGGAAACTGGAACCCAAAGCATTCAAGCTTCTGATCCACAGGTGGGGGGCACAGAGTTGGACCTCTTTGCCTCCCCCCAGAACCATCAATTGAGCAAATTTTGCTTCAGAACTCACCACAGCCAAGCTTGGAAAGTGGATGCCCTATACTGTACATGGGAAAACCTCTCAATCTATGCCTTTCCCCCTCTACCCCCCTCTCAGAAGTACTACTCAAGATCAAACAGGACAAGCCAAGGACAATCCTGATTGCCCAAGACTGGCCACGCCAGTACTGGTACCCACTTTTACGCAGTCTGACAGTAGTACCACCCTGGCACCTGCCTCAGACCCCTTCCCTGCTGTCCCAGCAGGAGGGCCAGCCTCCTCAGTTGCAATCCCTGAACCTAGCAGCCTGGCTCATCCCCTGAATACATCACCAGCAACCTTCAGCAAACAGGTGCTGGATGTCATCCTTGAGGCCAGGAGGCCTAGTACTAGGAAATCCTATTCAGAAAAGTGGAAAAGATACTGTTCTTGGAGCCAGTCTCAGGGGAAGGACACAACCGTGCCCACTTTACCTCAAATCCTTGATTATCTAGCAGAACTGCTCCACAAAGGCCTATCCTTCTGTTCAATTAAGATTCATGCCTCTGCCATCTCAGCTCATTACAATACTGAACCACCCCTCTTCTCTCACCCTCAGGTCAAACAGTTCCTGAGAGGAGCTTACTATTTAAGACCCCAGAGGAGAGCTCCCACTCCAGCCTAGGACCTTAACTTTGTACTAGAGAAGCTCACGCTTCCCCCTTTGAGCCTGCTGCTACAGCAGAGTTAAAATTCCTCTCTTGGAAAACAGCCTTACTTCTAGCCATCACTTCAGCAAGAAGTGTGTCTGAGCTGCAGGCCCTTATGGCTGTGGAGCCCTTCATTATCTTCCATGTGGACAGGGTTTCCCTCAGGACTAACCCATCATTTATGCCCAAGGTGGTATGAAGTGTGGCTTTAAACCAACCCATCAATTTTCCAACCTTTGTCCCTATATTCCTCAGAATAAAGAGGAAAGGATTCTGCACTCTTTGGACGTGCACAGGCAGCTTATGTTCTACCTTGACAGGACTAAACCTTTCAGAAAATCTGACCAGCTGCTACAGGGGCAGAGGGCAAGGCCATTTCAAAGCAAACCATCTCCAAATGGATAGCACACTGCATCCATTTCTGCTACAAACACCATGGAAAGCCTACCGCACAGGGGATCAGAACCCATTCCACTTGGGCTACCTGTACAGCATTTCTCAGGGGAGTCCCTACCAGGGACATCCTGGAAGCTGCAGCCTGGAGTTCTGTACACACTTTCAAGCATTACCACATGCCTGTCTTTTCTAAATCCAGAGCTGGATTTGCTATAGCAGTCTTACAGGGCCTGCTAGCCAGCCCTAATACTTCTTGACTGCCTCCACCCTTCCTCAGCTTTGAGAATCTACCCAGTTGTGATGACTGCAGCAGTGAAACATGAACATAGTACAGTTGTGTACACTTACCATAAATGTTCGAGTGTATTCACTGTTGCAGTCCTGGTTACCCTCCCTCCAGCCCCTTGACTTTTCTATACTTTCTACCTATCCTCTTTTTTGGCCATGTGTTATGGTAGTGGTATTTACTTTTTACTGGAGGTGGTCCACACCTTGTAATTTTCCTATGTTGGGGCTTCTGACATCTGGGGCAAGAAAAACTGATGTAATGGTGTCTGCTGCATGTTTTATACCCCTGACAATCTGATGTCATGGAAGAAGCGACAGCATCTGACGCAGAAATCCGAAGACTCTGGTATTCAGGCTGACTGAGTGCTACCTGCAGGCAGATAACCCAAGTGTGATGACTGCAACAGTGAATACACTCGAACAGCTATATTTGTGTTGTGTACACAACTGTACTTTGCGTACACTTACCATAAATGTAGATGCTTGAGTGTATTCACTGTTGCAGTCCTGATTTCCCTCCATCCATCCTCCTTTTCCTCTCTCTCTCTCCTTACAAGGAACTTTTTGGTATTTACTTTCTACTGGTGGGGTTCTTCCACCAATATCCTGGGTCCCACTTGGGGGCTCCTGACATGGCAAGAAAAACGGATGTAATGGCATTGGCCACCTTACTTTATACTACTGACTAACAGATGTCAGTCCTGAAGTGACAGCAGCCAACGCAGAAATACTAAGCCTCTGGTATTCAGGCTGGCCGAGGGCTACCATGGTAGGGGTAACCCAAATGTGATGACTGCAGCAGTGAATACACTCGAACATCTACATTTATGGTTAAGTGTACACAACTGTACTTTCTTAACCAAGTTACCCTTTTTACAGATGAAGACAATCTGCTTTATTTCAAGGATTCTTTCTAGTTAGTAAAAAAGAAAAGTAGGGCGTTGAAGGCCAGTCTTGGATAGTTCAAGCCTCAACAAGCATTTTGAAAGTTTAGGTTAGAATGATGACTCAACAGACCCTTATCCCTCTTTTATGTCATGGGTCGAGGATCATCCCTGTGGATTTGAAGAAAGCTTATTAGTAAGTTCCAGTTTTCTAACTTTGTAGAAAATTTGTAAGTTTAAAGGTGGGTCAAGAGCTGTACCAGTCATCAGTCATTACTTTTTGGACTGGTTACATATCCCATAATATCTTCTTGTGATGCAGTAAACTCTCAGTTAACCAGCACCCATGGGGATTGGTAGATGCTAGATAACTGTAGTTTCTGGTTGCATGAGAGTTACTATTAAAAATAGTCCTGGCAAATACTGTACCCTATACTATTTGTTTGGTTTGACTTGTTCTCAGGTTGGGGAGAGAGGGGTTGTATTTATATCTTCCTTTTTAAAACTCTAAAATTCTAAAAACTTAAGGTATGTTTCTGTGGGGGGAAACCGGAAGTGCAACACACAAACTGTATTGTATTTCTTCTTTTTTTTTTTTTTTTGCCAGTTGCTTGAGTTCCTGTTAACTGAGAGTTTACTGTAGCAGCTCATGTTGAGGGTTTTTGTAAAAATCGTGATTTTGCTTTTTTATTCTGTAGGCCTTGTATTTGGCAAGAAAATCAGATCCCATTATCTCTTAGGCTGTTTTTGACACTTTTCATAAAAGGGTTTTCTTAGCTTCATTTAGTTGTGGTCCATGCAGTTGTTACTGTAAGGGTTTTCTCAACATTCTGGATCACATCAACTAGTGTCATGATGGTCCAGAACACTGCTGTTTGTTAGGAAAATTTATCATTGTTTGAGCATTTTGACAGCTTATGTGGCACACCTCTTTTAAATCAAGCAGTGATACCTCTGTTATGAAGTTAAAAGGGGGTTGGAGTGACAGCAGTTCAACTAAAGATGGGACCCTTTTTCTGTAGTGCCAGTACTGATGCGTCAGACTGTGGTTTAGAGAGCTCATCTAGACAAAGTGTCAAAGCTGTGGTCTGCTACTCAGTGTCAAATTGAAGAAAATGTTAGTGTTAAGTGTCCTAAAGTCCATTCAGAAATGCACAAAATGAGGCATATGATGTAGAAAGTAACGGACAGCATTACAGTGATGTGGTGCTTAAGCAAGGGGAAATATACTTTGCTAGTTGTGTAAAATAGTTTTAAGTTTGTAACTTGTTTTGTCAAAGAGCCGTCTACCTGACATCTCTGGCTTCTGATGTGCACACCTTGGTTACGGAGGGAGCAGATGGAATTCTTACAGTGGTAGTCAGGGGAAATCTTTCTGTTGACTGGGCTGACACTGTGGCCATATGAGTGCATGTTAAGGCCTTGCCACTTGCATGCCAAAGTGGCATCTGGGGTTGCCCCAGCCTCTACTGTCCAGGTTACAACACAGGACCTTATCAGTCTGGCGCAGTATTTCATGAATATCATGGAATCCATACAGCCTTTCCTGGAAAAGGAACCTGTGATAGGAACTCCCTCTGTAAATGAAAAAGCGACCCCCCCCCAAGTCAGATTCCTGTGATTCTGATGATGTGGAAATGATTTCTGTGGTACACTTGCCCCTCCTACCGGTATCTTGCCTCAGATTCTGAAGACACAGTTTCCTTAGCTTTGCTTCATGAAGACTTATCCTTTGGGATACTGTTGACAGACTGAAGGAGTCCTTCAGTTTGGAGTCTAGAGGTTTCTTTTAGGGTCAGAATTGGTACAGACTGCTTCTGAGTCTGCCTAAACCCAGACCTTTTGTGATTCATCTAGTCCCTGAAGTCTTGGATCATGTTTTTCAGACACTTTTATTTAGTTAGTTTAATTTTTATTTAATTTATTTACTTGTTTATACTTTGTTGACTGGACTAGTCCCTCTAAGCCTGTGGCCTTTCTTCACGGGAGACCCGAGGTGTTACTCATACTGACCAGGAGAAATTTGGCTAGGACATTAGGGAATTTGCACAGATCTTTTCAGTGAGTACCATAGGATCTTTGACCACCTGAGCTACCACCAGCTCAGGCAGATGGGGTCTCCTTTTAACGTCTCATCCAAAGGACAACAAATTCAGGAGTGCAACACCCCTCTTGTGCTTCACTGGTGTCAGTAATGGAAAATGTAGTCCAACTACCTGACGTGGGAATAGAACCCACAACATTCTGATCTTCCAGCACTAAACTGCGCTATCTGCTGAACTTGAGGTATATTTGCAACCCTCTACACACTGTTGC
The DNA here is from genome assembly GCF_019279795.1 of Protopterus annectens. Lineage (NCBI taxonomy): Eukaryota > Metazoa > Chordata > Ceratodontiformes > Protopteridae > Protopterus > Protopterus annectens. The sequence continues at coordinate 1,219,031,712 of NC_056733.1, read as the reverse complement.
AAAGATGGCAGACAGCTTTGTATAGGAATCTAGTGGTGGATCCAACTGCAATGTCTCTGGAGTCCATCAGTGGTAGCACAGGGTCTGCATCCAAGAACTACTTATCTAAATGACTAGGAAAGTACGATCTTAGACTAGTTTGGAAAGAAAGCAAATGTTCAAAAATTTTTCCGAGAAAATTGTCAGTTCCACATGATCAGATATCATTAATCTGTTCAGGAATAGATTAAGGCCAAAGCAGAGCGGATTCAAGATAAGCACTTTGAGAGACCGTCAGGAACTGGTGGTTTAATTTCTCCAGGTGTTTTTGGTTTCTGATAGCATGTTAGGAATGGAACCCATTCCTAATTATTAGAGTTAATGAAATTAGTGTGTTTCTATTTCTAGTGTTAGCCAGGTGTGCTGTTTCAGCACTAACAGTGTGTCCAGAATTGCTGCTTCCTGCAATTTATATAGGGTTACATGCATTGGTAGCATATTTAATTATGATTGTAATTTTTTTAAAGTCGTATTGCTCCTTCTGCTGTTTGAACTGTCTGTGCATCTTTCTTCCAAAGTGCTCATTTTTCTGCTTGTAAATCCTGGTATTTTATGACTTTGCATCAATCAACACTACTTTTGCCTGTTTTTTTCATGGACTATGTATCTGGTTTTCTTGCATGTGTTTTTCAACTGTTAGTAATGGTTGATTCCAAATTTTGTCACATGGCTAGTGTTAGCCTACAGGTATCCCAGACACTTACTCAAATGCGACTATAATGCTCTATATGTGTAATGTAGGACATCTGTTGTGGGGTTGGTGTCTAGAAGACATGCCTGGCCTAGCTGAGGAATCAACCCATCTCAGAGCATGTTAAAGCTGAACTCCATAATGTACACTTTGACAAGGAGTTGCTCTTTGAACCCCCTTATTAAGAAAGTGTTTGAGACTGGATGATTGGGGGGAGGGCTATAAAGTCTGTCAAGGAACTCTGTCTAGGTAACAACAGAAGCTATCCTGCTACGTCTTGGGCTAAAGTGTGCACAACTTCCCTTGAGTGGATTACTATGTTGATACAAGCTGCATCCCTAGAATTTCCCAGAGCCAGGCAAACCCCACAGAATGCTTTCTAAAGGCATACCTGATCCTCAATATCCAAAAGTCTCAACTGCACAGCAGCCACGTGTCTCCTTTTTGGGGGCAGTCTTGGATTTGACTCTGCAAAAAATTTTCCTTCCACAAGTCAAAAATCCTCTTTTTTTTACAAGCTACTCCAAGTGCATTTGCAGCTAGACGGTCATCTCCTAGGGCACATAATAGCTTCTTGCATCCCTGCTAACCACACTCCACACAAGAAGTTACAGTGGTTTTCGGAGTTCACCATTCCACTTCTGTCTTGCTTAAAAAGAGAGGTGTTGGGATGGGAGGAGAACATCACCAAAAAAACAAACACAGTGGGCCACGTTCTTAGAGTGCATGAGACAGGGGACAGGTTTATGTCAAGACAGCTAATAATCACAAAGGAAATGGTGGCAGTCATTCTGTCCTTGAAGGGTTTCAAAGACGAATTGAAACCAGGACTCATAAAAATCCTGATGACGACACAGTTGTGTGGTACATAAACTATCGTGAGGGGTACCCACTCCTACTATCTGTACCGGCTTGAAATGAATCTCTGACAACTTGCTGTAGAACTGCAGCTGTTACCAGTAGCCTGTTGCATCCTAGGGAAGGAGAATCTTTTAGCAGACAGTTTGAACAGATACCTTCTACACTTAAAAGAAATGGATGTTGAAAAGAGATCTTTCTCAACCTGTTCCACCTTTGGAGTGTGCCAGAATTAGACCTTTTTGTTTTACCAGGCAGCTAAATAATTTCTGCTCCAGAACCCCTCAGAGGAGTGTGGAAGATGGATGCCCCCTTCTTCTCTTGGACAGGAGAAGACTATACCTTACACCAAGAGTATTGCAAAAGTTTAGTGGAGGATAGGCTGAAGGGAATCTTTATTGCACCATACTGGCCCTAACAGCACTGGTCCTTCCTCCCTCCTGTCACTGGGGGACAGAGGGGAGAATGTCATTTCCAGTGGGTGTGGACCTCCTTACTCAGAACAAAGGGTCTATCTTTCACCCAAGTCTCAATACCCTAAGCTTCACAGGTTGGATGATTTATCCCTGGTTCCTACTAGGCATCACTTTACTGAGATGTGATATCTATTCTCAAAAAACAAGTGCTAGAAAGTCATACGTTGCTAAGTGGAAAAGGTTTTCCATATTGTATTGATTTAAAGGATGCCTTCCTAAGGCAGTTTCTTTACCACAGGTCCTAAACCAACTTATCCACACACTATTCTTCTGTCAGGGTACATGTTTTTGCTATCTTTGCATGTCTGCCTATGTCTCCTCCAACCTACTCACATTCCTACATGGAACAGCCCCTCAAGAGGATATTGCGTCTTAGCCCAACTAGGAAGTAACCCATCCCTACCTGGGGCCATTTCTTTGTTTTAGAAACGCCTTCTGTGCCTCCCTTTAAGTCAAACTTCTCCTTTCCTCCATCAAAATGCTCACTTGGAAAAACACTCTTCTGCTAGCCTTTTTTTAAATAACTTTATTAAATTATCACTTAAGGTGATAGGCACATATACATTAATATAATTTAGTAGAAAAGAAACCAAACCAATTGTTTTCATTTACATGCATTATACATTTAACAATTGTCATTCACTCCAGAATTACACAAATTACTGAATTACTGCCTTCCCTTAAATCTCACTCCTACTGAGCATTATGCTTGCATGTAATTGTCCTCACAAATTCTATTTATTTGTAGTTTCCCTTTTCTAAAATTTCTACTTAGTTTTTTTTTTGTCTCCGCTGTAGTATTCCATACTTCAGTTACAGTTGAATTGATTTTGCTTTCCATTTTCTAGTAATTGTTTTTTAAGCAGCCAGGAACATTAAACTTAGTAAGCTGGTACTGTATGTGTAGGCAGTTAAGATCCAGTTTCTCAGCTTAAAATAATAATTTAACAGCCATTTGTTCTCAAGAACATCTGTTACAGAATACTCTGCAGGGAATTTTTTAAATCTGCAACTGTGTTATACTCTCAGAAACCATTTCCTCACTTACCCCTGTCTTTCCTATCACTCCTCTGTCATTCTCTGTGTACCTCAGCAAAATTCTCTGAGGTATCTTTGTGGTAAAATAATACCTATGCAAATACTTACAAGCAGAAATCCTGGACCTTCTACTTTGTTGCATACAAGGGAGCCATATAGGTGTCCTCCCATTGTTCCTTGGTAAATTACCTTTCCAGTCTCTGTCTTACCAGTCTTTTCTAACTTCCTTTGATCATTTCTTATAGATGTTCCACATTAGATCACTGTTGCAGTAGTCTAAGCTATTTGGCTTGTATCCAAGGATATGACCAACCCGACCAGCTTTTCAAAGCCTGAGTATGCTTTCCACATGCCCTAACTGCCAGGAGAGTGAGCAATGTTCCATATAAAAGGCAGCTAGAATGCCAAAAGCTTCAAAGCTTTCTTACTGCCAAAGTGCAATTCTCCTGGCTGTTTTGTGGATCTGACAATTGGCTAGCTATCTCTTTAAGGCTGGACAGATAAGTCCCCTAATGGTGAAAACCTTCCACTACTTTCTGAAGAAATCTAGTGTTTTTTTTTTTTCTCCCTGTGAATTTATTATTTTGGTTAGGAAACTTATTTTGAGATGAGTGACACAATTAATTATCTGCTGATTTTTGTTGCAGTGATTGCTCATGGTAACCTTTGTGTGAAATAACATTTTTGAACTTGCATACTTTTGTAATGTCTGTGTATTGGGGCATGAATTGGTGCTTTTAGGAGCTGTGTGCGCATGTGCATCTCTGTGTGTGTGCATGCTTGCTTTTTTTTTTTTTTTTTTTTTTTTTCTTTTACCTCAAAACCATCTTTTTTGACTGGCTCTAGGTTGCTGATAGTTTCAGGATCCACTACCGATCTTTGAAGCTTTCTTCAAATACCTAGACCTATGGTACAGTTACTGGTCTTCTCAGCTCTTCATTCCCCCGTCCACAAATTGTCAGGGAGTCTTTGGATGTCAAGCCAACTCTGTTTTTGCCTTCGCCACTGATGCGACTCCACTGTGACCAGATTTGGTTCCTTGATTGCTCATTGTTTTCACCCTGTCCTGTTAGTGTAGTATCATAGTCCCTGAGTTTTTCCAATCAAAACAAGGTATCCTGCAGGGAATGTCTCCAGAGTCGGGGATAGATGACTTCTGTGATTCTTATGATTTCCCTGACCAGACATCACACAAGAAACACATCGTGTTATTTTATTTGTTTATTTTACATTTATTTACCAGAAAAGTCCAACTGAGTGAAACCCATTTTCTTTGGAGGCCCAACGAGAAAATCTCCACATGCAAAACAATGCAAGGAAATATAAAGATTACATATACATATGTTAAGGCGGTATACAGGATAATGCATGACAAGATATAAAATGCATAGACGTATATGACATAAACTGCCAATTCATAATGTTAGATATACATAATACCTATCATTAATCAATCTTCTCTCTTACAATAATAAGTACAAGTTTAACAAAGCAAAGCGGTCTGCATTCACACATTAATCATAGTATACAGTGGTTTTACTGCTAGAAATTTTATGAGTTCTGCAACTGACAGTAGAAACGTATTTAAATTTTGCAAAAGTGAGAATCGAGTTTTTAATTTGCAGAAATTGAGGGAGATATAGAGGTGGTTGTGTAGAACAGTAAGTGGAAGTGCCATGGAGGTAAATTCGTAAGATGAGGTAGAGGTTAGTTTTTATAGGTTTGATTATATGTGGTGAAGAGACATGTTGAAGAAGGTCCAAGTTAACAGGGACTGTTACATGAGCAGAGCCATGCACTAGATAAGTGCATTTTGAGTAGCTTTTTAAAGTGAGCATTGTTAGTCGTGGATCTGACTGACCGAGGTATTGAATTCCAGAGTTTGGCTACGTGATTTAAGGAGAGAGTCTCCATCAGTGTTCTTAGCTTTGTTTTAGTAGTGATTTGTTAGTGGAGCATAATACTCTATTATTGAAGTAAGGTTCAGTTATGTTTTTTTTTCTTTACTGGTAAAGTTGTTTCTGAGCTGTTATCAGCTGGTTATAGGCTAGTCGATGTGGTAGTTCCAACCAGGAAAGTTGTTTCAGGGCTAGACAATGGTTTGATTAAGAGTCTGTAGAAAATTTTGTTATTTTATTATAACAAGGTTTGAGTTTACTTAAGTCTGTATTTTTCAGGTTGGTGAGTATGGGTGAAGCATAAAGGAGGGTAGAGAGAAGGTGTGTTCTTGAAATGACTATCCTGGTATCATTGGTTACGAATTTATTTCTATAAAGTGTGCCTAGATTTTTATGTATTTTCTTTATAGTTTGAGATATATGTATGTCTAATCTCATGTTGTTTATTATGTTGCCTAAGAGTTTTTTAGAGGATACTGGTGTAATAGTTGTGTTTGTTAGGGAGGTGGGTCACTGCCTGTATTGAGATGGAAGATCATAAGTTTAATTTTAATAGGGTTAAGTATGAGTTGAGATTCGATGAGCCAGGATTCAATAGCGTAGAAGGACTTTTGGGTTCTTGAAGTTGCTGTATGAAAGGGGCAGCACATATAAACGTGGAATCAGCACATTGGACTAAGGAGGCAGGGGAAGTAACTGTGTTAAGGTTATTAGTGAAGAGAATAAAGGAAGGGGTACCAATAATAGGGGTACCCCTCTCCTGTGTGACTGGAAGTAGAAGGGAAAGGTGTTTTTCCCTTTTTATAGCTTGCTGGCATCCTGTTAGTTTCTAAATCAATGTGAGAGCAGAGAGACTGAGATTTAGGTTAACGAGTACTGTTAGAAGTTTGTTGTGGGAGACTGTGTCAAAAGCCTTTGACAGGTCAAGAAAGATGGTTGAAACTGTTTTGCCTTCATTTCTATATTGATTAATTGTCTTGGTTGGTGATAGGAGAACAGTTGTACATTGATTAGTTCTAAATCCATGCTGTGTTGCGACTAATAGGCTGTTTGTGGACAGGTAGTCCAGAAGTTGAGAATGTATACAGTTTTCCAGAATTTTGGATTGAGGAGACAGAATGGCAGTAGACCTATAATTTGAAAGCTCTGTAGAGAATGCCACCATTTATGTAGAATGATTGTATATGAAATTTTCCAGAGAGATGGGATTTACTGCTTGATAGAAATATTGATGAGACAGAGTAAGAAATGGCATCAGTTAATAGCTTTAGATACTCAGCTGGTAAATTGTCAGCTGCTGTAGTTGTTGGTTTAAGGTTCTTGAGAAGTTTTTTTTATGCTACTCATTGAAACAGGCTGGAAGGAAAAGATGTTTTCATTGCTTGCTGATAAGGCTGCTGTAGTGGAGGAAAAGTTATTTTTGGAGAGTGACAGTATACTTTCAGTGAAGTATTTATTGAATTGTTTTGCCATAGTACATAGGTTGTGTGAGGAAGAGGGATGTGGAATTGATGCTTGGCTGGGATGTAGGATTGTTTTTTTTTGCTAACCATAATTTTTGTGGGTTATTTTTGTGTTTCATTTGGATATTGATGATGTAGTTTATTTTATCCTGTTTAATTTGTTTTTTTTTTTGGTTTTGTTTCCAAGTTCTTGATACGCTAGATGATTAAATGGAAATTTATTTCCATACCGTCTTTCTCAGGCGTTATCTCGGAGTTTGAGTAGTGCTGTAGTTTCTTTAGTAAACCAAGGAGCATAGTCTCACTTTGCCCATATTGTCCTGGGTAATGCTAGTTTGTCAAGTTTACTGAGGAAGGTGGAGTTGAAGTATTCCGTGGCCTTGTCTAGTGGTAAGTCCTTGAGTGGAGTCTAGTTACAGCGTCTGAGTATAGACAAAAAGTTTGGATTTTGAAATTTATCTTTTTTGGCTATGGCGATAAGTGGTGTGTTTAAGAGGACATGTACGTTGCCTAAATAAGTAGGTTGGGAGTGTGGTCACCAAGACTGTCAGGGAGACAACCAGAGTGTTGTGAGTGGGATGATTTATTAGTAACAGTCCAGTCTAGGATGGACTGTATATTTGAGGTTTTATCTGTTCTAGTTCGACCTTGAATGATTTGGGTAAAACCATACAGGTTTATATGGCATGTGGGATTCTTTAAATTACAAGTGAGCCAGTCTATGTTAAAATCACCCATGATAATTGCTTCTTGAGGTAATATTTTTGATGGCCAGTCAAAGATATGCTCTCTAGTGGTCAGGTTATTGCCAAGTGGCATATACGTTCCTATTATGACTATTTTTTCGAATTAATTTTCAGTTTAGTGTAGGTTATTTTGGTGTTAGATCCTAGGAGATTACTAGACTATTGACCCTGATTCTCTTATAAGCCTATCCAAGAGTTTAGCCCATGTTTAGACAAGTCAGCACCCAATGTTCCTGTTCAGTAGGGACATGGGTGGAATCCCAGGGGTATATTTTCTTTTTCCCATCCAGTTATCTAGGTTGCTTTTAAAAAGGGGTAAAGAGGTACTCTGCCTGATGTGGAGAGGGAGTCTATTCCATAGATGAGGGAGTCTCTGGGACACAAATCTGTCCCGCCAACAAGTCCTGTTGATGTCACAGACCAGGCTGAGGCCATGCGTGCGGGTTACTCGAGTGGAGCTTGACATGCAGATATGCAGCCGTCCCAACAAGGTGAGGTCCATGATTGCCTAGTTTGCCAGACACTGGTCATCACTGAGGAGTCTGTATGAAACTGAGTAGAGTTCTAGGGCTTTTAGCCTATCTGTGTATGGTAGATGTTTGAGGCCCAGGATTCTCCTGGAGAGGAACGTCTGTGGTATCTCCAGCTGCTGCATGTGCTTTGCAAGGTACATACCGAAAGGTGAATTGTACTCAATAATGGGCCTTGTAAGGGAAGAATACAGGAATGCTATGACCTCCTTGTTCCTGGATGAGATACCCTTACTTATAAGGTAGGCCATGTAGAAGGCTTTGTGTACCACGGAAGCAACATGGTGGTCAAAGTCAGGTTGCTGTCAACCTGGGTGCCCAAATCCCACACGACTGAGTGCTTAGGACATTGTTATTAATGTGATCATTTGTGGGGACGTCACTCTCCCCAATGGGGATGACGCATTTTTTGGTATTCAGCTTGAGGCCTTGCTTCTGACACCAGTCATTTGTCTGAGTGAGACCCTCTTGGAGGATGTCCACGTCACTAGGGGAATTGATGACAGCACCCAGCTTGCAGTCATCTCCAGACTTAGGTCAGGCATAGCCCACTGGTTTTGGCCTGCACCTCCGAAAAGTATATCCCAAATAACAGAGGCTCCAAGACCGAACCCTGGGGCACACCACTTGTTATGGGTCTGCTGTTTTAAGTGGCTTCCTCTATTTTGATTACGTGGGTTCTGTCAGTGGGCCAGTTTGCTACCCATCTGGTAACATATGGAGTGATGCCTAGTTGAGAGAGTTCATCTATTATGCCCGAGTGGAGAATCGTGTCAAAGGCTTTGGCCAGGTTAAGGTAGGCGGCGTTCACAGTCTTCCCCTCATCCATGGCTTTGGTGATTGTCTCAAAGAAGTCGACCAAATTTAGCAGACATGACCTCCCCTTGATTGCCAAACTGTATGGGATCAAGTGTTTGGAGGTTGCCAGTGTCCTTGTTAATGAGGTCCATGATAATCTGTTCCATGACCTTGCAGATCAGGCTAGTTAAGCTGATGAATCTATAATTTCCCAGATCGGTGGACGCTCCACCTTTGTGTAAAGGGATGACAGTGGCTGTTCTCCACTCAGTTGGGATGACGCCAGTACTCAGGCTTTGGTTGAATAGGGTGTCTAACGGTGCTGCAAGTTCCTGTCTGGGTTCATGTAGGATGCAACCTGGTATGTTATCGGGTCCCATGAAGGCTGTATTTTTTGCCTTTGAGAGAGCAGTGATGACGTGTTCCCTACATATAAGAGGAAGTGGGCAGGTACTGGGGATGTCCTGATTTACTGATGGGGGGGGGGGCAGACGGGTAAAGTTTTTGCTGAATCTGTCAGCCAGCAAGTTTGCATTATCTATGGTATTTGTATATGTAGTTTCCTTGACCACCAGTTCTGAACAGATCCGGGTGCTTCCTTTGAGGTTGCAGACATATGTGGCCAATTTGGACACTGTTTGCTTTGGAGGATTTCACTAGTGCTCTTATTTGCTTGTTCAGGCTAAGGAGGCATTGCTTCCAATTGGGCACCTACTCCTCCTTGGTCTTGGACAGCAATTTTTTTTCCCTTTTATTACAGAGTTTGTTTATTGCAGATATCCACCAGACAGGTTTACTCTTCCTTGCAAAGGATTATATAGTCATGTCATCAGGTATTTCTGATTCTATGCGTCTGTATAAATGCTCTTATAGTGCTTTGGTGTAGTTTTGGATATTGGTGCCAGTTCCTACAGAAGGGGAGGGGGTCTGTGAAGCTGTTTATACCATCCCTCAGGAGCATGTAATCAGCTTTGGAGCAGTCGAGGGAGGTTGGGGAGATGGTGACTTCAAAAGTGATTGCTATGTTCACCTCTGCTGTTAGTACAGTCAGAGGCATTCTTTTCCAGGATTCCTTGCAGACAAGCCTGGAAGTGGGATGCTTTTTCTTTTTCCTGTGGATGAGAATGTTCCTTTATGCCTTTCCACTGATATCCAGGGTATGTTATATAACAATAGATAGGTAAGATAAGGTAGGTAATGAGTGGGTATTAGTATGAGAGGATTACAAATATAGGTTAGTTGGAGGAGCAGTAATGGGTATGAGAGATGGATAAGAAAGGTGAACGTGTGTGGAATCTTTCTTTTGGGTGAGAGATTTCTTACAAAAGCAGGAATTCCAAGAGAACATTCAAAAGTGTTTCTGGATTCCTCATAGGATTGTATTTCTGAGATGTCAGCTGCACGCCACGGTTCAAAGAGCTTTTTTTCCACAGGAAAAAAAAAGATTGAGCTCACGATTTATTTCTAGGATTTGCCACTCAGACTTGGGTCACTGCAACAGAAATACATCAGGATTTTGGGTCTTATGATACCCTTGGCAAGACTCCACATGAGAAATTTACAGTGGCATCTGAAGTCTCTTTGGCCCCAGCACCAACACCCCCTGGATTTTCAGATCCCAATGCTGAGTTTTTCAGAAGAGAAATCACTTGGCGGAGATGATAGATATCCCTAAATCCAGGTCTCCCCTTTCTCCTCCCTGTTCCAAAGCAGTCTGTCACTAGTGATTCCTCAGACTTTGCTTTGGGAGCAGTTTTAGAAGGGATAAAATTGTACAGTGTATAGGAGGCCAAGGTCATGTGCAAGCACATAACCATAAAAGAGATGCTTTCGCTGATGAAGGCACTCTGCACTCTGACTACTCTTTGATCCCCGGGACCTCTTAAAGTTGTTTCAGACAATACCGCAGTTAAGTGGTACATCAAGAAGCGAGGAGAAACCAGGTCTTACCCCTTCTGCAGACTAACCGTGTTATGCTTGCAATATAGCTTCACAGCATAATTTCACTCTCCAGGCAGCCTGCATTCCATCAGGGCAAAATGGAGTGGCAGACAGACTGAACAGGAGAAAGGCAGACCCTTACAAATGAAAACTAGATCAGGGGGACTTCTAGGATTTGATCCATCTGTGGGGAGTTCCTCTAATCGACCTGTTTGCCTTCTCTCTGAACAGTCAGCTGTCAAGATTTTGCTACAGGACTCCATGCAAAAAGGCTTGGAAGACAGCTGATGGTTTTCCTTGGACAGACATATTCCTGTATACTTTTCCACTAATATCCAGGCTACTTATGAAGATTCAGAAGGAATCCCTAAGATCATCATGGTGATGTCCTTCTGGCCCAAGCAGATGTGGTTCTCCCTTCGTTTGGAAATGTCCAGGGTCAGTTACCACAAGCTTCCTCATAGACTGGATCTAATCCCACAAGAACAGTGGTGTTTGATTGACCTTGATACTAATTAACTTCAGTCCTGGATGACAGGATCTTAATTCCCTTTAGGCATCTGTTTTCTGAAGGCAAGAAAGCCGGCTACTAAAAGATCATATATTAGAAAATGGAAAAGGTTTTCTAGTTTATGCCAACAACATAACCAACACCCTTTCAGGGATATTTTTCTTCTGATTTTACAGTATCCATGTGAGTTGCTATCATATGTCCTTCCTTACCTCTCCATTAAAGTTCATTTATTGGACATTTCAGCACATTTGCCCATGGATTCTCTCATTCAATGCATTCTCATGTCAAATTGTTTTTGAAGTGGGTTTTGCAAAGGACACTTCCACGAGAACTGGTGGCCCCCTCAATGGGATCTTAATTTTGTGTTACAGAAGCTAATGCTTGCTCCATTTGAACCAGCTAATTTGGCTGATTTTAGATTTTTAACAAGGAAAACGGATGGTCTTCATGTTTCACTGTTGCAGTCATCACATTTGGGTTATCCCTGTCAGGGTAGCCCTCGGCCGGCCCGAATACAAGAGACTTAGTATTTCTGCGTCGGTTGCTGTCGCTTGCAGACTGACGTAAGGCAGCTGATGCCATTACATCAGTCTTTCTTGCCGTGGAGCCCGAAGCAGAAGCAGTACGCACGAGTGCCGGTTGGCCGCTACCTGAGTATTGGTCACCAAACTGAAGTCGGTCTTCTAAAGTTAAGTACTCCATTGGGGATCCTTTTTTCTTGCACTAACTGATGTCAGAAAAAGTTAATTGTCTCGCCTGTGGAAAGCAAATACTACACCGAGACTTCCACTCTTACTGTGTCACTTGTTTAGGCCCAGACCACGACGTCCCCCATTGTCGCTTCTGTGTTTTGTTCACCACCAGAACTATCAGTCGTCGGGCCCTTATTGTAGCCAGACATTTTCGTTTACAGTCCTCGAATTCCGATATGGCTTTGGTAAGCCAACCGACAACAGGTCTTCTGAAAAAACATAAACATAAAGACAGACTGCACAGGTCCAAACCTACTGCCGACGGTTCTGTTAAGCTAGTCATCAGTCCTCCGTGAGGTGCTTTCGCAGCCCCTGATGGCTGCTTCAGTTGACTCGTAGGCCGCTACCAAGACCTTTTCCAAGTCCAGTGTGCTGCAAAACTCTTCTTCGACTAAGGATCCTGCGGTCCTCTCAACCTTGGATGGGTTCGGAGCCACTGAGCAGGCACCAACTTCAGAGGAAGTCCTTCGCACTACCGAATCTCGACACAAATGAACCACACCCAAGAAACTGATGACCCACTCTCAGGTGCCTGCTACCTTGCCTCAGTCTCAAATGCTTAAAATGGCGAAAGACCTTATCCTGCTGATCAGGGAAAGCCAGGCTACCCCCTCTAAAAGGAAGAGAGATCTGTCCCCTGTAGTTTTGTCTGTTCAAGAGTCAGATGAATCTGATGCATCTGACTATGAAGACATGCAACCCCTCTCCACTTATGAGGATTCTGATGCAGAGGACTCTATTCCTTCAGCCTCTCCCCCAGAGGATTTTTCCTTTGGGGAAACCCTGCATACTTTAAGGAAGCATTTCCAATGGCAGAGTCAGGACTACCCTCAGTCTAAAAAGAGACTCAAGGAATTCTTAGATCTTCTGCAACACAGACCCTTGGCCATCGCCCCAGTCCTGAATGTTGTGGAGGATGTTTTCCTTGAATCCAGCTTGACTTTTGACGCCCTACCTCCTGCTCCCAGACCGGCACTATCGAGTCCCTGACTCACAGAAATATCTTTTTTAAAATCCAGCAGCTGACCCTGAGGTCATTATGAAGGGCCAAAAGGGATTAAAGCAACCTCTGCTAAGACTCCCACCCCCTCAGACAGGGATTCCCGAGCATTGGAGAGTTGGGGTAAAAAATGTATACATCTCGGCTACTCTTGCTATCAGGGCACTAAATTGTCAGTTCCATATGCTGAAATTTCAGCAACATACCTTGGAACTCCATAAACAAAAAATGTCTCCCTTTCCTCCTTGGGCAGAATCTAAAGATTTACAACACTTAATGCATTCTGCAAGTCAAGTAACTAAACACACTTTGCACTGTGGATGTTCTTCGTGTTTCACTGTTGCAGTCATAACTGTAGGGTGTTCCTGCCGGCAGGCAGCCCGAGGTCGGCCAGAATCACAAAGTCTGGGTCCGGCGTCGGCTGTACAAGCTAGTACCCTGACGTCAGTACGCTCTGGTACATAGCCCTCAGCCGACGCCATCTTCTCAAGTCTTTCTTGCCGTGCGGTGGAAAGCAGCTCGCAAGTTGTTGGTTGGCGATTTTCGAACAGCGTATTTGATTGTTGTCGGTCCGAAGTTCTTACTTCTCTTCTCAAAGCTAAGTACCCCGTTGGGGAATCTTTTTCTTATTCCTCCAATGTCAGAAAAAGTTAATAATTGTATAGCGTGTGGAAAACAGATACCTCATAAAGATTTCCAATCTTACTGTCTACCTTGCTTAGGCCCTGACCACGATGTTTCTTGTTGTCGGTTCTGTGCCAGGTTCAATTCTCGCACTATTAAGCATCGGTACGACTGGGCTTTAAATTACTTTGGCAGACGCTTCAATTATAGAATGTCTTCGGATACTACCGGAATTCAAAAGAAGCGCAAAGACAAAGACAGGCCTCCGAGGTCCAAACAAGATTCGTCGCAGCTGGAGCCAGCGTCCGGTTCGGCTGTCGTCAGTGAGGCGCTTTTGCAGCCCCTGTCGTCCACCACTTCTGAACCGATGGCCGATACGGACTCCCATGGGGAGCCATCAAGGCCTACTGTTTTACCTGCTGCAGGACCTTCGGACGTCGCTCCTTCAGATGGGTCCGGAACCGCTGTGCAGGTACCGGCTTCTGAGGGGGTATTCAGGCCTACTCACATCACTATATCAAAGACAAAGGCAAAGTCTAAGACTCCAGTTAAGCCTAAAAGTTTCTGCTCAAGCTACTTCTGAATCTACTCCCAGGACACAGAAGCAATTGCTAAGGATGGCTGAAGATTTGCTTACAATGATTAGGGGTTCTCACCCCCCTCCAGAGAAAAGGCCTCGACAGGATGTTCCTTTGGATTCCTCTGACCAGGCTTCTGTATCTTCTGTTTCTTCCTCTGATCAGGAATATTCTTTTCCTCCTTATGAGGATTCCTTGCCCTCTGCTTCTCCGCCTGAGGATTTCTCTTTTGGGGAGACCTTACATGAGATGAGGGAACATTTTCATTGGGAAGGTCAGGATTATTCTGCTTCTAAGAAGAGGCTTAGGGAATTCCTTCTTCTTCCTCAACACAGGCCTTTAGCTATTCCTCCTGTTCTTGATATTGTGGATGATGCCTTTTCTGAGGCTAATTTGAATCCTGATTCCATGCCCCCCGCTCCTTCTAAGCCTGATAGAGTTTACAGGGTCCCTGATTCTCATTTATTCTTATTTAAGAACCCTTCTGCAGATCCTGAAACTATTTCTCAGGGTTCTAAGGCTGCTTCTTCCAAAAATCCTATTCCCTCTGAGAAGGATTCTCGTGCCTTAGACAGGTGGGGTAAAAAGGTATATACTTCTGCTACCCTTTCTATTAGGGCTTTAAATTGCCAGTTCCATATGTTTAAGTATCAGCAATTTCTTTTGTCTGTTTTGAAGCAAAAGCTTGCTACTTTTCCAGCATGTGCAGAGGATAAGGAATTACAGGATGTATTGCATGCAACTGAACAAGTGAACAAGCATAGTTTACATTGTGGTTTTGATGCTTTGGAAGCTTCTTGCAGGGCCGCAGTCTCTGGTACTGTTATTAGGAGACATGCCTGGCTTCGTGAAGGCTAAGCTTTTAGATGCCCCTGTTCAGCATGATGTTTTATTTGGATCTAAGGCTGAGGAGGTTATTAAAAAGATGGAAGAAAAGGCAAAGTCTATGCAGACTGTGAAAGATTTCTTACAAGTTCAGCCTCCTAGATTTTCCAGGAATTGGCCCTCCAAAAATTGGTCCTTTCCCACGTCTGACAGGCCTCAAAGGGGAAGATATAGACGCTCCAGAGGTCGTGGTCAAGCTCAGACCTCTTACAGATCCAGACAATGGACTGCTTCTTCACCTAGAAGGGGAGAAGACAGATCCCAATCTCAAAGGAAACAGACTCAGTGACTCTCTCGGTTGGGCTACAGGACCTCCTTACCTGGATGCCCCTCTCGGAGGAAAGCTTTCTCTTTTTTACAGAAATTGGGCTCATATTACCCAGGACAAATGGGTATTGGACGTGATTTTAAGAGGCTACAAGTTCCATTTTCATACTCTGCCAAGGATTATCGGTTGGCCAGATCTGCCAAAACATAAATGGTCAGAGGCCTTAAATCAAGTGGATGCTCTACTGGCCATGAGAGCCATAGAGCCTGTTCCTCTCTCAGAAATGGGAAAAGGCTTTTACTCAAGACTGTTTCTGGTTCCAAGAAAACAAAACTCATGGAGACCTATTCTGGACCTTTCAGTGTTGAACACCTTTTTGGAAATTCCAAAATTTAGGATGCTTACTCTGCAACAACTGATTCCAATGCTCTCCCAGGACGCTTGGATGGTGACATTGGACCTAAAGGAGGCCTACTTACACATTCCCATCAGGCAGGGATGCAGGAAATTCCTCAGATTCAAGGCAGGCTCGAGGCACTTTCAATTCTCTGTACTGCCCTTTGGGTTATCTACTGTGCCCAGGGTTTTTACCAAGTGCCTGGCCCCAGTAGTGGCTTATTGCAGACTTCAGGGGATTCAGATTTACCCCTATTTGGACGACTGCCTTATTCAGGCAGACAGCAAGGATCTTTTACTTCAATATCTGGATTTTGTTCTACGTCTTCTCCTCCTACTGGGATTCTCAGTGAACATAAAAAAGTCACAGTTGATCCCTTCTCAACAAATGATATTTTTGGGAGCCCTCCTAAATACAACCTTACAAAGGGCCTTCCTTACTCCAGAAAAACAAATACAGCTGGCTTCAATTTTCAAAACCTTGGCAATTTTAACTCAGCTCACTGCAAGGAAATTCCTGCAGGCTCTGGGCTACATGGCTTCATGCATTCTGTTAATCCCAAATGCAAGGCTTCATATGAGAAAGCTTCAATGGTATCTAAAAAGTGTATGGTCACAGCATTACCACAATCTGGACACTATGATTCCTCTGATCCCCTGCCTCCAGAAGGAGTTCCTTTGGTGGTCCAGGGTGTGTGCTTTAAACGAAGGAAAGCCTTTTCGTCTACCTCAACCTTCTCAAATCATAACCACGGACGCCTCGGATTATGCTTGGGGAGCACATTTTCAAAACAATTGCCAGCAGGGAACCTGGACAAAGAACTGTCTTCACTGGCACATCAATCTGAAGGAAATGTTGGCAGTTCAAAATGCTCTTCTAGCCTTCAAGAACCTTTTGCAACCAGGGCCTCTTCTAATTCGTACAGACAACACCACAGTCATGTGGTACATAAGCAGGGGGGCTCTCATTCATACCCCCTTTGCAGACTAGCTATGGCTTTATGGGACACAGCTCTAAGTCTGAATCTGCATCTTCAGGCTCAGTTCATTCCAGGAAAGCAGAATCTCTTAGCAGACAGCCTAAGCAGAAACATTTCGGATCCTCACGAATGGATGCTAGACACCAACTTATTCAACAGGATAACTGCAGTTTGGGGGTGTCCCCAGATCTGTTTGCATCCCATCTCAGTCATCAGCTGCCTCTCTTTTGCACCAGGTCCTTCCACAAAACAGCTTGGAAAGTGGATGCCCTGTCATTCAGTTGGAGGAACCTTTCGGGATATACCTTCCCTCCTCTTCCTCTTCTTCCTCGGGTATTACTGAAGATAAAACAGGACAAGCCCAAGTTCATCATCTTGATTGCTCCAAATTGGCCTCGACAGTTTTGGTATCCAACTTTACAGCATCTGTTCTTGGAACCTCCTTGGATTCTTCCTCTGTACCCTTCTCTTCTGTCCCAGCATCAGGGTCAGATGCTACACCCTCATCTCAAGACCCTTTGCCTGGCAGCTTGGCTCTTCAAGGAATTTGATTTCTTCTAAGCTCCCCCAACAAGTTTTGGATGTTCTTCTAGAAGCTAGACGGCCTAGCACTAGGAAATCCTATGCCTCTAAATGGAAAAGATTTTGTATTTGGATGCAGGACCGAGGCTCTAACCCTTTTGTGCCTGATCTCTCGTCTATTTTGCTTTACCTTTCAGACCTTTTGTCTAAAGGCCTTTCCTTTTCTTCTATTAAGATTCATGCTTCTGCTATATCTGCTCATTTCAATACTGATCCTCCTGTTTTTTCTCACCCATTGGTGAGACAATTCTTGAGAGGAGCTAAGAATTTGAGGCCTCCCAGGACCCCTCCTGTCCCTGCCTGGGATCTTAACTATGTTTTGGAAAAACTCACTTTGCCTCCTTTTGAGCCTGCTGCGGCTTCTGATATTAAGTTTTTGTCGTGGAAGACGGTTCTTTTGTTAGCATTGACTTCTGCCAGAAGGGTTTGAGTTGCAAGCTCTCATGGCTGTGGAACCATACCTTATTTTCCATCAAGACAGAGTATCCTTGAGGACCAATCCTACTTTCATGCCTTAGGTGATTTCGAAAGTTGCTTTAAATCAGACTATTCACCTTCCTACCTTCTTTCATAATCCTCAAAATAAAGGGGAAAGGATTTTGCATTCATTGGACGTACACAGACAGTTACGATTTTACTTGGACAAGACTGAAGAGTTCAGAAAATCTAACCAATTGTTTGTTTCTTTTGCCTCCAGTTCTCTTGGAAAGGCTATTTCCAAACAAACTATTTCTAAATGGATTGCTTATGGAATAAGATTTTGTTACACTCATCATGGGAAACAGTTTCCAGGTACTGTGAGAAGTCATTCTACTAGAGCAGCTGCCACTTCTACAGCTTTTCTCAGAGGAGTTCCTACCAAGGATATCTTGGAAGCTGCCACTTGGAGTTCTGTGCATACCTTTTCCAAGCACTACAATCTCCCTTTGTATTCTAAGACCAGTGCAGGTTTTGCCTCTGCTGTTTTGCAGGGCCTTCTTGCTGCCCCTTCTTCTATCTAAGCCTCCTCCCTTTCTCCTCTGCTTTGGGATTCCACCCTACAGTTATGACTGCAACAGTGAAACACGAAGAACATAGTACAGTTGTGTACACGTACCATAAATGTAGATGTTCGAGTGTCTTCACTGTTGCAGTCGGTGTTTCCCTCCCTCCTATCCCCTCTTTTTTCTCTTTTATGGTGTATTTGTGTTTCCTTGTTGAATTCATTTTTGTTTTTTTGGGGATTTCTGACATCTGGGGCAAGAAAGGCTGGAGAAGATGGCGTCAGCTGAGGGCTATGTACCAGAGCATACTGACGTCAGGGTACTAGCTTGTACAGCCGACGCCGGACCCAGACTTTGTGATTCTGGCCGACCTCGGGCTGCCTGCCGGCAGGAACACCCTACAGTTATGACTGCAACAGTGAAGACACTCGAACATCTACATTTATGGTAGGTGTACACAACTGTACTTTTTGACACCCTAGAAGCTTCTTGCAAGGCAGCAGTCACTGGATCTGTCAATAGAAGACATGCATGGCTTAAGGAACAACCCCTGCCAGATCATGTCAGATCTAAATTGTTGGATGCCCCCTTGCACAATGATAACTTATTTGGCACTAAGGCAGAAGAGGTCTTAAAAAAAATATGGAAGAAAAAGTAAAATCTATGCAACAGTTAAGGATTTCATACAGGTCCAGCCCCCTAGGTTCATCAGGCATTGTCCCTCCAAGTACTGGCCCTTTCCTGCTCCGAGTAAACCGACCCAGCCTAGGCCCCGTGGAAACGGAACCTCCAGACAGCAGCCCCAGGGAATTTAAAGATCTAAGCGGTGGATTTCCTCCCCTTCAAAACCAGGGAGTTCTAAACCACCCCCTTATGGTAAGAACTCACAGTGACTCACCTCCTCCACCCCCCCCCCCCGCCCACTTTCACTTACCCCAGGAGAAAAACTCTCCTTTCACTCAAGCATCTGTGCCACCATTACCAAGGACCAATGGGTTCTGAACATTGTGTCTCAGGATACAAATTTTCCTTCCACACCCTTCCAACCCGAAAAGGATTCCCAGATATACCACCAAATTAATGTGCAGAGGCTCAAAAGCAAATCCTTTCCCTGCTCTCTCTGAGGGCAGTAGAGCACGTTTGTGCAGAACAGATAGGCCAAGACTTGTACTCCAGACTTTTTGTGGTACCCAGAAAAGAGGGCACCTGGCAACCCCATCCTTGATCTATCCATTCTAAACACCTTCATGGTGATCCTAAAATTCAAAATGCTCACCCTCCAGCAGCTGGTACCCATGCTCTCCAAGGATGCTTGGCTAGCCACCCTAGATCTAAAAGAGGCCTACCTCCACATTCCTATCAGGTAATCATGCAGGAAATATCTCTGCTTCAGGGCAGGATCTCAACATTTTCAGTTCTCTCCGCTTCCCTTTGGCTTATCTACTGCTTCCAGAGTTTTCACAAAATGTCTGGCTCTGGCCATTGCCTTTTGCAGACAAAGAAATATTCAAATTTATCCATACGTAGACTGCCTTATTCAGGCTGACAGCCAGGAAAAGCTGCTCAAGCACCTGGCCTTTGTAAAGACCCTACTAACCTCCGTAGGGTACACAATCAATGAAAAGAAATCCAAACTGGTGCCCACCCAAAGGATAATCTTCCTGGGAGCAAGTCTGGACACAGCATCCCAGATGGCATACCTTACACCAGAGAAACAAATTTTCCTGACGGCCTGCTTCTCTCAACTAGCCACCAGGCCCCAGCTATCTGCAAGGAAGATCCTGCAAGCTCTGGGGTTCATGGCAACTTGCATACTACTCATTCCATATGCCAGATTGCATATGAGGAAACGTCAGTGGTACCAAAAGAGCCTTTGGTGTCAACACTCTCAAGACCTGGAAACTCTTCTACCTAAAACTCCTTGCCTCAGAAAGGAATTTCTTTGGTGGGCAACAGCATGCTCCCACAACAAGGGACTGCCCTTCTCCCCACCCCATGCCACCCAGACCCTCACCACAGACGCGTCAGACTACGCTTTGGGTGCACACCTGGATGGCAGGTGCATACAGGGCCTATGGAGCCCACAGCAAATCCCTATGAAAGAGATGATGGCTGTGCCGCACGCCTTGATAGCTTTCAAACCCCTTCTCTCTCCACGGGTTCTCCTGATCAAATCCGACAACACCACTGTCGTGGTACATCAGCAAGCAGGGAGGGACTCACTCATACCCTCTATGCAGGCTGGCCATGACCCTTTGGCTCACAGCCTTTTCCATGCAACTACACCTGTTAGCACAATTTCTACTAGACTCTCACCACTCTGTCAGACCAACTAAGCAGAAACCTTCTGGACAAACATGAGTGGCAACCTCAACAGAAGTACCTTCACCCTAATAACTCAGAAATGGGGAACCCCGAAGGTCGACCTCTTTGCCTCCCACGCCAACCATCAGCTTAGCATATTCTGCACCAGGGAGCATCACTGCATGGATTTGAAAGTGGATGCCCTGTCCTTCCCCTGGGTCAGTCTATCGGTCTGTGCCTTTCCTCCCCTATCTCTTATCCCCAGGGTACTGCTCAAAATAAGGGAAGAAAACCAAGGACTGTTCTTATAGCTCCAGACTGACCCCAAGAACACTGGTACCCCTTGCTGCGCAGTCTGTCTCCGCTGCCTCCATGGCATCTTCCTCAGATTCCAAACCTCCTGACCCAGAGGGAAAGGGAATTCATGCATCCCCAATTGGAGACACTCAGTTTGGCAGCTTGGCTTATTCCCTAACCCCGAACCAATCTGCCATCCTCAATAAACATGTTCTGGATGTTGTTCATGAGGCCAGACGTCCTAGCACCAGAAGGTCTTGTGCAGATAAATGGAGAAGGTTCTGCACCTGGATCCAGGCTAAGGGAGCCAATATGGCACAACCCACCATCCTTCTCATCCTGGATTACTTAGCTGACCTACTACACAGTGGTCTCTTTCTCCTCTATAAAAATTAATGCAGCTGCTATTTCTGCTCATTTTCCCACTGAGCACCCCCTTTTCTCACACCCTTTGATCAGACAGTTCCTCAGAGGGCCTAGCAACTTAAGGCCCCCCAGAAGGGCACCAACACCAGTTTGGGACCTTAACTTTGTCTTGGAAAAGCTCACCCTGCCCCCTTTCGAACCAGTTTATTCTGCAGAGCTAAAATTTCTCTCCTGGAAGACAGCGTTCCTTCTGGCCTTCACTTCAGCCAGAAGAGTCTCTGAGCTGCAAGCGCTCATGACTGTGGAACCCTTCATCTGCAGTGCAGATAGGGTATGCCTCAGAACTAACCCATCCTTCCTGCCCAAGGTGGAGTGCAGTGTGGCTCTCAACCAATCCATTCATTTGCCCACCTTCATTCCTAATCTCCAGAACATGGGGGGAAAGATTCTTCACTCTAGATGTGCACAGAATGCTCAGAATCTATCTGGACAGGACCAAATCTTTCAGAAAGTCTGATTAATTGCTGGTTAACTTTGCTACAGGGGCAGAAGGCAAAGCCATCTCCAAGCAAACATTTCCAAATGGATAGCACACTGCATCTATTTCTGCTACAAACAGCATGGAAAGCATCTCCCCAAGGGGGTCAGGACACACTCCACCAGAGCAGTTTCCACCTCTGGAGCTTTCCTCAGAGGAGTCCCCACCAGGGACATACTGGAGGCTGCCACCAGGACATTTGTTCACACTTTTACCAAGCATTACCACCTGCCTCTCTCCTCCAAATCCAGGGCAGAGTTTGCCTCTGCAGTCTTGCAGGGCATCCTAGCCAGCCCCTAGTTTCCTTGATTTCCCATTTCCTCAGCTTTGGGAATCTACCCAAATATGATGACTGCAACAGTGAAAAATGAAGAACATAGTTCAGTTGTGTACACTTACCATAAATGCAGATGTTCGTGTATTCACTGTTGCAGTCCTGGTTTCCCTTCCTCCAGCCCCCTTATTCTCTTTCTCTTTTTATTACCATTCTTCCTTGTTGTTCTCCTTTCCTTACAAGGGACATATTGGTATTTATTTTCCACTGGTGGGGTTCTTCCACCAGAACCTGGCCTCCTAGGTTTGGGCAAGAAAAACTGATGTAATGGCGTTGGCTGCCTTACTTTATACTGCGGAGGATCTGACGTCAGTCCTCAAGCGACAGCAACCGACGCAGAAATACTAAGCCTCTGGTATTCAGGCCGGCCGAGATCTACCTTGGTAGGGATAACCCAAATGTGATGACTGCAACAGTGAATACACTCTAACATGTACATTTATGGTACGTGTACACAACTGTACTTTCCTGATTCCTCTGACCTCTGCAAGAACTCATTTGCAAACTTTCATGGCGAGTCAACTCAACCTCCTTTTCAACTGACATGGTTTATTTGAGAACTAATTCTTTAATACCTAAAGTGGTATTTGAGTTTAGTTAAACTGTCCATCTCCCAGTTTTCTTTGCTGAACGTGAAAATGAGGGAGAAATGATGCTCCATACTTTGGATGTCCACAGCCAACATAGATACTGTCTTGACAGAACTATGTCATTCAGGTCTTTGGATTAATTGTTCATTTTTTGTGAAAGTAAGAAATGACTGTCTGTCAAAGCAGACCATTTCTCAAAATGGTGGTCTATTACCTTTTGTTATATTCACCACAACAAAACTATCCAGGCAGGGTCAGGGCCCACACTCTGCCAGGACCTTGGCTTCATCTGTGGGTCTTTGGAAAGGGTTGGATTCTTGAAGTATTCTAGAAGCAGCAGTTTGGTCCACTGTACCTACTTCTACAAAGCACTGTAAGCTTGATTTCTTCTCTTGGTCTAGATCACGCTTTGATAGGACCATTCTACTGGGGCTCCTGGCATCTTCTCTTTCCACCTGCCAAAATTTGTAAGCTGTGGTAATCTACCCATATAGCTTAAGTAACTGCAGCAGTGATCAATATGAAGAACATAAGTACAGTTGTGTAAATAAACTTATTACAGTAGGGGTTTGAATGATCACTGCTGTAGTAGCCGCTCTCTCCCTTCATCCACCTTGGTTCTTGCTGTGTTTATGCCAGGGTGTGGTCATTTATTTTTTGTTCTTCCTAGCATTTTTTTTCAGGGCTCAGCTTCCCTCTCCTGTTTGGTAGGAAACCTCTGAGGGGCCCCAAATTGTCTTTTAGTCAGTTTAGCTCAAGTTGCCAGATAGTCTGGACACATGGAAGGTGCCCTGAAACTTTGGAAGCTAGCCAGCTGTTATGTCCTTGTAACCCATGTAGGCTACTGCAGCAGTGATCATTTGGACATCTGCTGTTATGATAAGTTTACTTGTAGAACTATACTTTTGTAAAGCTTCAGGGGGAGTCCCCAAATACAGTAGTAGTGAATTTTGGCCTAGGCAGTAGTGTTTTTTTCCTTCTGACCAAGGACAGATACCACAAACATCCCCACAACCTAAACTCGCACAAGACAGGGTTTGTTTGATACACCTCAGCCTGAAATCTCTGCAGTTGACTGCCTGGATGATAGAAATGACAGAAAAAGGGTGTCTGAATTCTATCAGGATTCTGAGGATGTGTAGCCAGTATTGGAGGCTAAAAAACTGGTACAAGAAAAACATATATGTCTAAGTGGAAATAAAATTTCTAGCTGGTGCTACTCCATGTACCAGGACCCTTTTAAGGCTTTGCTGCCTTTGGTTCTTGATTATTTGTAGGAGGAGTTCTCCTCTGAACTTTCTTCCTCTTCCACCAGGATTCATCTGCTGGCCATTTCTTCTTGTCTGCCCTTGAATCCCCTATTCTCAAGTCAAGCAGCTTTTTTGTAAGTATTTTTACACAACAATGCACCTAGAAAATAGCTGTCTCCTCCTTGGAATCTGAATTTTGTGTTTGAGTAACCCTCTCTTTCTTCCCCATATACACCACCTTAACAGGCTGATTTGAGGTTGTTTAAAGGGAAGACCGTTTTACTCATTGTTTGATTTTAGCTAAAAGGGTATCTGAGTTGCGAGATGTACTCCTTTGTCTCTGGTTCAGTATTCCTTATTCCTGGTGTATACTGCCTAGGATAGCCAAACATCTGTCCAGCATACCAAAGCCATAACATCTTCCAGGTGTCGTACATTAGAGGTATGTCCCATGCAAGGCATAATGTACACATCTGATGTACAAGTGCCTGATCCGCAGAACCTTTGTCATCACTATGAACACTACATTTGAATTTGGTCTGCAAGCCATTCACCAACTTGGTTCTGTTACCGTGCCTTCTACAGATAAGTACCCCAATGGAGTCTTTTCCTTTCTTTTTTTTCAACACATTACCTTAAATTACATGTCATCCAGGAAGGGAAAATGTGTGTGTGGGATGCAGATTCCCCATGAAGATAGACACGAACAGTGCCTTTTTTGTTTGGGTGCTACCCACAACTGTACACAGTGTGAGATTTGTCAAGCATTTATTACTGAGACACTCCGCAGTCATTTGTCTCTTTCCATTTACTTGGAGAAGCTTTTGGCTGAGGGTACCATGTCCAAACTTTCC
Source organism: Protopterus annectens (assembly GCF_019279795.1). NCBI lineage: Eukaryota > Metazoa > Chordata > Ceratodontiformes > Protopteridae > Protopterus > Protopterus annectens. Next base: position 1,219,007,139 of record NC_056733.1, on the reverse strand, counting down.
CGCCCCAACATTCAGCCTCTGCTTAAAAGCAAAGCCAAAAAAAGCCACAGACTTGATCCTGCTGCAGTCCAGCTTCCACTGGATGTCTCTATCAGTTTTGATGAAGAACCCAAGGATCGTTCATTGCCACCATCTGCTCCCTCTGCCACAACCCAGTTGGAGGCCGACGCAGAGCTGCCTACCAGTCTTTTGCAGATGTGAAGTGGGAACTAGAGTTTATTTTGGAGGGTCCTAGGGGAATTTCTTAAATACTTGTAAAGGGAAGAGGTGCCAGGTACCTTTATTGAATATAGGCAGGGTGTCTGAACCGCCTAGATTTGTTAAAGCTAATGTTCCTTTAAAAAAGTAGAGAACTTAGCGTGCTGCAGTACCTGTGGCCAAACATCCACTCAAAAAATGCCAGGAGTTTACTCGGGGGGCTTTTTATTGCTGTTATGACTTAAGGCCCCCCTTTCCAGGATTTTGTCCCTGCTTCTGCTCCTTGCTGTTCCACTTCTGCTAAACTACAGACTGTTCCTTTGATGAGGAGTTAGACTGTGGTCAGGATACACTGGCTTCTCCTCTCAGATCCATTCTCCATTTGTCCTGGGGTCTGGGAAGGAGGATTCTCTTTCTCCTGACTTTGCTGTGAATGAGTTGTCTTTTGGGAATATGGTGTTTCATATGATGGAACACTTTAAGTGGGACTGTGACCAGGTTTCTGATGTCCAAAAAAGGTACTATGAGCTGTTGTATATAGATTCTTTTTGGCCTTTTGCTGTCCATCCAGTTTTGGCTGCACTCAGGAAGCTTCTGAGGCTGCAAACACTCAGCCTGCTGCCCCTAAAAAAGCAGACAGGTTCTATAAAGTTTTTGAAACTCAACAGTTTTTATATAAAAGTACTTCCTCTGATCCTGCTGTTTTTTCTGATGTAGGTTCGTAGATTGGCACTAGGCTACCTGCTCTTGTGGGTCATTTTAAGCCTAACCAATTACCCCATGTGAGAGTTAAACCCCCAACTTGGGGGAATTCTGGCTGATTTTCCTGACTCGGAGGGTAAGAATTGTGCTATTGGAGCTCTTACTTCTCAGGTGGCTCGATAGTCTGTTAAATTTAACTATGATGCTTATGATGCCGCTTCGAGGGCAGATGCAACTGAATCTGTTAAGAAGTATTCTTGGTTACATCTCCAGGTTCTGCCTGAAGACATCAAGGCTAGATTATTGCAGTCTCCCTTAGACAACTAGAATCTCTTTGGCACTGATGTGGTTGACTTAAGACCCTTCAGGATAAGGGTGGAGTGATGCAGGACTTGAAGCCAACCTTTGTTTCTCCTGTTCCTAAGTTTCAGAGAAATTTTTCCATCTAAGCCTTTTTTTTCCTGGGCAGTCTAAGCAGCCTTCTAGAGGCAAGAAAGCTTCTAGGAAAGTTTCTCCAGCCAAGGCTTCTCAGGGTGTTGAGAGTCAAAAGTCATCTTTCCACTGACAGATCTGCTTCTGTTTGACATTCTGCCACTCCTGCTCCTTGACTAGATTCCTCTGTCCCTCATGTTGACTTTTGTTTCTTATTTAGAAATGGATAACCATAGATGCTTTGATACTTTCCATTATCCAGAATTGGCTATTTTATGGTTTGGAAGTCCCTTCCTCCTTTCCCAGGTCTTCCTCAGTCTTCTCCTTCTCAGCTCTCTTATTTTCTTTTGGTTCTGCAGGATCTGGTGGTACAGGGAATCATGCAACCTGTCCCACTATCTCAGCAGAGAATAGGTTTCTATTCCAGGATGTTTTTGGTTCCCAGGAAGGAGGGGTCGTGGAGGCCCATTTTAGGCCTGTGTATCCTCAATGCCTTTCTCAATGTTCTTTCTTTCAAGATGATCGCTCTTCAGGCACTTTTCACTTTGTTGCTTCCTCAAGCTTTTCTGGTATCTGTGGATTTGAAGTATGCTTACCTCCACATTCCTATTCACTCTCTGTTCAGGATTTTTTTCTCTTTCCTTGTCTTTTTGTCTTTCTACAATTCCAAGGGTCATTACTAAATGTCTGGCCCCTGTGGTAGCATTCTGCAGACATCGGTGAGTTCAGATGTTCACTTGGGTGGACAACCTTTTTATTCAAGTCCCCTCTCAGCAGTCCTGCTTCAGGATCTTCACTTCACTATGCTGCGTCTGAGTAGTGTGGGGTTCACATTCAGTCTCAAAAAGTCTGTGCTGATACCCTCTTAAGACCAAGTATTTCTGGGTTTCAGGATTCAGACCATTCCAATGTTGGCTTGCCTCCCACCTACCAAGGTCCTCTCTTTGGCTGCTTATTTCCAGTCTATCCTTCCTCTTCCAGTCTTTCCTGCAAGGGAATTTCTCTGATTTCTGGGGCACTTGCCATCCACCATTCCCATGATTCCCTTTGCCCTACTCCACATGAGGAAATTTCAGTAGTATCTCTAAGCTGTTTGGCTCCAGCACTGCCATTCTTTGGAGTATCTGGATCCTCTATTGCCTTGTCTCAAGCTCGAGCTCCAGTGGTGGATTCACCAGATTTTCCTGAATCCAGGGCTGCCTTTTCAGGTTCTTCTCCCTGTTCTGGAGCTGTACACAGATGCTTCCAGTCACAGTAGGGGAGCTTCTTCCAACAACCTCAAAGTCCAGGATCTTTGATCCCATCAACAACTGGCTGCTCATATCAACATCTAGGAGGAGTAGGCTGTTCTAGCCCTCCAGGCTTTTCACTCCCTTTAGGTTCCAGGTCCTCAAAAAGTTTTTACAGACACAGTCATGTGGTACATCAGCAAGCAAGGGGGCACCAAGTCTTGCCTTCTTTGCAGGTTGGCTCTTCAGTCTTAGGATTTCACAGTCTGGCATCTCTTGGTTCTTCAGGCGGTCTACATTTCCTTCAGAACACAGTCTAGACTGAATGAGTAGATCCAGAACAAATCGTCATGAATGGATGCTTCACAGGAAGGTGTTTCTGGACTTTGTACATCAGTAGGGTACACTTGGATAGACCTTTTTCCCTCCCCTCTGAACAGACAGCTTCCCTAGTTGTATTCCATAGCACGAGGTCCTCTGGCTTGGAAATTGGATGCTATTCTTTTTCTTGGAAGGTGATGTTTTTGTATGCCTGTCTTCCTCTTCCTCTACTGCCAAGGGTCCTGCATAATGTCATATGGGGCACACTGGTAGTCTTGCTGGGGACTCCCTTTTGGTGCAGACAACACTGGTTCCTCCTTTTTCATGTGGCCAGTGGAAGTCATCACAAGTTACCTCACAGAGTGAATCTTCTCACACAAGACAAGGGATCTCTCATTCACTCTCACTTGTCCATGCTTCATTTGACACTTTGAGTGATAGGGATGTCCTTCAAGGATGCATCTGCAGTCCTTACAAATGGGTTGTCCTGTCGTCAGGCAGCCCTTCGGTCGGCCGGATTCCAAAGTCTGGGTCTGGCCTCGGCTGGTGTCGCACTTCACCCGATGTCATAGCTGCAGTTATTCGGGTATAAAGGCATCAGCCGACGCCATTTTCCTCAGTCTTTCTTGCCGCGTGGCGCCCGAAGCAGAAGCTGTTCGCAAGTGCCGGTCGGTCAGAACCAGAGATTACTACTACCGAATACTTCTACTACTACCGAAGACTTCTAAAAAGCTAAGTACCCCGTTGGGGACTCTTTCTTGCCTCAGCCGATGTCAGAAAAAGTGAATAACTGTTTAACTTGTGGGAAACAAATACCTCATAAAGATTTCCACTCTTACTGCTTACCTTGTTTAGGCCCAGACCACGACGTAGCAGCGTGTCTAGCCTGTGCTTCTTTTAACCGACGGACGCTTAGACGTCGGTCGGAATTTGCTGAGGAGTTTTTCGGCTCCGATTTTGCTTACATTATGCCGTCGGATCCTCTGACTACGCAAATTTCTAAAAAGCGCAAGGAAAAGGACCGACACTCGCGGTCTGCGGTTTCGGCCAAAACCGCGGTTAGGCCAACCGCGAGTGTCTCGGTTTCGGCTGAAACCGAGCAAGCGGTTCTTCCTTCAGCCGAAAACTTGCCTCCTACCGAGGCCTCTTCCAACCTGGTGGAATCGGCTTCTGAAATCCCTCCTGCTCTTGCAGTTTCTCAGGAATTATCTGACACTATCCCCTTTGATATCTCTACCCCTGCACGTGGAGCTGCTAGGCCACCTGCATCCATGTCCATTAAGGCCTTTGCCAGGGCTAAAGCAGCTAAAACTACTAAATCTGTGCCTGCTAAGACCCCCACTCACAGGCCTAGCTCTAGTTCACAAATGCTTAGTCTAGCAGAGGATCTCATTTCTTTAATCCGGGGATCCCAATCTCACCCAGACAGGGCCTCTCACCCACCTCCAGAGAAGAGGCCTAGAGCAGAGCCCCCTGAGCCAGTTTCCACAGATGATTCCTGTGATGATTCAGATAATACAAACCCTCCAGAGGCTTCTTTCTCCCCTTATGAAGACTCTGATGCTGAAGAGTCCATTCCTTCTGCCTCTCCGCCTGAGGAATTTTCATTTGGGGAAACCTTGCATGCTATGAGGGAACAATTTCAGTGGCAGGGCCAGGATTTTTCAGACTCTAGAAAAAGGCTTAGAACTTTTATGCATTTACCACAACATAGGCCTTTAGCCATACCTCCAGTTCTCTCTGTTGTAGATGATGCATTTAATGATGCTTGTACTGCTCCTGATTCACTACCTCCGGCCCCTGCTAAGCCTGATAGGTACTACAGGGTCCCGGACACGCATTACCATTTGTATAAGGCTCCTTTTGCAGATCCCGAGACTATCTCCCAGGGTCCTAAGGCTGTAGCAGCTACCTCTGCCAAAAACCCTCCCCTCTGAAAGGGAATCCAGGTCCTTAGAGAGATGGGGTAAAAAAGTTTACACTTCTGCTACTCTTTCAGCTAGGGCATTGAATTGTCAATTCCACATGATCCAGTATCAAGAATTTATGCTAGACCAGTTAACCAAAAAGCTGTCCTCGGATGAACCATTAGACAAAAAATCTGTTCAGGAAATGGTACATAGCATTCAGCAAGTCAGTAACCATTCCTTAAAATGCGGCTATGATGCACTGGAGGCTTCCTTTAGATCAGCCATGACTGGCACAGTTATCAGAAGGCATGCATGGTTAAAAGAGCAGGTCTTACCAGACCATGTTAAATCAAAACTTCTAGATGCTCCCATGGACAAGATCAATTTGTTTGGCTCTCCTGCACAACAGGTGCTGAAGAAGGTGGAAGAGAAGGCAAAATCTGTCCAAACAGTGAAAGATTTCTTACAGGTCCAACCTCCAAGGTTTAGCAGGAATTGGCCCTCCAAGAATTGGTCCTTTCCAGACTCCTCCAGAGCTCAGAGAGGCAGGAATAGGCGTTCAAGAGGCAGAAGTCAATCCAGGGGTGCCTACAGGGGATGCCAGTGGCAGGGTAACAACCAGCGAGGTGCAGCCACAGACACAGCCACCACCACTACTACAGGACAATCACAGTGACTTGGCTCTAGCACCGCCTACCAGGGAACAACTAGAAGCACCCTTGGGCGGGAAGCTAACTTTATTTTCAGTAAACTGGCATTACATCACAAGAGACAAGTGGATTTTGCAGACTATAGACCAAGGTTACAGGTTTCACTTCCATACTCTACCAGGGAAGAGAGGAATGTCAAAGCTACCTCCAAATCAAAAGGCAGAAGCTCTAAAACAGATAACTCAATTATTAAGGATGAGAGCTGTGGAAAAGGTACCATATATGGAGCAAGGACAGGGATTTTACTCCAGACTCTTCCTGGTACCAAGAAAAGAAAACAAATGGAGACCTATTCTCGACTTGTCCACTTTAAACACATTCCTCATTGTTCCAAAATTCAAAATGCTGACCCTACAGCAGCTTCTTCCCATGCTGGGCAAGGAGTCTTGGCTGGTAACTCTAGATCTCAAGGAGGCATACCTGCACGTCCCCATACGACCAAATTGCAGAAGATACCTCAGATTTCTTGCAGGATCAGAGCATTATCAATTCTCAGCATTGCCCTTTGGCTTATCTACTGCCCAGAGTGTTCACGAAATGCCTGGCATCAGTAATTGCTCATTGCAGGCTTCAGGGAATCCAAATCTACCCTTACCTGGACGACTGCCTGATACAAGCGGACAGCAAAAACAAGTTAGCCGAAGACTTGAAAAGGGTCATTTACCTACTGCAAGCCCTGGGATACACAGTCAATATAAAAAAGTCAAGGCTGATACCATCCCAAAGGATAACCTTCTTGGGTGCAGAGCTGGACACATCGAAACAAATGGCATTCCTAGCAGTAGAAAAACAGGAGCAACTCCCTCTCTACTTCTTGGCATTAACAAAGCAGAACCATCTAACAGCAAGAAAAGTCCTGCAAGCCTTGGGTTTCATGGCATCCTGCATAATACTGGTTCCACATGCCAGACTGCATATGAGAAAGTTACAGTGGTACCTAAGGAATTTATGGTCTCAGCACAAGCACAGCCTAGAAACCCAAATTCCAATAATTCTATGCCTGAAGCAAGAATTCCAATGGTGGGCTCAGGCCTGTCAGTCAAACAAAGGATTGCCTTTCCACAACACTCAACCAAGCCAAACCATCACAACGGACGCCTCAGACCTCGGTTGGGGGGCCCACATGCTGGACAAGTGCATACAAGGTTTATGGACTCAAGACCAGCTGCACCTACACATAAATCAAAAGGAAATGCTGGCAGTAAACCTGGCAATTCAGACATTCAGACCATTTCTTCGACAAGGTCAACTGTTGATAAGGACAGACAACACCACAGTTATGTGGTACATCAACAAACAGGGAGGCACACATTCGTACCCTCTATGCCGGATGGCAATGGACCTCTGGAATGTGGCCCTGAGTTACAACATTCAGTTACAAGCAATTTTTGTACCAGGAAAAGAAAACATTCTAGCAGACATTCTAAGCAGGACTACCACGGATGCCCACGAATGGATGCTGCATCCGGACATCTTCAAAACCATTACAAGAAAATGGGGACTCCCACAAATAGACTTATTTGCATCCCCACGCAATCACCAGCTGAAGAAATTCTGCACTAGGACATACCACCCACTTGCTTGGAAGGTGGACTCCCTATCTTTCAGTTGGAAAAACCCGATAGCATATGCATTCCCACCACTTCCTTTGATGCACAAGGTGCTATTGAAGATCAAAGAGGACCGTCCAAGGATCATTCTGATAGCTCCAGACTGGCCAAGACAACATTGGTACCCATTACTGAGGAGCATGTCTCTGGAACAAATATGGCCCCTACCCCTGGTTCCCTTACTGCTGACACAGAACAACTACAACACCCTGCATCCAAACCTGAAAACACTGCAGCTGACTGCCTGGAACATTGCATAAGAACAAATAACCCAAATTTATCCCAAAGGGTTAAAGACATTATCTTGGAGTCTCGCAGACCCTCAACAAGGAAAAATTATTCAGCAAAATGGAAAAGATATTCCATTTGGAGTATTGCAAAAGGAGAAAATGTGTCACTGGTAAACAGCCAACATCCTGGAATACTTGGCAGAGCTCTTCCACAAAGGCCTGTCCTATTCTTCCATTAAGATTCATGCATCAGCTATTTCAGCAGAATACGACTTGGATCCTCTAGTCTTCTCACATCCTCTGCTCAGGCAGTTTCTGAGAGGAATTAAAAATGTAAAACCACCTAGGAAGCCACCATTGCCAGCATGGGACTTGAACTTTGTGCTAGAAAAATTGACACTCCCTCCTTTTGAACCAGCAGCAACAGCAGAATTACAATACTTATCATGGAAAACTGCTTTCCTGCTGGCAATCACTTCAGCAAGAAGGGTATCTGAGCTACAGGCATTAATGGCAGTACAGCCCTTCCTGATCTTCCATCAAGACAGTGTCCATGAGAACAAATCCTACTTTTATGCCTAAGGTGGTCTCCAGAGTATCTTTGAATCAGGCTATCCACCTACCTACATTCTTCCCCAACCCACAGAACAGGGGAGAAAGACTGTTGCATACCTTGGATGTGCATAGACAATTACGCTACTACCTGGACAGGACCAAGGACAATAGAAAAACTGACCAGCTACTGGTAGCATATGCAACAGGAATGGAAGGAAAAGCAATTTCAAAACAGACAGTCTCTAAGTGGATAGGAAATTGCATTAAATTTTGTTACTCCTACCATGGGAAGAAAACACCAGAAAACATCAGGCCTCACTCTACAAGGGCTACAGCCACTACCACAGCTTTTCTTCGAGGAGTGGCTACCAAAGACATTTTAGAGGCTGCTACTTGGAGCTCCGTGCATACATTTGCCAAGCATTATAATTTACCTTTATACTCTAGATCCCGAGCAGGTTTTGCCACTGCTGTTTTGCAAGGGATCTTAACTACACCATAATTTCATTTCTCCTCCTCCCCCAGTTTGGCTATGGTATTCTACCCATTTGTAAGGACTGCAGATGCATCCTTAAAGGACATAGTACAGTTTTGTACCTACCATAAATGTAGATGTCCGATAGGAATGCATCTGCAGTCAGGATTACCCACCCTCCTTCCCCTCTGTGGTACTCCTAGGGTATTTGCCCATCTTGTAGCTAGCTGGGGGAATCTATTATGGTGTATTAGTTTGTATATATGTACATACATGCTTATTTGTTGTTTGCTCTCTACTATTTGGAATCATTTGCATTTATCCAAATTTAGCCTTCCTAGAGGGCACCTGGCATCTGGGGCAAGAAACACTGAGGAAAATGGCGTTGGCTGATGCCTTTATACCCGAATAACTGCAGCTATGACGTCGGGTGAAGTGCGACACCAGCCGAGGCCAGACCCAGACTTTGGAATCCGGCCGACCGAAGAGCTGCCTGACGACAGGACAACCCATTTGTAAGGACTGCAGATGCATTCCTATCGGACATCTACATTTATGGTAGGTACAAAACTGTACTTTCTCTACGAACGTGCTTCAGGTTTTGCTGGAGGCCAGAAAACCCACTATTAGAAAACTCTTATGTGGCTAAATGAGAGAGATTTTTTGTTTGGTGTCTTAAGCATGGCCTAGACCCTTTGTCTGGTTTTGGGGGATCCTGCTGTCCTTTGTGTGAGTTGCTCATTTCTGACTGGTATATTCATTAGTTAAAGTCCATTTGTCAGCCACTTCCACTTGTCCACCCTTGAATCCACCTTTGGCTTCTAGTTTTGAAGTCAAACAATATTTAAAAGGCATTCTTCTTAAACTCCAAGGAATCCTTAATTTTGTTCTTGAGAAATTAACCCAGTCTCATTTTGAGCTTGCAGTTTCTTCCTCCGTATAACATTGTACTTTGGAAACTGCATTATCCATGGCTCTTACTTCTGCCAAGAGGGTCTGTGAACTTCACACACTCATGACAGTTGTACTTTTTTTGTTTTTTTCACAGGGACATGGTGTCTCTTCGTACAAATACTTTTATGCCTGAGTTGGTTGATGGTTATTCCTTTAATCAGTTCATTCATCTTTCTTATTTTTTCTTTGCCATAGAATGTTAGTGAAAGGGTTCTTTACACTGTATTTACACAGATGTATCAGATAATACTTGAACAAGACGAAAAGTATAACAAAATCTGAGCAACGTTTTGCTTCCTTTCATACCAGGAAATTGTGTTTGGTGGTATTTAAGCAAACCATCTCATCCTGGATTTCTAAGACAGTTTCTTTTTCTATTATTTTCATGGCAAGCTTATTCCACCAGGGCAGAAGTCTCTTCTGGTGCTTTTTTTTCCGAGGGTCTGAATACTATATCCATCTTGGAAACTGCTACTTTGCTCCACTGTTCACTAGTTTAACAAACATTACAAGTTGGATGTCATTTCTAGAGCCAGGCTGGTTTTGCCAGGGCCATCCTTCGTGGGTTTTTGGAGGGCTCTCTGTGGCTTCTTCCTCCAGCACTTTACAGTAGCTTTTGTACTCTCTCAGGAGTAAGGAATACTGCAACAGTGATAAGGAAGAACGTAATTCAGTTGTGTAAGAACTTGGCATAACAGTAGATGTCCTACTTCTCACTGTTTGAGTATTCTGTCCCTTCCTCCTACCCCCTATTACTTCTGTTAATTTTTCTTCTGACCAAGGAATCTTTCTTCCTTTCTTCTTCCCTTCCTGGATGTACATGGTGCTACTCTCTGTTAGGTTGCCGTAGCACTTATGGGACACTTCAGTTCTGAGGAACAGGCTCTCATATGTCACATATGTACTTTACTCCTTGCACCTAGGAGATACTACTGATGTAAGACGCCCAGAAGATGTAAAGGCTTTGTTATGCTGGCTGAACATTCAGCCATCCTTGGCAGGATATCCCAGGAGTAAGGAATGCTGCAACAATGAGAAAAACTGTACTACTTTATGTTAAGTCAACACTACCTCATCTTCCACTGCCAGTGCCCCCCCTCAACTCAAGATCATCCCACCCAGAATTCAGTTGTCTCAACATCTTCTTCAAAAGTAAATGTATTTACAGCAACACCTGTTTCAGCCCTACTGCAATTTTTTTTCCCAGCCACTTCCTCAAGGTATGCCTCCTGCAGTTCCACAGCCAGCAACTGCAATCCCAGCTTTTCCTCCAGTAATGATCCCTCTTTTCCAGGTGCCACTGCCTGGCATGCCCATTCCATTGCCAGGTATGCTGTCAAGCTTGTATTCATGAACATCTGTTCCCTAGTATATATTTCTTTTAAAATACCTCTGTGCCAGATTGGATACTCTTTCTTAAAAAAAAAAAAAAAGAATAATGCTAGCAAAACAAAAAGTTGGATTTGTTTTTATGGTTAGTCACTTTTTCCACCCAGAGAATGCTTGAAAGTGGTTGGTGAATCATGTTTTCTTGTCTGCTTCAGGGTATGCAAATGTATGTTAAGGCAGGGTTTATGCAGTTTAGCATGGCCTAGTTTTTAGAGTCTGAATTATTTGGACTGTTCAGGATTATAGAAGCTAAACAGAGAGTAATATTTCTGTTCATTTACATTTGACAGTACCTTTTGTAGTGTGTGTGTGACATTCTGCTGAGCTGAGGACATGCTTTTCCATAGTACTTTGCATAACCCAACCAGTCTTGTCAGCTTATTTCTCTTCTTGGCACCTGTACTGGCAATTTAGTGGTACAGTTGAGGTTATAGTTTACTGTTACATTGACACTCCCCAAAGAAGATTGTGCAGTTTTGCAAGATAAGTTATCATAACAGTAACTCAACTGTAGGTCTTCACGAAAGAATCACTTTAACAGTGCAACTTCCTCCCATTCTTTCTCCTTGTATGAGGGTTTCATGATTTTGTACATGGTTTCTGATTTTGTATGTAGTTTCTTTTCATTTGATATTTCATAGTAGCAGTTTGCACAAGTTCTAAGTGTTATGGGTACCTGTTTTATTATTGTTTGGCTCTGCACTGGGTGACTGTCTACTGCAAGCAGTTTCTTGGGGGGAATTTCCATGCTTCAAATAGAGAGGCACATGCAGGTGTGTCAACCATATGTTAACCTCTGCAGGGAAAAAGGAATGGGTTAGAAAACCTAACCTTGTTATCTGAGTACAGGTTCTCCGTTCAGTCCCCCTGCCCAGTGTCATGACTCTTGTACCCTTTTGCAAAGTGTGCGCCTGTGTGCTTGGATTCCAGAAATGGCTACTCTCATTTCATCCTCTGTTTAGGGGAGCACTATAATTCTTCTGCCTCTTGTATCTGCAGAGGTTTCAGTAGAGCAACAGTTTGTTGTTGGAGTCCAAGCTCTCTTTGCAGTTAATGAAGAAAGCTCTCACTGCCAGATTTCAATCTCCTAACTTGGAGGAATCTGACACCAAACCTGGTCTTTCAAAATCTTCCCATTCTCCATAGGCCAAGATGGCCATTCAGAATCTGAATTTAATTATCAAAAAAAAAAAAAAAAAAAACTTATGCTGGCTTTTCCAAAGAAGCCTCTGACATTGGAAGCCCCATAGGATCATAGGCGATTACTAGGCTATCAACCAGGAGGTCATGTCAAACCTAGCTGTTTTATCCCAGTGTTAGGTAATACCCCAGATTGTATTTAGTAATGGCTACCCACGTCCAAGAGGGTTGTGGGCACTATTCCTGTAATAATTTACGGAGCCCCATCTACTCGTCCAGGTTCCTCTTGAACAGTGTCATAGAGGTGCTGTGTTTCACATGAATAGGTAGCCTATTCCAAAGACACGGCAGTCGCTGGGAGATAAATATGTCCCTCCAGCATGTTCTGTTTAAGTCATAGGCCATATTTAGGTCCCTGGAACGGGTAGACCTAGTCCCATTTGATTTACAGATATGCAGCAAGTTCATTAAGCTCTGGTCTGAGATTGCACTATAAGTCAGGGATAAGTTCCCCTAAGAAGTCTATATGATACAGACTACAGTGACAGGGACTTTAGTCTGTCTTTGTACAGCATGTGCTGGAGTCCCTTGATCATCTTCGTTAGAAACCTCTGAAATCTCTCCAGTTGCTGTAGGTGCTGTGTACGGTGCATGCAGAATGGGGAGATGTTATGTGATCCTATCTCGCCTACATTCTGACTGATGGGTTCGGAGCCGATCCTCGGCTCCGACTCGGCACGCTTATGCCAAAGAGTGAAGTCTCTTATTGGCTGAGCTTACTATATCCCAGGATGCACCACTACCAGTCCCCCAGATCTCGTTTGCCCCTAACAAACAAAGACGTGGTCTTGAGCTGGCTGAGCTAAGTGGTGTTTTCTTAACTTACTTTCCTGTCAGGAATTTCCTATAAATTTAACAAAAAGCTGTTTTAACAGCTATCTCGTGTTTTTGTGTATGAGTGGATATTTTCTGTTTTAATATTTGTGTGGTGATTGCATTTTTCTGACTAGAGGTCCCCTTTGAGTTGAAGGGCCTTCCCCTGTCAGTCCATTGTTGTTCAAGTCCGTTTATTTAGGGATTTTTGGATCCCTTTAGTTGTTTTTGTGACCGCCTTTGGTTCTCAAAAAAAAAAAAAAAAAAAGAGAGAATTTTTTCTGTGATATTTAGTGTGTTTGATTTAGCTAGTCACTAAATTGGTTGCCATAATGTCACAGGCTCCTAGGCCTTCAGGATTTAAAAAGTGCACTAAGTGCAGTTTCAAGATGTCAATAACAGATGACCATTCTCTCTGTGTGTACTGTTTGGGCGCCAAACATTTGCAGGAGTCCTGTAGCGTGTGCCACGCGTTTTCCTCGAGGGTCCTCCAAGAGAGGAAAAATAAACTTCTTTTAAAAGGCCTTATTAAACCCTCATTTGAAGAGGCTTTAGCTTCCTCTCTTTCTCCTGCAAAGAAGAAAAGGGCGTCGGCTCCGACCAGCCCGTCGGAACCGACCGCCAAAAGACATAGGCAGGCTTCTCCTTCGGCTCCACGGACTTCGGAGCCGAGGGCGGAACGGTCTGCCTCGATGCCTCCAGCCTCGACTCCTCTGGGTTCGGAGCCGATGGCTGGGGCCTCGAGAGGCGGGTCATCTTCATCGGCTCCACTGATCTTGGAGCCGATGAAGGTTGTCTGCTCAGACACTTCCTCCTCGGCGCCGAAGCCCTCTTCGGCACCGATAGAAATTGGTTTGGACACTCCTTCGGCGCCGATAATTATCGAGTTGATTCGGAGCCGGTCCCCTAGTCCCTTGGGGCCGTTGGAGAGGCCTACTCGGACCCGTTCGGTCTCTTCCAGGTCATCAAGGATGTCAGATTCGGACATAGACAGGGTACTCCAAAGACTTTTCCAGTCCCCAGTCTTTCAGAAATTTGTTTCGGCTCCGACCCAATTGGCTTCGGAGCCGATAGCCCATTCCATTGCCATTCCTCCTCCGACCGCTTCGGCTCCGTCGGAGCAGGTGCTGATGGAGCCAGTAGAGATCCTAGGGTCGGCACCGACCCTTACTCCAACCCCGGCCTTCGGGTCCGAGTTTAGCACACGGACTTCTTTGGCCGGGCCCGGGGGTGACGTTTCGGGACCAATGCTGTCGGTTCCAAGCCTCCCTCTCAGTGCTTCGGCCGCGGGACTTCCATCTGCTATCATGGCTCCGGAGACTGGACCCTGCCAGGATTCTGGGGGTCCGGCCTTCAGAGCTATGAGGAGTGCCTTGGCCAAATCTTCTTCGGCCATCTCTACGGCTTTACCGGCACCTTCCCTGGGCATGGAGACTGGGTCTTTGGCAGTTCCCCTGTCTTTAGGCAGCGGAGCCCCGGGGCCTGAGGTTACCCCAACTGGGGGGGGTCCCCTCCTCCTGAGGGTCTTTCGGAGTTGTCTTCGGAGGAACCCCCAAGGAAGAGATCGTACAAGAGGAAGCACGTGGACTCCCCCGATGAGTCTCTTACATCGGACACTGATCTTGATGATGCGGAGGGGTCCCCAAAGTCGTCCTCGGATGATGTCTCATTTGCAGACATTCTAGAGATCCTCAAGCAACGAGGCGGCTGGAATTCCAAACCCCCCTCCGCTGATGAGTCAGTGTTCCTCAAGGCCTTCGGGGCTCAGCCCTCCGCCTCCTGGGTGTCTCCGCCCTTCGACGAGCTCCTGGATTTGGTTTGTCGGAGGGAGTGGGAACATCCAGATACTGTGGAACCAGTGCCTTCTCGCCCTAACAAATTTTTGTCTGCCCCACCCGAGAAGGAGTTCTTAACGAAAGGCGTGGCTGTAGATGCCATGGTGGTGGCATCTGCTACCCAGCAGGACGTGGCAGAGGCTTCAACGTCCGTTCATCCTCCTAATAAGGAGTCTAGGAGCATGGACCGGCGGAAGCGCACCCTGACTTCAGCGGCCTTTACTCTGAGGTCCCTGAATTATTTGGCACATTTCACCAGACTACAGAGGGGTCTGGTCAAGGAGCTCTCAGACTCCCTCTCAGGTAACCTACCTGAGCAGCTAGCCCAGTCGGTTAGCTCTCAGTTGGCTATCCTTACCTCGATTTCCAACTCGTCCATGAGGCTCATTTCATATGCGGCAAGGGCCGGCAGAGCGGCAGGCACAGGCGTGGCTCTACGAAGACAAGCCTGGCTCCGTTTGTGTCATTTCGCGGAGGCCTTCAAGTCTTCCTTTGCCGACGCTCCCTTTGATGGGTCCTCTTTGTTTGGACCCAAGGTAAAAGACACTCTTACCCGCTGTGAGCAGGAGGGAAAGACTTTATCTGCCGTAGGAGCACGATTTTCCACTCCCTTTCGGCCTTATCCCAAGGCTAAAAGAGGAGGGAAGATGTGGTTCCGCAAATCACAGAAATTCTTTCCTCAACAGCAGGAAGATTCAACTTCCAGAGGCAGAGGACGGGGAAATTTTTATGGGAGACGCCGTCCCAGAGGCGGCAGAGGCCCCCGCAACACTGGAAGACCGCGAGTCCTTTCGTGGCTCTTCAGCCTCCCACACTCCGAGGGATTGCCCGGCTGTGCTGCTCCGGAGCCAGTCGGGTGCCATTTTGCCAAGCACCTAAAAGCCTGGGAGTCTATTACTCAGGACAGATGGGTGCTTCGGATTATTGCCGGAGGTTACACCATTCCCTTTACACGCTCACCCCCACCGTCCAACAAAATCCCGGACCCACCACCCAGTCAAAGGGAAATTGCAGCCGTAGAAGCTTCAAAGCTGCTAGAAAAAGGAGTCATCCAACCGGTCCCCACAGACCAGATCGGATCCGGAAATTACTCAAGGTTCTTTTAGTGCCAAAAGACAGGGGACCTGAGACCCATTTTGGATCTCAGCAAACTAAACCAGTCCGTCATGAAGTCCAAATTCCGAATGGTCACTTTACAATCCATTCTCCCATTGTTGGAGAAAGATGTTTGGATGTGCTCTATAGATCTCAAGGACGCCTATTATCACATACCGATACATCAGGCGTCCAGGAGGTATCTGCGCTTCAGCCTGGGAGACAGTCATTTCCAATTTTGTGCACTGCCCTTTGGTCTCACCACAGCCCCCAGGGTGTTCACCAAGTGTTTGGCAGTAGTGACTGCTCACCTGAGGAGTCTCTGATTCCAAGTGTTTCCCTATCTGGACGACTGGCTCCTGACTGCCACCACCAGGCATCTACTACTAGAGAACCTACAAGCCACCATCTGCATGGGTGTTTCCCTGGGAATTACATTCAACTGGTCAAAGTCTGTCTTGCTGCCTTCTCAGCGCATAAGATTCATAGGAGCAGAGATAGACTCAAAATTAATGCGGATCTTCCTTCCTACCGAAAGGATACAGACATTACAAAATCAGGTCCGAGCCCTGCTTCTAAGATCCAAAGCCCCAGCCAGGATGGTCCTGCAACTTTTAGGTTCAATGTCTGCCACGGTTCTCCTAGTTCCTCTGGCAAGGTTGCACATGAGGATTCTCCAGTGGCTATTATCGACACAATGGTCTTTTCAAGATCTCCCCCTCAATCATCACATACTGATTACAGAAACGTGCAAACGGGACCTCCGCTGGTGGCTTCTGCCATCCAATCTGAATCAGGGAAGACCCTTTGTTATACCCTCCGGTGGCCACCTTGACTACGGATGCCTCCCAGACGGGGTGGGGGGGGCGTTGTCTGGGCAGGTCAGTTCAAGGTTCTTGGCTTCCCAACGAAACATCTCTCCATATCAATGTGTTGGAAATGAGGGCTGTACTTCTGTCCTTACAAGCCCTCCACAAGTTTCTCCCTCAAGGCATTATCGCCATCCACACAGACAACATGTCGGTGGTCTGGTATCTAAACAAACAAGGAGGGACCAGATCTTACCCCCTTTGCAGAGAGGCCATGAGGGTGTGGGAATGGGCAGTGGCTACCAAGCGCTTCCTGGTAGCGACCCACATTCCAGGCAAATCCAATGTATTGGCAGACAGACTGAGCAGGACTATTCTCTCTCCTCACGAGTGGTCTCTGAACGAAACAGTAGCAGCTCAGATTTTCAAAAGATGGGGGATTCCGTGCTGCGACCTGTTTGCAACACCACGAACACGGTGCAAAAGGTTCTTTTCCTTGACCCCGCGTCAAGGGGAGACAGCTACGGATGCTCTAGTCCAACCTTGGCCAACAGGACTGCTTTATGCTTTTCCTCCGATTCCACTCCTCCCCAAAGTCATCCAGAAAGCTTCCCAATTGGTGTCCACAATGATTCTAATTGCTCCGTACTGGCCTCGTCAAGTATGGTTCCCCTACCTACAGAAATGTACTCTGGACGGTCCTTGGTTCTTGGACCTAATTCCGGACCTTCTGGTTCATCAGTCGGGACAACAGCACCAGTCCCTTCACACTCTGAAATTAACAGCTTGGCTCCTCCACTTCCGACTATAGTCAGAAATCACACCTTGGACCCGGAAGTTATTCACATTTTATCTTCAGCCCACAAACCCACCACTAAGAAGTTGTATCACAGTAAGTGGAAGAGGTTTGCTATCTGGGCTCAACTCAGAGGATTAGACCCTATTACTGCCCCGATACCAGAGGTCTTGAAATTTTTAACATCCTTGTTTAATCAAGGATCTTCAGTCTCTACTATTAAAGTCCAACTAGCAGCTATCTCCAAATTTCACGATTCCACAGACCCACCGTTGATGAGCAGCAGATTATGTAAAACTTTCATGAAAGGTGCTGTGCTTTTAAGACCCCCAGTTTTTCATCCTGCGCCTCCGTGGGATCTTGATTTGGTACGTGCCTTAACATCTTCCCCCTTTGAACCAGCTGCTACATGTGAGTTGAAATATCTGTCTTGGAAAACTGCCTTCTTAATTGCAATTACCTCTGCAAGAAGAGTTTCAGAACTTCAAGCCCTATCTATCAAACCACCGTACTTGATTTTTCACAAGGATAGAGTATCACTTAGACCTAATCCATCTTTTGTCCCAAAAGTTTGCTCTAATCTCTGTCTCCAACAATCTTTAGAGCTACCAGTTTTCTTTCCAAAATTTTCAAACAAAGCGGAATACACCTTCCATACATTGGATGTTCACAGGCAATTGCGCTTCTATCTAGATAGGACTCAGCAAATTCGGAAAACAGATCAATTGTTTGTGTCCTTTTCAGATAATAAACTGGGTAAAACCATCACTAAAGCTACTATTGCCAAATGGATCAGAGATTGCATAACTCAAGCTTATTCCTCTTCAAATAAGCAACTTACAACATCTGTCAAAGCTCACTCTACTAGAGCTATGGCTACCTCTATTGCATTCCATTCCAAGCTCGCTATTTCTGAAATTTGTGCTGCGGCTACTTGGTCCAACCCGCACACTTTCATTTCCCACTATAAATTGGATGTGGCATCTAAAGGACGAGCATCATTTGGTTCCACGGTACTCAGGAGTGTTTTCCAGTGAGCCACCCAGGATTTAGGTGCTAGGGACGCTGTCCCATCAGTCAGAATGTAGGCGAGATAGGATCACATAACATCTTTTAGTTATGTACTCACCATAACTTCAGATGTTTGGGATCCATCTCGCCTACATTCCTAATACCCACCCTCCTTCCCCCTGCCTTGGAGATCAGAAGAGATTGAACGGTTTGGGTTCTACTGTTTTTATCTTGTATCATCTGTCAATGTTATATAAGCAGTGCATGCGTGTGTGCATGTATGCGGACAAACTAGATCTGGGGGACTAGTAGTGGTGCATCCTGGGATATAGTAAGCTCAGCCAATAAGAGACTTCGCTCTTTGGCATAAGCGTGCCGAGTCGGAGCCGAGGATCGGCTCCGAACCCATCAGTCAGAATGTAGGCGAGATGGATCCCAAACATCTGAAGTTATGGTGAGTACATAACTAAAAGTTATACTCAATTATGGGCTGGATTAGTGCTGAAGATAGAGAGGTTATAACCTTTTTTGCTCTTGAGGTGATGCTTTTACTAATCAAGTGTCGTACGTATAAAGCCTTCCTTATTACAATAAACACATGGTGGTCGAAGTTAAGATCGCAGTCAGCTTGTGATCCCAGGTCTCTTACCACTTCATGGGTACTTAGCGCATTGTTGTTTTGATAGTGTGAAAGACATTGCTTGTGCCAAAGGGAATGGTGATGCATTTCTTTTCATTCATTTTGAGACCATGACTAAGACAGCAGTTGTTGGTTTGCGTAAGACCCTCCTGAAGTATACGGACATCATTTCGGGATTTAGTAATTGCACCCAGTTTGCAGTCGTCTGCACACTTGGTCAGCCACAACACCTTAGTTTTGATCTGAACTTGTATACCAAACAGTAGGGGCCCCAGCATTGACCCTTGTGGCACCCCACTGGTAACAGGTCTGCTGGTTGATGTGGAGTCACCCACTTTGATAGTGTTTGTCCTGTTTGTAAGCCAGTTGGCAACCGATCTTACAACTCAGGGTTTTATATTCAGTTTGCTAGGCTTATTGGTAATGTCAGTGTGTGAGATTGTGTCGAAGGCTTTATCAAGTCAGGGTATGCTGTATGCGCAGATTTATCCTCATCAGTGTCCCTGGTCACATTTTTGTAAATATCCACCAGATTTAAAAGGCAGGATCTGCCCTTGGCGAAGCCAAATTGGGCAGGATCCAGGGTTTGGAGGGCACCTATGCCTTTATTTATGAGGTCCATAATGATAAATTCCATGGCCTTACAGATGAGGCTGGTCAGGATTATGGGTCTGTAATTCCCCAGGTCTGTTGCTACACCACTTTTGTGGAGGGGAATAACTGTTGCTTTTCTCCATTCCACAGGAACAAAGCCTGTAGTTAGGCTATGAGTGAAAAGGGTACTTAATAGTGATGCTAGTTCATCTTTTAGCCTGTTTAGAAGACAGCCTGGGATGCCATCTGGTCCCATAGAGGCTGTGTTTTTTTTTTTGCGCCTTGGACAAGGCTTTCATGACCTGTCCTTCAGATTTGCGGTGTGGGGTTAAGGTTTGTAATAGGTTTGGAGGGAATAAGGGAGTGAAATTTTCAACAAACCTATCTGCTAGTCTGTTTGCTATCTCTGTGTGGTGTGTGTGTGATACCATTGGTCACTAGTTCTGCACATACTTCAGTCTTACCTTTTAAAAGGCCTTATGGTTATCCTTGGCTGTGCTCGCTAAGTTTTTTCTCAAAAAAGCTCTTAGTGTATTTGACAAGTTGTCTTATTTGCTTGTTGAGGCTGAGGAGGACGCTTTTCCATTGTTGGGGTCTCGCCTTCGTTTTCTTGGACAGCAACTTTGTGTTTATTGTAAAGTTTGCTGATGCTGGATGTCCACCATGGCATCTTGTTTTTACTTGGGGCTCTGGCTTTGATTCTTTCTGGCACAGATGAGTCTATACACTTATGCAAGTGATTGTACAGGGCTGTAGTGTAAGCTTTAGTGTAATTACCACTTCCATCTGAGGGATGGGGCTTTGAATGCATTTTTTTTTATCTTCACCTAGGAGGGTATAGTTTACCTTGTTGAAGTTTTTTAGTTTGATTTTGCCCATTGTAAGTTCTGATGTTAGTGTCAGCTCAAAGGTGACTGATTTGTGGTCATATTTAACTAATGAGGGTCTGACAGTTGCGGTAGTGCATCTGTTTGACATGTTAGTGATGACCAGATCTAGTATGTTTGTTCCTTTTGTCGGTGTATGAACAATTTGTTCCAGGGCATTTGAGTTAACAAAGTCAAGGAACTTTGTGCTAGCAAGTTATAGCTGGTGTATGTTTCCCAGTTGATGGTGGGATAATTGAAATTCCCCATAACCAGAGTGTTTGGTAATGTTTGGATTTTTTATCTTTGCACTTGGTGTCGTGGTTTTGTTTTGGTTTTTTTATATTTGCACCTTGGTGTCGTGGTTTTGTTTTGTTTTTTTATCTTTGCACCTTGGTGTCGTGGTTTTGTTTTAGTATTTTATCTTTGCACTTTTGTGGTTTCCAATGATTGGATTGTCTCCAGTTTGGTCAAGTAGGCTTCTTGCATGTCATGACCCATGGAGGTGGATCTATAACTGGGTATGATTTGAATGGGGGTCTTGCCCACCGTAAACTGAACTTGGAGCAACTCCATGGAGTTGTCCATTCTAAGTAGACAGCCAGTGAATTTATCCCTAATGTAGATAGAAACACCGCCTCCTTTGGTTCTCACATGTTCAGTTTGCTGTCTGAAGGTGTGGAAGGGACAAAGCCAGGGTACTGTCTGAGGCCTTGAACCAGGTTTCTGTGACTGCACAGACATCTGCATCTTCCAGTGATAGAAGTGCTTCCAGGGTGTGCAGTTTTTAGTTTAAGCTCCTAACGTTTAGTAGCATGACCCTTATTTTGTTATGATTGGCAAATTTCACGTCTGTAAGTTTGTTTTCGAGGCCTTGCCTAAAAAAGCACTGTGGGGGAGGCAGGAGCCTTTGCCAGCAGCTGAAAGCCTAGAGGTGCCAGGTGCAAACAATCTCTGGCAAAGCAGCAAGGTTGGTCAACCATGGCTTCCCAGGCTGACAGGAACTGGATCCCCTTTGAATGAACACCAAAAACTAAGCCGATTATTGAAATCAGTCATTTTTTATTTAATCTGTGGCATCATTCTAGGTGAGGGTAGTATGGTGCTCAAGGCTAGAGACATAGCTGCCTTGGACACATACTCAGAGAGCTCAATCATGTCTCTCTTCATAAAGTCCAGTGAGGTACGTCTCAGGTCATTCACTCCAGTATGAACTATGATAGAGTCATAATGGTTCTTGTTGCTGAGAGACCTGAGTGCATGCATGATCTGACGAATCCTGGCACCAAACAGCTGACTGTGACTTTCTCCTTGTCCTGGTGAGTGAGACAACCATGTGTCTCACTGTTGAGTCTCCAATGACTAGAAAATGTGTTTTTTGAGTGTTGCGCCTTACGGGCTTGGTAGGTGAGACACTGGTGTTACTATGTATTGTGGGTGCTGTAGGAACTGTGTTAGTTGTAGCAGTCTTGTGTTTGAGGACTCTGGTGTCTCTAGGTTTTTTGAGAGAACCTCCATGTATGTTGATTTTTGTGTTAGATGCATACTTTGTGTATGAGTAGTGGTACTGTGTGCATGTGTAGTGGTGGGTAGGTTGCCAACCTCTTCCGTGTTACTGTTTTGAGTGTGAGAGAGCATGGATTCAAGGTTCTTGGTGTAAGTACATATCTCTCACTCTGTACTGGAGTGAGTTATTAGTAGAGGGTTGTCTGTGTACGTGAGGCAATTGTATACTGCCTCAAGAGACCCAAGTCAACAAGGTTGGCCGGAGAAACAAGGGTTGTCCAACTGTCCATAAAGCCAGGTTGAAGACTGTTATTACTAAGGGGGGCTTTTCAGGCTCTATCAAGGAGGAGCTCAGTGGATGGATATTTCTGAGGGGTTTTTTTTGTTGGTAGTTTAAAAGGTTTCAGCTCATTAGCATTATTTCTTTGACCGGGAAAGTATTAAGGATGAGGGAAAGACTGTTGAATTAATCTGTCTGTCTATACTGTACAGTTGCGCTGCAGTGACCGATGCTGTGTGACATGCAAACAAGCTGAGCATAGACAGTTCCTAGCCTCAAGATATAGTGGCTTTGATGAAAAAAATAATCTGTACCATCATAATTGAAGTATTTAGTGTCACTTACACAGCAGCAGTTGTAGGCCACTCGCAAATTAAAGTAGTATGCTCTTGCTTCTGACATCAGATTTCACTTTCACACTGATTTTTGGCATTCACTGTTTGCCAGCTGTAGCCTTTCAAGCTGTAGCTAACCATCTCCTGGCATCACCAACCCCAGGTACAGGTCATGTTAGAGCCAGGTCTGGTGGGTGGTACAGTCATTCAATAGGTCTTTAGTGCCCACTCTGCAAATCCTGCCAGTTGAGATACCAAACAAGTTCATACTTTTATTTTCTGGTGACTCCATTCAAACAAATATGCATCTTTTTGTGGGTCTGCAAGCCATGGAAATGTCATTCTGTTCATCTGAGTCTGAGTCCTTTACAAAAGATTCTATATACTTCTTGATAAATCCAGGCATTTGTACTCAAAGCAAGATTTTTGGACCACAAACTCAGATAATGATAAAGAATATTTGGTGTTCCCCGGAGTTTTAACCCCCCCCCCCCCATCCATCCCGGGGACCCCACGTTCAGAGAAGTAAGCTGTATGATGCAGGTAAATGGAGACTGCCAACTTGATCTCTGGAGTCCAGGGAAGGCTGCAAGAGGCATGCTGTTTCTGTGTAATGACAGTCCTAACACTGTGTAGTTAAAGTCCTAACACTGGTGAATATTGCAAAGGATGCCACTAGGATTGGCTGGGGACATCTCTGGTACAGCACTGCCATTGCCTTGGAATTCAAATGCAATTTTGATTCTGGAGCTAGTTTTTCTGGTTGGAGACTCCTAAGCCAGATCTTAGCTCGAATGCTGCAGCTCTCAGGTGGTCTTCCACTTGAACTCTGCCATCCATTGCTGGATAGTGTGTTTGCTGTGATGAACAGGCTAAAGAAATAAACCTTTGCTTTCTAAACACTGTACTGTATTATACTTGTTTGGCATACATGGCTTTCTTTCAGGGGAGACCTAACGGATTAAATGAGCCTTTTGACTGAGGACTTTTTATATGGAGAGGTGAAAAAAATGATTAAGACCCAAGCTACCTCATTCAGAGTTCAACCACTACAGCAAGTGTTTCCTAAAATACAGAAGAGCCAGTATTTGGATGTGGTTCCAGTAGGGACCCACACCATTCTCACTAGTGAGAAGCAACCCACAGAGTCAAGGGTTACCATTTTCAGTCATGAGGCTACAGACAATTGGTGAATGCTAACAGTCCTGCAGTCTACCTTGGCTACTGCACTCTAGGTGTAGTCCAGGGTAAAGTTGGCAGTCCATGTGACCAAAAGGCAAATTATCTGGGTGGGTGCACTAGAAGCAGTAATATCCACAGGTTATAGAATCTCCCTCATCAAATTACATTTATAACAGAAGACACTTCCCTGTGTCCCACCCCATCTAATGGTACAGGTAGGGTAGAAAGTCTTGACGCTCCCTACCAAGAGTGTCATCCAATATATTTCACCAGACCAGAAAGAAAAAGACTATTGTCTGAGTTTTATTTTGGTGCCAGAAATTACCTCAGACATCAACCTCATTGCGGATCTCTGAGACCTAAATGAACAGCCTGCCTACCCCTGTGGGAGTGGTTACTGCCTAGAAACTGTAGTTTTATTGGCCATTTTGGATCAATTCCAAACTCCTTGATCCCCCTCTCTTAAAACCCTCTTTTGCGCATAGCGCAGCATCGGGCAGCACCGCTTAATCAGGTTTAAACTATTCCTGGCTCCACAAAGTCTGCTCTTCACTTTTTCCCTTAGAACTGTTCCAAATCTGAAAGTAAGCACTCTATTTTCCCTCTAAAACCCAGCAGTAGCTAGGATAAGTGTCTTGTAAGTAAGCACTAATAAACTAAAGCACTACACCCTCTTGTACTCCCTTTAAGTACTTGGCTCCCTATTGGTCCTTTTTAATCAAGTCAAAAAGTAATTCCTTATACTATTCTGGCATGTCCAAAAGTCAGTTTCAGGTTTACTCTCCAGTGCAGCTGGTAAATATGAGAATCTTGAGGCAATGTTACAACTTATGTACACAGACCACCCTCTCCTCTTCCCAACAAGCTCAAATGTATGTGAGAGATGTAACTATATAGCCAAACTGGAGGCTGAGCTCTCTCAACATAGTACTGGCACGGTCAGTCTGGAGGAGAAGGTAATCACACACACCACAAATCCAGTCTCACATAGACCTATCGCAACAGCAAGCCAAACACATAAACACACAAAAACATACTCGGAGGCTCTAAATAAAAATCTGCCCAAGCAACAGAGACCTTCAAAGCAGACATCCAAGCAACTGTTACCCCACAACAATACCCACGTATCACATAGTTCACAAAGTCAGTGTGCCACACAGTCACAGCCCTTAAGGCTAAACAACACACCTAATACACTTGTAATAGGTGACTCTTGTCAGACACACTGACGTCCCTCTCACCAGGCTGAACAAGGAGAAGGTCACTGTAAGCTGCCTGTCTGGTGCCAGGATCCGCCACATAACACAAGCACTCAGGTCACTGCAAAGCAAGTACAAATATGACTCCGTCATTGTCCATGCTGGTGTGAATGACCTGAGAAGTACCTCCCTGGATTACATGAAAAGAGACATAGAGGAGCTCTCTGATCATGTGGCCCAGGACGGTATGACCCTAATCTTGAGTAGCATCTTACCCTCACCAAGAATGATACCACAGTATAAAGACAAAATGATCAATTTCAACAATTGGCTAAAGTATTGGTGTCACTCAAAGGGGATACAGTGTCTATCAGCCTGGGATGACATGCTTGACAAGCCACGTTGCTTCGCTAGGGACGGCTTGCACCTGTCATCCCTGGGTTTTCGAATACTGGCCAAGGCTCTTGCCACCCCCATAGTGCCTTTTTTAGGCAAGGCTCAAAAGACAAACCCACCTCCTTAGACAACACAAGGAAAAAGAAACTTAAGGGTAATGCTTCTCAACGCCAGAAGTCTAAACCTCAAGATGCACGCACTCGAGGCTCTCCTCAGTATGGAGAATATCGAATTCTGTGCAGTAACAGAAACCTGGTTCAAGGCTCCCGAGAGCACCCCAGCACAACCAGGCTATACCTCATACCATGCTTTTCGGCCCCAAAACTCGGACCGAACCACAAGAGGAGGGGGAGTATCCATATTCATCAAAGATACCCATACCTCCAGGCTAGTGGCACTGCACGAAGCATCTGAGACCATCCATGTGCAACTAACAGTGGGCAAAACTGCCTTCCAGTTTGTAGCCTGCTACAGACCACCCTCCCAAACTCAGGAACCCCACTCGGCTTTCCTGAAGACACTGGAGAATACGAAGGTCTCTCCAAACACCATTATATTGGGTGACTTTAACTACCCAAACATAGACTGGGAGCACTACTCAAGCCCCAACACCCTAGCCCAACGGTTTCTAGAATTTATAAACTCAAATGCTATGGAACAACTGGTCACCACTCCCACAAGAGGGGAAAACATATTGGACCTGATCATCACCAACATGGGGACTCTGGTTCCATGCCAGAGGTATACCCCTCATTGGTAAGATCTGACCCTAAATTAATCACTATGGACATCCATATCCCGTCCCCACACCCCAGCAAAGGAAACCACGGTCAAAAACTTCTCAAAAGCAAACTTCCCACTTCTCAAAACCGAGGTGGAATCCTTCAAAGCCCCAGGGCTAGTGGAAAATACGGCCCAAACCGCAGAATCCTTTACAAATGCATTCTATGGATACCTACAGGAATGCATGGATCGTGCTATCCCATATAGAACCAAGACACACTCCTCCAATGGCAGGAGACATGTCTGGTGGACCCCAGTTATAAATAAGCTGTACAACAGAAGGAGGAAACTACTACATGCTAGAGCAAAATCCCTGAAAGGGAAGGCAACTCTGATCAGTACTAGCAAGAAACTACGATCCCTCATAAAATCATCTAAGGCTAGCTTCGAAAGAAAAATTGCACAAGACGCTAAAGATAATCGCAAGGCTTTCTTTAGTTATGTCAGAAACCTGGGTGGAAACTCCCAGATATGCTCTAAGTTAGTGCAAAATGACAAAAAATACACTGAACCCACAGACATTGCCAACATCCTGGCAGACAGGTTCAGTGCAAACTTCTCCCCCCCAAATGAGGAAATGACTATCCCAACAGAGTGTAGCCTCCCTGACATCACAGATGCACAGGTGAGAGCTGCCCTCTCCAAAGCAAAAAACACAGCATCAGTGGCACCAGACGGTGTCCCGGGCTGCGTTTTACACGAGCTCCAAGAAGAACTGAACCCTCACTTAAAATCACTGTTCAGTCTCAGCGTTACAACAGGATATGTACCCAAAGAATGGCGTACAGCAACATTGGTCCCACTCCATAAAGGTGGCGCCACAACGGACCCCGGAAACTATCGCCCTATAAGCCTAACTAGCCTAGTCTGCAAAGCTATGGAGCGTATCATCATGGAACTCATAAACAAAGACATTGGGAACCTCCAAACACTGGATCCTACCCAGTTCGGCTTTAAGGGCAGATCTTGCCTCTTGAACCTGATAAATTTCTTTGAAATGGTCACCAAGGCCATAAACGAAGGGAAGGTAGTCCACACAGCCTACCTTGACCTTGCAAAAGCCTTCGACACAATACCCCACTCGGGCATCATAAATAAACTCACCAGCTTAAATATCAACCCCTATGTCACAAGATGGGTTGCAAACTGGCTTAGGGATAGAACCCACATGGTCAGAATTGCAGGTGCCATGTCAGACTCTAAACCAGTTACAAGTGGTGTCCCACAAGGCTCAGTCCTGGGACCTCTCTTGTTCGGTATATATTTCTCTGAGGTACAGGCTAACACAGGAGGACTATGGCTGACAAAGTTTGCAGATGACTACAAACTGGGGGCCATAATCGACTCACCGGCTGACACAAGCATCCTCCAAAAAGGTCTCACAGAGATGGATAACTGGTGCCAGAGCCATGGCCTAAAGCTAAATGCCAAAAAGTGCATAGTCATCCCCTTTGGGAAAAACAAAGTGCCCACAAATTACCACATAGGTGGTAATCCATTAAGTACGGAAGAAGTAATTAGGGATTTGGGGACCCAAGTAGATTGCAATCTCTCCTTTGACAATCATATTGCCAAAGTGGTTAGAAAGACATTCTATATAGCCCACCTTATCACGAAGGGGTTCACATCTAGATCAAGAGAGGTCATCGTGCCCCTCTACTCGTCAGGCCCATAATTGAATACAGTGCCCCATTTGGGATGTATCTTACCCGACACCTGCTACAACTAGAAAGACCCCAAAAGTATCTCACCAAGAGGATCAAGGGACTCAGATGCCCTACGCAGTTAGGCTAAAGAAACTCCAGCTCTACTCAGTTGCTTACTGCCTACTCAGAGGCGATCTGTGCCTGACGTATAAAGCCATGTCCAGCCCAGAATTAATGGACATGCTCCACCTCAAGAAATCCAAATCCATCAGAACTACACACTCCAGTGACTTGAACCTCAGCACAGAAATAAATAGAACATGTTGGAGGGACAGATTCATATCCCAGAGGCTCCCCTCACTCTGGAACAAAATCCCAATCCATGTCAGACAGAGCCCCTCAGTGACCCTCTTCAAGAAGAATTTTGACATTTGGATGGGAGATTGTAAATTTACCCCTGGGATCTCTTCTGTGTCACTGCTAGACAGAGGCACGGTAAACTAACCTTAAATGGTCTATCTTCTGTGACCTACTATACAGAGGCACAGTCAACTAATCTAAGAAGGGTGGCGAAAGCCAAACACACTCTGGCTAGGCTTGTAAATGCCCTTGGGCAGATAGCGTAGTATCAACCTATGAACAATGATTTTGCATGGTCTGTGCACAAATAGTCATACCTTGCTTACGAAGAGAAATTGAATTTGGTGTTTTAAGTCTACATGATACCTACCTCTACCTAAGGTTTGCTTAGGAATTGTAGAGGGTCCTACACTTTCTATGTAGGAGTAGGCAGTCGCTGTCAATTCTGCTACTTGATCTTCAGGTTGCACCACATCCCTGAGGTTTACCAAGAGCATGGTAGAAGTAGCAGCTAACCAGATGTCTACAAGAAATCAAGCTTTCATTGCATAGGTGATTTTTCTTCCTGGCTATACATTCCAAGGAACTGTTAGCTGACCATGCTGGGTTTCTGACTAGACTTCTGGTTTGTGGGCATTACTGTCTACCCAAGTTGCAGCTTGCTTCATCTCGGCAGATAATTTTGTTAGGGTGTATTTTTGATAACAACATTACAGAACATTTGTGGGCCACAAGAAAATTACTTCCTTGCTATTGGCTGGTCATTTATGTTGACTCAGGCTAGCACAGCTAGGTGTGTATTCAAAGTCCTGGGATGTATGGTAGGCATCATTGTTATGTTGCCACATGTATACCTACATGAGGCCTGTGCAGTAATCTGCTAAGTCCCAGGGGTAACAACATTAAGAGATGCTTTCTTACACAGTCAAGTTAGTGTTCTGATGCATGCAGTGGCTCCATGACAAGACACTGACTCGATTGTGATAAACTCTCAAAAGATCAGAACTCAGGAATGCAAATTGCATTCTGAAACATGATAACCAAACAGAAAATGTTTTTTGCAGGTGAGGGAGTACTTGTATATAATAACTCTAAGGTCACACCATTACAGGGAAAGGGAAAATCACTGGTACACTGGCAGATTGACCTTTCAGGAGGGGAAAAAAAGCCTGGCAGTCGCACACTGATTTTCAACTGTTGGTGATTCACAAACAAGCCTGTTTTTTGAGTACAAAATTTGCAATGGTAACTCCATACTCTAAATTTGTTTGTAGAGAGTCCTTTCCTGAATTCACAGACTTCACACTTATTCCCCACTGGCATGCCTGCCCTGTAGTGGAAGAGGAGTCATTTCTATGGCAGGACATCACAGAGTTCCTGATCCGCTTAGGAGTGCCAGATGCTGTCAATGTTTTGGTGTTCAGGGTGGTTCTCCTGTGTCCCTTCAGGTGTTCTTTTTTTTTTTTTTTTTGTCAGAGAATCTGCTGACAAGTACACAGTTTCCATGGTGTAGTCCAGGAGCGAGCAGAGTGAGGAACCTATTTCTTCCCTCTTTGCAGAGAAGCTATCACACTATGGATCTGGGCCTTGGGGTTCATGCAGCCTGTTCCTTGTTGTATTTCACATTTCAGGGGAATCAAATGTGCTGGTAGACAGACTAAGCAGGACCTCCTTCCTCCCCCACAAATGGTTATTGAAACAGTCGACTCATACCTTGTTTACGTGTCACTGAACCTATCTGTAGCAAACAGGATGTTTCATGTGTGAATGCAACTGGAAATCGACCTATTCTTTTTACTGTTAGATTCAAAATAGTGGAAGCTTATATTCTTAAGTCCCAGTGCCTCAGTCAGGGATGATTTAATGAAAAAATGTTTGGAAATTTGTCTTTATATATGCACTCTTTTTCTCTCATCCTTTGATTGATTCAGAAAGCTATACTGCACATTTATAGGATGGTCATGCTGGCCTCCTTGTTAGCCAGCACAAATCTGATTTATGATAGTATCCTCATATATACTGGAGAGGCCATACAGGCTAATCCCATTCAGAGACTTAACATTTGACCCATTGACAAGTGTCACTCATCCTTAAACAAAGTTAGGGAGACTTTTGTCAACTTTCTGAAACCCATAAGGAACTCCTGTACAGAAACATGAAGGTGATGTGTGAACTGGGAGAATATCTAAGGCGCACAGAGCAACAGCATTCTCCCTTCAGTGTATTCTGAAGTACTTGTCTAAGTAATATGAGCAAGGACCAAGTTATTCCCACCAAAATGTACACCTGGCAAATATCTCCAGTTTTCAAGTGGGGCATGATTTTAGTATCTTTGGCAGCAGCCAAAATTAGCAAAGCCTTCCTCAAAGATATCTTATATTTAAGATCCCCAGTCTGAAATTCTCTGCCTTCTTTGGGCCTTTGCTTTATGGTGAAAGGTTTAACCCTAGTGCCCTTTGAACTAGTTACTTCAGCTGATCAGAAGTTTCTGTCCAAGAACGTGTTTCTTGTCACAGTTACATCAACCAGAAGAGTGTCTGACCTGCAAGGTCTCTTTCAAGTGACACTTAATCTTTCACAAAGGCAAGGTGACTCTTCACACACACCCACCTCCTTAATGCTGAAGGAGGCTGCCAAGTCTTTTTCCAAAATATCAGAACAGAAGGGAATACTTGTTGCATTGCTTGGATGTTCACAGAGTACTTTGATTTTTAAATATGGGATCAGTACACTTTAGAAAGTCAGACCAGTAGTTGGACCCCTTTGCTCTGCAGTGGAAAGTTGTACAAGTGTCCAGGTTCACCCTATCCAGATAGACTTCCAGTTAACATATCAGCAGGATGTCCACTCCACTGGTATCTGGTGACAGCCACCTTCCTCAGGCATGCATCCATTCGTTGACATTTTCGCAGCAGCCACTTGGACTAATATAAACCGTTTTACCAAATGATGCAAGTGAGGTATTTCAGGGCGCACGCTTCCTTTGATGATGATGATGTGATCAGAGTACTGTTTATCCAGCTGGAACCACACAGTGGAGATGGCTGGAGATTCCGTCCTGCTGGATGCCAAGGCCCTTTTCATACCAGATGTAAAATCTATATCTGACCATAACAGTAGGTCTGGCCTTGGTTGCACTTAATCTCCATTCCATTCCCCTGTCTGGGTCCATGGCAGTCAGCCATTTCCTTGCTATTTCTTTCCTTCCTTCCCATGACAGGACTGGCCATCACATGCACTTTGATGATATTCCTTTGTATTGGATTACCTCATTCTCTTAGCCAAGAAAGAGAGCACAATGTGCTAAAAAAAGAACCGCAGGGCTATAAGCAGGGAAGCATTATGGAAGTCCTTTGTGGGGGTTCCTGATTCGGTTCTACTTAGTTACCTTGGGCAGACTTGCTTTTTACAGTTCTGTCAGTATAACAAGGCACAACCTTCAGTTATCAGGTTTCATAAGGATAGGTGCCACTTATCTGTGGTAATAACTACCTTCATAAGACAAAGCTTTGAATGTTACACCTTTAAAAATAATAATAAAACGTGTTTACAAGTAAAATGAATTCCTGGTGCATGCCACTCACCCTCGTGTAGTAAACGCAGGCAAGTAAAATTTCAGCAAGCTGTTACAGGCTGGGGAGGTATACTTTATTGCATGTATTGAAACTGCCACTGGTTGAGCCTGCTAAGATGAATATGCTGTTTACTGTACAGGGTGAGAATCCAACTCCAGGAGTTCATTTTAAAAGCTCCAGAGAGGATTATTAAAGTTATAATTATTCCTTAAAATGGAGGCCATGCACAAGTGTGTGTGCGCTGACAGCAGCAGTTGCAGTGTGGTGGGTGAGTGACTGCCTTCCTGTGATGGTGTCCGTAAATCCTTAAAGATTCTTTAATCAAAGATTTATGCCTTGCAAATTCTTTGGTAATTATGCTTCTGCTGCCACCTAGTGGCTTTAGCTGATCATTGCGAACAAAAGTATGTATTTATTGCCAAGATGTTTAGGCTGATAGAAATGACCATGAGCTAGTATAATACATAAAGTAGCAAAAACAAATGGAATTAATTTATTACTGAGTACCCTGCACAACTGTACTGTTTACAGGTTGGTGAAAGTCTTGGTGTAATTAAAAAAAAATCTTAATCTATTTACTAATTATTAAGGTTTGCAGTGTAGCAGACAGCAATTGGATGTTTAGAAGGCTTAACTAATAGTATGGAGCTGTAAATGCCTGTTATGCAGGTTATTTGCTTTCTCTTCCATTGGTTATACTGCTAATGAAATCAGCATTATGTAAATGTTGCATTTCTTGTGTAAACCTTTTTTTTTTTTTTTTTTTTTTTTTTTGTAGGTACGGTCGTCAGATGTTTCTTGGTCAGATACTAGACGGAGTCTTCGGAAGGATCACCGCTGGGAGTCTGCATCATTATTAGACCGAGAAGAAAAAGAAAAACTCTTCAATGAACACATTGAAGCACTTTCCAAGAAAAAGAAGGAGCACTTTCGGCAACTGTTAGATGAAACACTTACAGTAAGCTTGATTATTTGTTTCAGTTGTTTGACTGTTATCCCATTGGACTTGTATTTCTGTTTATAGGTAGCCTGGTAGCAAACGGAATGTGAGTGGCTTGCTTTGGAGTCCCTCATTGTACGGGGGGCACATGGGAGTTGAACTTAATTTTCAGGCTTTGTTTACTGTCATCATAACAGTTATGCTATACATAAAATATTTTAAATGAATGTCTAAATCATTTTATGGTGCAAGGCAAGTGCTGTTTACAGAGTTTTGAATTAAATGAGTGGGTAACTGTGGAAAACTCTTTGCGTGTAAGCCCTGAAAAATGTTATAAAAGCATAGCTGCAGAATGTTCCTCTTATGATTTACGGTGATGTTACTAAGCCGCTTTCTCTGGATTCTGTTCTTTTTTGGCATCTGGTAGTTATGCTGCTGTTTATGGTGAAGTGCTACCTTAGTTTTCCCATTTTTGTCATTTTAAAAGCATCCAAGTTATTGTTTTTAAGATAACTCCACCCTCTCCTACAGTTTAACTCAATCCTTAGGTTTCCTTTCTCCCTACGTTATGGTTCCAATATCGTCTTGGTACCAGAAACCTGTTTGTACATTTTAAAACTTTAAATGTTATGTGATCCTATCTCGCCTACATTCTGACTGATGGGTTCGGAGCCGATCCTCGGCTCCGACTCGGCACGCTTATGCCAAAGAACGAAGTCTCTTATTGGCTGAGCTTACTATATCCCAGGATGCACCACTACCAGTCCCCCAGATCTCGTTTGCCGCTAACAAGCAAAGATGTGGTCTCGAGCTGGCTGAGCTAAGTAGTGTTTTCTTCACTTACTTTCCTGTCAGGAATTTCCTAAATTTTCAACAAAAAGCTGTTTTAACAGCTATCTCGTGTTTTTGTGTATGAGTGACTATTTTCTGTTAAATATTTGTGTGGTGATTGCGTATTTTCTGACTAGAGGTCCCCTTTGAGTTGAAGGGCCTTCCCCTGTCAGTCCGTTGTTGTTCAAGTCCCGTTTTATTTAGGGGCTCTTGGATCCCTTTAGTTATTTTTGTCTATTTGTGACAGCCTTTGGTTAAAAAAAAAAAAAAAAAAAAAAAGAAATTTTTCTGTGATAGTTAGTGTGTTTGGTTTTTGCTAGTTCGCTAAATTGGTTGCCATAATGTCACAGGCTCCTAGGCCTTCAGGTTTTAAGAAGTGCACTAAGTGCAGTTTCAAAATGTAAATAACAGATGACCATTCTCTCTGTGTGTACTGTTTGGGCACCAAACATTTGCAGGAGTCCTGTAGCGTGTGCCACGCGTTTTCCTCGAGGGTCCTCCAAGAGAGGAAAAATAAACTTATTTTAAAAGGCCTTATTAAACCCTCATTTGAAGAGGCTTTAGCTTCCTCTCCTCCTGCAAAGAAGAAAAGGGCGTCGGCTCCGACCAGCCCGTCGGAACCGACCGCCAAAAGACATAGGCAGGCTTCTCCTTCGGCTCCACGGACTTCGGAGCCGAGGGCGGAACGGTCTGCCTCGATGCCTCCAGCCTCGACTCCTCTGGGTTCGGAGCCGACGGCTGGGGCCTCGAGAGGCGGGTCATCTTCATCGGCTCCACTGATCTTGGAGCCGATGAAGGTTGTCCGCTCAGACACTTCCTCCTCGGCGCCGAAGCCCTCTTCGGCACCGATGGAAATTGGTTTGGACACTCCTTCGGCGCCGATAATTATCGAGTCGATTCGGAGCCGGTCCCCTAGTCCCTTGGAGCCGTTGGAGAGGCCTACTCTGACCCGTTCGGTCTCTTCCAGGTCATCAAGGATGTCAGATTCGGACATAGAGAGGGTACTCCAAAGACTTTTCCAGTCCCCAGTCTTTCAGAAATTTGTTTCGGCTCCGACCCAATTGGCTTCGGAGCCGATAGCCCATTCCATTGCCATTCCTTCTCTGACCGCTTCGGCTCCGTCGGAGCAGGTGCTGATGGAGTCAGTGGAGATCCTAGGGTCGGCTCCGACCCTTACTCCAACCCCGGCCTTCGGGTCCGAGTTTAGCACACGGACTTCTTCGGCCGGGCCCGGGGGTGACGTTTCGGGACCAATGCAGTCGGTTCCAAGCCTCCCTCTCGGTGCCGCGCGGGACTTCCGTCTGCTATCATGGCTCGAGACTGGACCCTCCCAGGATTCTGGGGTCCGGCCTTCAGAGCTATGAGGAGTGCCTTGCCCAAATCTTCTTTGGCCATCGCTACGGCTTTACCGGCACCTTCCTGGGCATGGAGACTGGGTCATTGGCAGTTCCCCTGTCTCTAGGCAGCGGAGACCGGGGCCTGAGGTTACCCCACTGGGGTTCCCTCCTCCTGAGGGTCTTCGGAGTTGTCTTCGGAGGAGCCCCCAAGGAAGAGATCGTGCAAGAGGAAGCACGTAGACTCCCCCGATGAGTCTCTTACATCGGACACTGATCTTGATGATGCGGAGGGGTCCCCAAAGTCGTCCTCGGATGATGTCTCATTTGCAGACATTCTAGAGATCCTCAAGCAACGAGGCGGCTGAAATTCCAAATCCCCCTCCGCTGATGAGTCGGTGTTCAAGGCCTTCGGGGCTCAGCCCTCCGCCTCCTGGGTGTCTCCGCCCTTCGACGAGCTCCTAAATTTGGTTTGTCGGAGGGCGTGGGAACATCCAGATACTGTGGAACCAGTGCCTTCTCGCCCTAACAAATTTTTGTCTGCCCCACCCGAGAAGGAGTTCTTAACGAAAGGCGTGGCTGTAGATGCCATGGTGGTGGCATCTGCTACCCAGCAGGACGTGGCAGAGGCTTCAACGTCTGTCCATCCTCCTAATAAGGAGTCTAGGAGCATGGACCGCACGGAAGCGCACCCTGACTTCAGCGGCCTTTACTCTGAGGTCCCTGAATTATTTGGCACATTTCACCAGACTACAGAGGGATCTGGTCAAGGAGCTCTCAGACTCCCTCTCAGGTAACCTACCTGAGCAGCTAGCCCAGTCGGTTGGCTCTCAGTTGGCTATCCTTACCTCGATTTCTAACTCGTCCATGAGGCTCATTTCATATGCGGCCGAAGGGCTGGGCAGAGCGGCAGGCACAGGCGTGGCTCTACGAAGACAAGCCTGGCTCCGTTTGTGTCATTTCGCGGAGGCCTTCAAGTCTTCCTTTGCCGACGCTCCCTTTGATGGGTCCTCTTTGTTTGGACCCAAGGTGAAAGACACTCTTACCCGCTGTGAGCAGGAGGGAACGACTTTATCTGCCGTAGGAGCACGATTTTCCACTCCCTTTCGGCCTTATCCCAAGGCCAAAAGAGGAGGGAAGATGTGGTTCCGCAAATCACAGAAATTCTTTCCTCAACAGCAGGAAGATTTCCCTTCCAGAGGCAGAGGAGGGGGAAATTTTTCTGGGAGACGCCGTCCCAGAGGCGGCAGAGGCCCCCGCAACACTGGAGACCGCAAGTCCTTTCGTGGCTCTTCAGCCTCCCACACTCCATGAGGGATTGCCCGGCTGTGCTGCTCCGGAGCCAGTCGGGTGCCGTTTTGCCAAGCACCTAAAAGCCTGGGAGTCTATTACTCAGGACAGATGGGTGCTTCGGATTATTGCCGGAGGTTACACCATTCCCTTCACACGCCCACCCCCACCGTCCAAAAATCCCGGACCCACCACCCAGTCAAAGGGAAATTGCAGCCGCAGAAGCTTCAAAGCTGCTAGAAAAAGGAGTCATCCAACCGGTCCCCACAGACCAGATCGGATCCGAAATTACTCAAGGTTCTTTTTAGTGCCAAAAAAGACAGGGGACCTGAGACCCATTTTGGATCTCAGCAAACTAAACCAGTCCGTCATGAA
The DNA here is from genome assembly GCF_019279795.1 of Protopterus annectens. Classification (NCBI taxonomy): domain Eukaryota; kingdom Metazoa; phylum Chordata; order Ceratodontiformes; family Protopteridae; genus Protopterus; species Protopterus annectens. The sequence continues at coordinate 1,218,970,733 of NC_056733.1, read as the reverse complement.
GTCCAAATTCCGAATGGTCACTTTACAATCCATTCTCCCATTGTTGGAGAAAGATGTTTGGATGTGCTCCATAGATCTCAAGGACGCCTATTATCACATACCGATACATCAGGCGTCCAGGAGGTATCTGCGCTTCAGCCTGGGAGACAGTCATTTCCAATTTTGTGCACTGCCCTTTGGTCTCACCACAGCCCCCAGGGTGTTCACCAAGTGTTTGGCAGTAGTGACTGCTCACCTGAGGAGTCTCGGATTCCAAGTGTTTCCCTATCTGGACGACTGGCTCCTGACTGCCACCACCAGGCATCTACTACTAGAGAACCTACAAGCCACCATCTCCTTGGGTGCTTCCCTGGGAATTACATTCAACTGGTCAAAGTCTGTCTTGCTGCCTTCTCAGCGCATAAGATTCATAGGAGCAGAGATGGACTCAAAATTAATGCGGATCTTCCTTCCTACCGAAAGGATACAAACATTACAAGATCAAGTCCGAGCCCTGCTTCTAAGATCCAAAGCCCCAGCCAGGATGGTCCTGCAACTTTTAGGTTCAATGTCTGCCACGGTTCTCCTAGTTCCTCTGGCAAGGTTGCACATGAGGATTCTCCAGTGGCTATTATCGACACAATGGTCTTTTCAAGATCTCCCCCTCAATCATCACTTACTGATTACAGAAACGTGCAAACGGGACCTCCGCTGGTGGCTTCGGCCATCCAATCTGAATCAGGGAAGACCCTTTGTTATACCCCCTCCGGTGGCCACCTTGACTACGGATGCCTCCCAGACGGGTGGGGGGCATTGTCTGGGCAGGTCAGTTCAGGGTTCTTGGCTTCCAAACGAAACATTTCTCCATATCAATGTGTTGGAAATGAGGGCTGTACTTCTGTCCTTACAAGCCCTCCACAAGTTTCTCCCTCAAGGCATTATCGCCATCCACACAGACAACATGTTGGTGGTCTGGTATCTAAACAAACAAGGAGGGACCAGATCTTACCCCCCTTTGCAGAGAGGCCATGAGGGTGTGGGAATGGGCAGTGGCTACCAAGCGCTTCCTGGTATCGACCCACATTCCAGGCAAATCCAATGTATTGGCAGACAGACTGAGCAGGACTATTCTCTCTCCTCACGAGTGGTCTCTGAACGAAACAGTAGCAGCTCAGATTTTCAAAAGATGGGGGATTCCGTGCTGTGACCTGTTTGCAACACCACGAAACACGAAGTGCAAAAGGTTCTTTTCCTTGACCCCGCGTCAAGGGGAGACAGCTATGGATGCTCTAGTCCAACCTTGGCCAACAGGACTGATTTATGCTTTCCCTCCGATTCCACTCCTCCCCAAAGTCATCCAGAAAGCTTCCCAATTGGGGTCCACAATGATTCTAATTGCTCCGTACTGGCCTCGTCAGGTATGGTTCCCCTACCTACAGAAATATACCCTGGACGGTCCTTGGTTCTTGGATCTAATTCCGGACCCTCGGGTTCATCAGTCGGGACAACAGCACCAGTCCCTTCACACTTTGAAATTAACAGCTTGGCTCCTCCACTTCCGACTATAGTCAGAAATCACACCTTGGACCCGGAAGTTATTCACATTTTATCTTCAGCCCACAAACCCACCACTAAGAAATTGTATCACAGTAAGTGGAAGAGGTTTGCTATCTGGGCTCAACTCAGAGGCTTAGACCCTATTACTGCCCCGATACCAGAGGTCTTGAAATTTTTAACATCCTTGTTTAATCAAGGATCTTCAGTCTCTACTATTAAAGTCCAACTAGCAGCTATCTCCAAATTTCACGATTCCATAGACCCACCGTTGATGAGCAGCAGATTATGTAAAACTTTCATGAAAGGTGCTGTGCTTTTAAGACCCCCAGTTTTCATCCTGCGCCTCCGTGGGATCTTGATTTGGTACTTCGTGCCTTAACATCTTCCCTCTTTGAACCGGCTGCTACATGTGAGTTGAAATATCTGTCTTGGAAAACTGCCTTCTTAATTGCAATTACCTCTGCAAGAAGAGTTTCAGAACTTCAAGCCCTATCTATCAAACCACCGTACTTGATTTTTCACAAGGATAGAGTATCACTTAGGCCTAATCCATCCTTTGTCCCAAAAGTTTGCTCTAATCTCTGTCTCCAACAATCTTTAGAGCTACCAGTTTTCTTTCCAAAATTTTCAAACAAAGCGGAATACACCTTCCATACATTGGATGTTCACAGGCAATTGCGCTTCTATCTAGATAGGGCTCAACAAATTCGGAAAACAGATCAATTGTTTGTGTCCTTTCCAGATAGTAAACTGGGTAAAACCATCACTAAAGCTACTATTGCCAAATGGATCAGAGATTGCATAACTCAAGCTTATTCCTCTTCAAATAAACAACTTACAACATCTGTCAAAGCTCACTCTACTAGAGCTATGGCTACCTCTATTGCATTCCATTCCAAGCTCGCTATTTCTGAGATTTGTGCTGCGGCTACTTGGTCCAACCCGCACACTTTCATTTCCCACTATAAATTGAATGTGGCATCTAAAGGACGAGCATCATTTGGTTCCACGGTACTCAGGAGTGTTTTCCAGTGAGCCACCCAGGATTTAGGTGCTAGGGACGCTGTCCCATCAGTCAGAATGTAGGCGAGATAGGATCACATAACATCTTTTAGTTATGTACTCACCATAACTTCAGATGTTTGGGATCCATCTCGCCTACATTCCTAATACCCACCCTCCTTGCCCCTGCCTTGGAGATCAGAAGAGATTGAACGGTTTGAGTTCTACTGTTTTTATCTTGTATCATCTGTCAATGTTATATAAGCAGTGCATGCGTGTGTGCATGTATGCGGACAAACTAGATCTGGGGGACTGGTAGTGGTGCATCCTGGGATATAGTAAGCTCAGCCAATAAGAGACTTCGTTCTTTGGCATAAGCGTGCCGAGTCGGAGCCGAGTATCGGCTCCGAACCCATCAGTCAGAATGTAGGCGAGATGGATCCCAAACATCTGAAGTTATGGTGAGTACATAACTAAAAGTTTCCTTATATTGGAATCAAAGGAAGGGAAAGCCCCCCCCCCCTTTTTTTTAAGCTTTAACTGTTTTCCACTGATGTTCTTCGTGTTTCACTGTTGCAGTCATCACATTTGGGTTATCTGCTTGCAGTAGCCCTCAGTTGGCCTGATTAACAGTCTCGGGTCCTACGTCGGTTGCTGTCCTCTTCCGTGATGTCAGGTCATCAGGGGTATAAAACATGCAGCCGACGTCATTACATCAGTCTTTCTTGCTGTGCGGTGCCCAAAGAAGCAGCAGTTCGCAAGCGCCAGTCGGCTAACTCCTGAAATTTTCATTTTAGAGTTTCAGAACTGAAGTCTTCACCTAAAAGCTAAGTACCCCATTGGGGAAACTTTTTCTTGCTCTAAATCGATGTCATTAAAAGTAAATAATTGCATTTCTTAATACCTCATGAAGATTTTCATTCGTACTGTATTCCTTGCCTAGACCCTGACCTCAACGTACCTCATTGTCGGTTTTGTGTCTTATTTAAACCACGAACCGTCAGTCATTGGTATATTTTTTCGCTTCTAAATATTTTGGTGCTCGGTTTAATTATCCAGATATGTCTTCGGTAAGCCATCCGACTACTGACATTCCAAAAAAAGTAAAGATAAAGACAGAGACAGGCCGCCAAAGTGCCAGTACTCAGTGAGACGCTTTCACAGCCCCTGATACCCACTACTTCAGATTCGCAGGCCTCTACTGAGACCCATTCGGAGTCCGATATGCCACAAGATGCTTCAACTGTGGAACCCGCGGATGTCTCTTCCTTGGATGGGTCCGGAGCCGCTGTGCAGGCACAGGCTTCTGAGGGTGTATTCAGGCCTACTGACTTGCATATTAAATAGACACCATCTTCTTCTTCAAGGCCTAAACCTCGAACCATGCCTAGAAAACTGACGCCCAGACCTCATGGTCAGGCCTCTATGCCTGAAAAACAAATGATAAGAATGACTGAAGACCTTATTACTTTAATCAGGGGAAGCCAACCTTCCCCCTCTGAGACCTAGGACTGAGTTTGTTTATGATACTTCTGATTAGGATTCTGAAATTTCTGTTTCCTCTGATGACCAGGATTTACCCTTATCTACCTGTGAGGATTCTGATACCGAGGACTCTATTCCCTCTGCTTCTCCCCCAGAGGATTTCTCTTTTGGATGAAACCTTGCATACACTCAGGGAGCATTTTGGTTGGGAAAGTCAGAATTTCTCATATTCTAAAAAGAGGCTTAGGGATTTCTTACTCCTGCCCCAGCACAGGCCTTTAACTGTACGTCCTGTACTGGACATTGTTGATGCCTTTTCGGAGTCTAGCATGGCCCCTGACTCTCTACCTCCTGCTCCCAGAAAACCTGATAGATATTGCAGGGTTCCTGACTCTCACAAGTTCCTTTTTAAAAATCCTACTGCGGATCCTGAAACCATTTCACAGGGACCTTAGGGCATTAAAGCTTCTACTGCCAAAAATCCTACCCCCTCTGATAGAGACACTAGGGCGCTGGATAGATGGGGTAAGAAGTTGTACACTTCTGCAACCTTGGCCATTAGGGCCTTGAATTGCCAGTTTCATATGTTAAAGTATCAGCAGCATATTATTGGATTGCTTAAACAGAAAATTATGTTGATTCCTGATTGTGCTGAAAATAAGGATTTACAGGATTTAATGCATTCTTCTGAACAAGTTGGTAAGCATGCGTTGCAATGTGGTTTTGATTCACTAGAGACATCTTGCAGGGCTGCTGTAACTGGGTCTGTACTTAAAAGGCATGCTTGGTTTAAGGAGCAATCCTTGCCAGATTATGTTAAAGCGAAATTACTGGATACTCCCTTAAATCAGGACCGCCTGTTTGGCAACAAGGCAGAAGAATTTCTTAAAAAGATGGAGGAAAAAGCTAAATCTATGCAACTGTTAAAGATTTTTTACAAATACAACATCCGAGATTTAGTAGGCATTGCCTTCTAAGGATTGGTCCTTTCCTGCCTCTTCCAGACCTTCTCAGTCCAAACCCAGATCTAGCAGAGCATCCAGGCTTCAGTCCCAGGGTACGCACAGGACTAAGCAGTGGGGGGCCTCCACTTTCAAACCTGGGAGCAATAAAACTCACCCCTATGGTAAACTGTCTCATTGACGACTTTTTAAAACTTTTAAGCACTTCTCAACTGACTGCCCCTTTGGGGGGAAAGATTGCACTTCATGCAAAGTACTGGGGACTCATTACCGAGGACAAATGGGGTTTAAATATAGTTTCCCAAGGATACAGATTTCACTTCCACACGTTACCAACTCGAAGCGGTTGGCCGGATCTACCTCCAAATCAGTGGGCAGAGGCCCAAAAGCAAGTACTCTCTCTCTCTTAAGCATAGGGGCTATTCAGTTGGTACCAGAAGAGGGAAAGGGACAAGGTTTCTACTCGAGACTTTTCCTGGTACCCAGAAAAGACAATTCATGGTGTCCGATCCTGGACCTATCTACTCTAAACACCTTTTTGGTGATTCCAAAATTCAAGATGCTGACTCTTCACCAATTGCTTCCTATGCTAGGCAAAAATGCCTGGTTCATAGGTTGGTACTAGGCTATCAGCCCTAGGGCCTATACAAGCCTAGCCATAACAATTTCCTGGCTTTTTCCTCCCACACTATTTACTTCCCTGGACCCCTGTCAAGCAGGGCGACTGACGTGATTCCTGGGGTGAATTTCCTTTCTCCCATCCAATCGTCCAGGTTCCTTTTGAAGAGGGCCAAAGAGGCACTCTGCTTGACATGTATGGGCAATATATTCCAGAGTCTGGGGAGTCTATGCATCAATAATCTATCCCTCCAGCATGTTTTATTTATTGTGATGACAAGGTTTAGATCCCTGGAGCATGTGGCTCTGAGGGATTGGGATTTCTTTAAGTGTAGCATGTCCAACAGCTCTGGGTTTGACATGGCCTTGTATGTTAAGCAGAGATCGCCTCTGAGTAGACGATATACGACAGAGTATAGCTGGAGTTTTTTTAAGGCAGTCAGTGTAGGGCATCTGCTTTAGGCCTGTGATTCTTTTAGTGAGATATTTCTGCGGCCTTTCCAGTTGCAGATGTCTTGAGAGGTACATACCAAACTGGGCGTTGTATTCTATAATAGGTCTAATGAGGGATGAGTACAGTGGGACAAGTTGGCAGCACTAGATTTAAAGGAAGCATACCTGCACATCCCAATCAGGGAATCTTGCAGAAGATACCTACGCTTCAAAGCAGGCTACACACTGTTGGTTCTCTGCACTGCCCTTTGGTTTATCTACTGTGCCCAGGGTATTCACAAAGTGCCTAGCTCCAGTCATTGCATTTTGCAGGCAAAGTAATATTCAAATATACCCATACCTGGACTATTGTCTAATTCAGGCAGAAAACCAGGGCATACTTTTGAATCTGGCTTTTGTATATAGGGTGCTAACTTGTCTGGGGTACACCATAAACGAAAAGAAATCACACCTGGTACCCTGTGAACAAATTATATTCCTGGGAGCAAGCTTGAATACAACTTCCCAGATGGCTTTCCTCACGCCAGAGAAACAAATTCACTTGACAACCTACTTCAAACAAGTAGCCACAAAAGCCCTGCTATCTGCAAGGCAAATACAAGCCTTGGGGTTCACGGCCTCCTGCATTCTTCTAATTCCATATGCAAGACTGCATATGAGGAAACTACAGTGGTAGCTAAAAAGCCTATGGTGTCAACATTCTCAGGATCTAGAAGCAATGATTCCTATCTTACCTTGCCTACGCCTAGAATTCCTTTGGTGGGCAGAGGCCTGCCACCAAAACAAGGGACTACCATTCACTCTACCCCCTGCTTCCCAAACCCTAACAGACTCATCAGACTATGCGGGGGGGGGGGGCAAATCTGGCAGGGAAGTGCATTCAGGGCAAATGGAACCCAGGGCAAATGCACCTGCACATCAATCTAAAAGAAATGTTAGCTGTTCAGAATGCTCTGACAGCCTTCCAGGACCACATTCTTCTAGGACAATTAATGGTAAAGATGGACAACACCACTGTTATGTGGTACATAAACAAGCAGGGGGGTACACATTCTTACTCCCTCTTCGGACTAGCCATGGCATTGTGGAACACAGCCTTGAGTTACCAAGTGCATCTACAAGCTCAATTCCTGCCAGGAAAACTAAGTACACTGGCAGATGGACTAAACAGAAATCTCATGGACCCACACAAGTGGTAACTGGAACCAAGGATTTTCAACATGTTGACAAGCAAATGGGGGAGCCCAGATTTAGACCTGTTTGCCTCCCCCCAGAACTATCGATTGGAAAAATTTTGCACAGGGACTCCCCACATACAAGCTTGGAAAGTGGATGCTCTGCCCTTCAGCTGGAAAACCTAACAGTTTATGCCTTTCCTCCTCGGCCTCTGCTTTCCAAAGTACTACTAAAGATCAACCAAGACAAATCAAGGATGATTTTGATTGCACCAGACTGGCCACGCCAGCACTGGCACTCCCTCCTGCGCAGTATGTCACTGTGGGCCCCATGGCACGTGTCTCAGACTCCTACCCTGCTGTCTCAGCTAGAGAACCAGATTCTGCACATTCAGCTTCAAACACTGAACCTAGCAGCCTGGCTAATTTACCTAATCTCTCCTTTACCATCCCTCAGTAAACCAGTGATGAATATCATTTTAGAGGCAAGAAGGCCTAGTACTAGAAAATCTTATGCTGAAAAATGGAAAAGATTCTGTGCCTGGAAGCATTCTCAAGGGATGAGCACAGCAGTGCCCAATTTACCTCAGATTTTACAATACTTAACTGAGATGCTGCACAAGGGCCTGTCTTTTTCCTCAATAAAAAATCACGCCTCAGCCATTTAAGCTCATTATAACAGAGAGCCTCCCCTCTTCTCTCATCCACTGCTTAAGCAGATGTTCTTCATGTTGCACTGTTGCAGTCAGTTCCTCAAAGGATCCAAAAATTTAAGACCACCCAGGAGAGCTCCATCTCCAGCCTGGGACCTTAACTTTGTATTGGAGAAACTCACCCTTCCTCCTTTCGAGCCAACTGCTACTGCAGATTTAAAATTCCTTTCTTGGAAAACAGCTTTCCTTTTAGCAATCACTTCAGCAAGAAGGGTATCTGAATTGCAGGCCCTTATGGCAGTGGAGCCTTTCATCATTTTTCATGCGGGCAGGGTGTCCCTCAGGATCAATCCCTCTTTCTTGCCAAAGGTGGTGTCCAGTGTGGCCCTTAATCAGTTCATTCATTTGCCAACCTTCTTTCCTAATCCACAGAACAAAGGGGAATGGATACTGCACTCCTTAGATGTGCACAGACAACTTAGATTTTACTTGGACAGGATTAAACCTCAAAGGAAATCTGAACAAGTGGTGACATTTGCTGCAGGGACAGAGTGGAAGGCTATTTCAAAGCAAACCATCTCCAAATGGATATGCCATTGCATTAATTTCTACTATAAGCACCATGGAAAACCTATTCCACAGGGGATCAGACCCCACTCAACCAGGACTGCATCTACCTCAGCAGCCTTTCTCAGAGGCATACTTACCAGGGACATCCTAGAAGCTGCTACCTGGTGTTCTGTACATACTTTCACCAAGCATTACCATTTGCCAATTTTCTCTAAATCCAGAGCTGGCTTTGCCACTGCAGTCTTGCAGGGCCTTATAGCTGGTCCTAATGCTTTCTAAATTCCTCCTCCCATCCTTAGCTTTGGGAATCTACCCAAATGTAGTGACTGCAACACTGAAACACGAAGAACATAGTACAGATGTTCTTCGTGTTTCACTGTTGCAGTCATTACCTCTGAGTAACCTGCTGGCAGGTTGCCCTCAGTCGGCCTGAATTCCAAAGTATTGGGTCCTGCGTCGGTTGCTGTCTCTCCTTCCATGACATCAGGTCATCAGGGATATAAAACATGCAGCCGACGCCATTTTCTTTAGTCTTTCTTGCCGCGCGGTGCCTGAAGCAGAAGCATTTTGCAAGTGCCGGTCGGCCGACTACTGAAATATACGAGTTTGAGTTTCAGAACCGAAGTCTTCACTAAAGCCAAGTACCCCGTTGGGAAAACTTTTTTCTTGCTCCATACCGATGTCAGAAAAAGTTAATAATTGTATTACTTGTGGGAAGCAAATACCTCATAAGGATTTCCATTTATACTGTATTCCTTGCTTAGGCCCTGATCACAACGTGCCTGGCTGTCGGTTTTGTGCTAGATTTAACCAACGCACTATTAATCGTCTGTATATTTTTGCCTCAAAGTATTTTGGAAACAGATTTAACTACCCAGAAATGTCGTTGGATAGCAATCCGACTACCGGAGTACATAAAAAACGCAAAGAAAAGGACAGAGAGAGACAGTCGAGGTCCAAAACCGACGACAAAGCTTCTCCTAAGCCAGTCGCCGGTACTCAATGAGATGCTTTTGCTGCCCATGACACCTGCTACTTTCGAGTCGCAGGCCCCTACTGACACCCATGTGGAATCTGGAATGCCGCGAGATCCTCAAAGTATTGGACCCATGGATGCATCTCCCTCGGATGGGTCCGGAGCCGCTGAGCAGGCACCGGCTTCAGAAGGTGTATTTAGGCCTCAGCATTTCTATATCAAACCGACGACAGCTGCAAAACCAAAGACAAAAGGAACTTCTAAAACTAAAAAAACGACGCATGAGCCACGTGCACAAGCCTCTATGCCTAGAAACAGAAGATCAAAATGGCTGAAGACCTTATTACCTTGATCAGGGGTACCCATCCCCCTCCAGATAAGAGGCCTAGGCAAGACACTGATTATGAATCTTCAGATCAGGTTTCTATTTCTTCTGATCAGAAATTATCTATCCCTCCCTATGAGGATTTAGATGCAGAGAAAGTCTATACCATCTGCATCACCTCCTGAGGATTATTCATTTGGAGAAACCTTGCATACTTTGACAGCATTTTCACTGGGAGAGTCAAGATTTCTCAGAATCAAAAAAGAGATTCTGGGATTTCCTTCTTCTCCCTCAGCACAGGCCTTTAGCCATACCCCCCTGTTTTAGACATTGTGGATGATGTGTTTTCGGAGTCAAGCTTGACCCCTGACTCCTTACCTCCTGCTCCCAGCAAGCCTGACAGATATTACAGGGTCCCTGACTCTCATAAATGTTTATTTAGAAACCCTGCTGCTGATCCTGAAACTATTTCACAGGGTCCAAAGGGAGTTAATGCCTCAACAGCAAATAATCCTACTCCCTCTGACAGAGATTCCAGGGCACTGGATATATGAGGAAAAAAGGTTTATACATCTGCAACCTTGGCAGTTAGGGCCGTAAACTGTCAATTACATATGCTCAAGTATCAACAGTTATGGGATTGCTGAAACAGAAAATGATGTTGATTTCTGAATGTGCAGAAAATAAAGAATTGCAGGAATTATTGCATGCAGCTGAACAGGTTGGAAAGCATACTTTGCAATGTGGTTTTGATTTCTTAGAGGCCAATTACCGGATCTGTGATTAGGAGGCATGCCTGCCTAAAGGAACACAATTTGCCTGATCATGTTAAAGCTAAATTGTTAGATGCACCTTTACAGCATGATACTCTGTTTGGTATTAAGGCAGAAGAGGTTTTAAATAAAATGGAAGACAAAGCTAAGTCTATGCAAACTGTAAAAGACTTCTTACAAGTGTAGCCACCAAGATTCAGTAGACACTGGCCTACAAAAAATTGGTCCTTTCCTGTGTCAGACAGAGCTCAAAGGGGCAAATTCAAATGCCCTAAAGGTTCTAGATACCAGGCGCAAGATTTATACAGGTCAAAGCAATGGGGCGCTTCTACCTCCAAATCTGGAGGAGATGAAGCGCAAACCTACAGAAAACAGTCCCATTGACTTCCCCTCTGCCTGCACCAAGCACTTATCTTTTGGCAGCACCCTTAGAGGGAAAAATTAGCACATTTTGCTCAAAATTGGCAGTTAATAACCCAGGACAAGTGGGTGCTAAACATAGTATAACAGGGATACAGATTCCATTTCCATACTCTGCCAATGGAAAACGGTTGGCCAGATCTGCCAAAAAATCAATGGGCAGAGGCACAGCAACAGGTTACATCCCTCATGGATATGGGGGCCATTCAGCCAGTACCAGAACAGGAAAAAGGACAAGGTTTTTACTCAAGACTGTTCTTGGTACCCAGAAAGGACTAGGCCTGGCGGCCAATACTGGATTTATTGATTTTGAACACATATCTGGACATTCCAAAATTCAAAATGCTGACTTTGCAGCAGCTTCTGCCCATGCTGGGCAAGAATGCTTGGCTGGTGACATTAGACCTAAAACAGACATACCTGCATGTCCCAATAAGACAGTCATGCAGAAGATGCCTCAGATTCAAGGCGGGCTTAATGCATTACCAATTCACTGCACTGCCCTTTGGCTTATCTACTGCGCCCAGTACCCCTGATGACCTGACGTCATGGAAGAGGAGACAGCAACCGACGCAGGACCTACGACTTTGTTATTCAGGCCGACTGAGGGCAACCTGCCATCAGATTACCCAAATGTAATGATTACAACAGTGAAACACGAAGAACATCAACTATTTTGCAAGAGTACAAGTTCAATTAATAAAAACTAAATGACTGTCAACACAGCCTAACTAATGGTTCGTCTATCAAAATAAAGGCCTAACACAACGGCCTGAATAAACACACACTAACTATGTAAAAAGCAAACAACTATTCCAATACTATTTAAGGATACTAAGTACACTTCTAACTATGGAAAAAGCCAAACATTTTAAGTTATCAGTTTTTTTTGAAGAAATAAATATTTTCTACTTAGCCCGAGCTAGTCGTAGATCTGATCTGTTTCAGAGGCAAACAAGATCTGAGGAAAGCACTGCAGCATCATGGGATAGGGATGGAGCCACAAGCATGTTTCAGATCTCGAGCTTTACTAAGTGCCCGAGTCAGAACCGAGGATCGTTTGCGAACCCATCAGCATAGAATGAAGACAAGACAACTTCACATCAGTCATTTTCTGCTTGTACTGTGGTATCGTTCTGGGTGATGGTAGAATGCTGCTTAGAGCTAGGGTCATACAAGCCTGGGCTACATTATCAGACAGCTCCCCCATGTCTCTTTTCATGTAGTCCAGAGAGGGACAGCTCAGGTCATTCACACCCACATGTGCAATGACAGAGTCATATTTGTACCTGTTGTTGAGGGACCTGAGTGCGTGCGTTGTGGTGGATCCTGGCACCTGCATCTGTTAAGGTTTGGCTGGCAGGGGGAAGAGTGAAGGACCGTCCCATGTTTTGGTGACATGCCTTTGCCCACCAGAGAAACTCCTGTTGTAGGCAGGGAATGAGAGGAATCATTGTTTCCAGACTCTGACAATGTTGACTCCATAAACTTTTTAGGTACCATTGAAGTTTCCTCATATGCAGTCTTGCATATGGAATCAGTAGGATGCAGGATGCCATGAAGCCCAAAGCCTGCAGAATTTGTCTTGCAGATAACCGGAGTTTTGTTGCCATCAGTTTGAAGTAAGTAGTCAGTTGCCTTTGCTTGTCGCTCGTGAGGTAAGCCATCTGGACAGTTGTATTCAAGCTTGCACCCAGGAATGTTATCTTTTGAGAGGTTACCAGTTGTGATTTTATTTTCGTTTATTGTGTACCCCAGGCATGTTAGAAGCATTTTCACAAATGCCAGATGTTGAAGAAGAATGTCCTTGTTCTCTGCTTGAATGAGACAGTCGTCCAAGTAAGGATATATTTGAATTTTTCTTTGTCTGCAAAATGCAATTATTGGTGCCAGGCACTTTGTAAAGACCCTGGGTCTCGGTAGAGGCCTGCGACTCAAAAGTTGCGGGTATTAGGGGCTGCGAAAGCACCTCACGGAGTACCAGCGAACTGGCTTATGGAGAAGCTTCGTCGTCCGTTTTGGACCTCGACGGTCTGTCTCTGTCTTTTTCTTTGTGTTTTTTGTAAACTCTGGTAGTCAGACTGCTAACCAACAACATTTCAGGATAATTAAATCGAACCAAAATATTTAGAAGCAAAACTATACCGACGCTTAATAGTGCGTTGGTTAAATCTAGCACAAAACCGACAGCAAGGCACGTTGTGATCTGGGCCTAGGCAAGGAATACAGTACAAATGAAAATCCTTATGGGGTATTTGCTTTCCACAAGTAATGCAATTATTAACTTTTACTGACATTGGTAAGGAGCAAGAAAAAGTTTCCCCAACGGGGTACTTAGCTTTAGTTTGAAGACTTCGGTTCTATAACTCTAATGCGAAAATTTCAGGAGTCTGCCGACCAGCACTTGCGAACTGCTTCTGCTTCGGGCACCGCACTGCGAGAAAGACTGAATAAAATGGCGTCGGCTGCATGTTTTATACCCCTTACGACCTGACATCATGGAAGAGGAGACAGCAACCGACGCAGGACCCAAGACCTTGTTATTCAGGCCGACTGAGGGCAACCTGCCAGCAGATTACCTAAATGTAATGACTGCAACAGTGAATACACTTGAACATCTACATTTATGGTAAGTGTACCCAGCTGTACTTTACTTCTTCTTACATATTTAGTGTTTGGTTTACTATTAAAATTTCGAACGGCACTCCGTCGACTGTACTATAGTTGAACACGGAAGTTCGAAAATGATAATTGCGAAGTCAAAAAAACAATCTAGGAATGGGTTTTAACATGGGTCGAGGTAGGGGAGATGTTTGTAGTTCAGAATAATACTGAACACCTACCTCAACCCATGTTAAAACCGTTCCTAGATTGATTTTTTGACTTCGACATTCGATGTTTTCGAACTTCCGTTGCCGACTATAGCACAGTCGACGGAGTGCCGTTCGAAATTTTAATAGTAAACCCGTGCATTTACTTCAGGCCTTTGTGTTTAGGCCTTTGTTTGGATAGATAGCCGTTAGTTCTTCAATAGTATTTTTCCTGTGTTTTTGAGCGTCATTTGCATTTAACCCTCATAGCCCTACTCTCTGTTGTTGGACTGCATTGTGTTTATTATAGAACAGTTAGTGTATTTATATATACTTATTCTTATACACATTTAAATTTGGGTTCCATATCTAGCTTCTAGTTACCAACAGTCTTACGGGATTACTTTAAGCATTGTTTGTGTGTGAAATTCTGATTTATTTTAAGGCTTAAGTTAGCCTTCCTTTCTGTTGATTCCCATTTAAGTTAGAGGGTGTCTTTAGTGTGTGTGTGTGTGTGTGTGTGTGTGTGTGTGTGTGTAGAATTGTTAGTAGTGTCCAAGCAAAAAAAGGTGAAACCAATGTCCTAAGTGTTCCCAAAAAATGGCCATCACAGATGGACATACTGAGACTGCGTTTATTGTTTAGGAGCAGTCCATCTGCAAGAAACATGCTCTGTACGTCATTCCTTTAGCTCTAGGGTCTTACAAGAGCATAAGAACAAGTTGATTTTGAGAGGTTTAGTTAAATCCTCCTTTGCGGAGGCTTTGGACAAGGATCAAATTTCACCCAAACCTCAATCAAAGAGGTTGTCTCCTTCTTCTTCTACATCATCGGAGCCTTCGACAAAACAGCCCAGAATGTCTCCGACAACCTCAGAAAAATCTGATCAAAACAGACTGACCGTTTTGGTTCCGTGTGTGTCTGAACCCACGGTCTTTACAGTCCAGAGCCCCGCTCATCTGCTTTGGAGCCGGTCTCCTCTGTTCCGATCAGTAGCATTGGCTCCATCTTCCAGGAGGTTATCAGAATTCGATGCGAGTCGTGTGGTGCAGAGATTACTGCAGACATTGTCACTTGCTGAGTTGTTGGCATCGACTCAGGTGGGTTCAGAGCAGACGGTGCCCATCCCTCTCTCTTTTGTTCCTCATCCAACTCAAGTTCGAGTTTTGGAGCCAGAAGGCTTGGCACCAATAGTGATGAAACCGACAGAAATGAGATCTTCTGAAGATTCTTTGGTTCTGATCGCTCTGATTACCTCAGAGCCCTCCGAGTTATCTAGGAGCTGACACTCAACAGTAGGGTCGGGGGGGGGGCAGTCAGACCGAGACTCTTTCGGCTCTGTCTCTACCCCTTGGGGCATCGGCTCGAGTGAGCTTGGCTCCTACCTCAGCTTTGGAGCTACATCCCCATAATACTGGATAAATCATCAGATTCTTTGGAACCTGGGATTTTCACGGGCCATGGGAGGGGGGGCTTTCGCAGCTATGAGGAGAGCTTTGTCCCCACGAACATCATCTATACTGTTGGAACCAAGCGTTCTGTCCCAGAAAGCACTGGTATCTGCCTCTGCACAGGCAAATACCCAACAGTGTTGCGACCTTGAGCCTCAGAAAGCCCCGGTGGGCGAGACCCTTTCTTCCAAAACCTCTCCAGAATGCCCCACCGAAGAGGTTCCCCAGAAGAAAACATGCAAGAGGAAGCATATAGACTCCTTGGATGAGTCTATTACATCAGACACGGACCTTGAGGAGTCGAAAGGGTCCCCACGGCCACCCTCTGAAAATGTATCCTTTGCTGACATCTTGGAAATCCTTAGAGAGGCATCAGGAACCCCATCACTCCTTATGAGTCTGTGTATCTGAAGCTTTTTGGTCTTGACCTTCAGCCACCTGGGTGTCTCCACCTTTCAATGAACTGATAGAATTAGTTTCTCGAAAGGTATGGAATTCTCCAGATACAGTGGAGCCTGTCCCTCGAAGGCCAAACAAATTTATCACCACGCTGGATGACAAAATCTTTTTAATTAAAGGAGCTCCTGTAAATACCATGGTGGCGGCCACTAAGAAGGAATTATCTGAGACTTCTGCATCTGTCCATCCCCCGAATATGGAGTAAAGGACCATGGACAGATATGGAAAGTGCATTTTTTCCTCCGCGGCCTTCTCCCTTAGGTCTCTGAACTACCTTACACATTTTACTAGACTTCAGAGAGATCTCCTGAAAGAGCTAGGAGATACTCTACAGCGTGCAGTAGCTGCAGGGGTATCAGACAAGGTATCCTCACAGCTTGCCACCCTAAATTCAGTGGTCATCTCATCCATGAGGCTCATATCTTATGCAGCCAATGGAGCAAGCAGGTCAGCGGGTTCCAGAATTGCCCTTAGGCCCTTAGACATTCCTGGATGCGTTTGTGTAATTTCCCAGAGCCTTTCAAGTCATCCTTTGTCAACACCCCATTTGATGGCCCGTCCTTGTTCGGGCCTAAAGTAAAGGAAACACCCAATGTGAGCAAGAAGGAAAAGCTCTCGCTGCCATAGGAGTCCATTTTTCCACACCTTCAAGGCCCTATCCCAAGGGCCAAATGGCAGGGAAAATATGGTTCCGGAAATCAGAGGGCCTTTCAGGACACAAGGTGAACCTTCCTCCAGGGGCAGAGGAGGAAGAGGTAATGGAAGATGCCACCCACGCGACAGTGGGGTCCGCAGAATCAGAGTGACCGCAGTTCTTACTTCGGCAAACCCTTTTAGCACTCCTGATAGGAGGCCCGTCTGTCCGCCTCTGGAGGCAGTCGGGGGTCATATTTCTTTGTATCCACAAGCCTGGCTAAGCATAACAGCAGACAAATGGGTACAGAGCAATGTTAAGTTGTCATTCTCGCCTTCATTCTTGCTGGATGGGTTCGGAGCCGATCCTCGGCTCTGACTCTGCCTATACTATAGCTCGAGAGCTATTTTTACCGGCTCGAGGCAGCCCTATATCCCACAATACCATGCGCTAACTCCCCAGATCTCGTTTGCGCTTCGCCAAGAGGTAGTCTGTTTTACCGCTCGGTCAGTAAGTGCTTTTTCATATATATATATATATATATATATATATATATATATATTCAGTCTCAGTAGTTTTTTTTCCAGTTACTTACCCTTCTTTAGGTCCATTCTAACTGCTTTACCCTTTCGGTAGTCCTTTTTCCCCTTCTTTAGTTAGTTTTTTATCTTGGGCCTACGGGCTTTTCCTTAGTTTTCCCCCACCCCTTTCAGTGTGTGTGTGGGTTTTTAGTCAGTTCCCTTTAACTTAAATAGGTGTGTGTGTGTGTGTGTGTGTGTGTGTGTGTGTGTGTGTGTGTGTGTGTGTGTGTGTGTGTGTGGACTGACTGTGTTCCTTTTCTTTTTTTGTCAGGATGTCAAAGGACCCTAAGGTTTCGGGATTCAAGAAGTGTGACTCGTGCTGTCAGAAAATGTCTCTGACAGACGGTCACACTTCGTGTGTCTATTGCTTGGGGCCTTTACACCTGCAAGACTCTTGTTCCATTTGTCACGGATTTAGTTTGAGTCCTGCAGGAAAGGCGTTAACAAGCTCATCCTAAGGGGCTTGTTAAAGCCTGATGACTCCCCGTCCAAGTCTGGCTCGGGGAAGTCGTCAAAAACCGCCAAGCCCTCGGCTCCAGCTTCTGAGCCGAGGGCTGGCATTATCGAGACGGCTCCGACCTCGGTTCCGTCTGGCTCCGAGGCGAGCAAAGTGGTTTCCGCTCCGAACCCATCATCGGAGCCGACCCCAGCGCGCAAGCGCTCTAGGTCCCCTTCGCTAGAGTCGGTCAGATCAGCTCCGAGGTCCCCTCTCCTATCGTAGCGGAGCCATAGGACTCATTCATCGAGGTCATCCAGGCTCTCCGACCACGACATCGAGAGGGTGGTCAGTAGACTCCTAAAATCTCAGGCGCTGGCCCAAATGCTCCAGAGCCCATCTCACCAGACTGTGGCTCCTTCGATACAGCTATCCATTCCTCCTCCAACTCATCTCTCGAGTTCGGAGCCGGAGTTTGTCGGAACCGTGACCTTGCCCACGTCGGAGCCGATACTTCCTCCTTCGGCTCCGGTGTTGTCGGCTCCGACCTCTTCGTTGGTTCCGTCCATGGAGAGGTCCGGGCACCGAGACTCCATTGTCTGCTCCGAGGGGGCGAGTGGCATCGGACCCTTGTCCGACCACGCTCTCCCTCTCGGAGCTTTGGCTCTGGTTAGTTCGGCCCTGACATCATTCTCGGTTGGTTCCGGTCTCTTCGGAGCCGGGGCTACCTTTGGTATCTGATGGGGGAGCCTTCGAGGTGATGAGGAGTGTGCTGGACCCAGTGTCCACTCCAAGGTTAAGTTCTGCGGCTCCTCCCTCTGTAGTGCCTGTTACAGTCTCTGGCCATCCTCCTACACCCGACAGCAGAGATCCAAAGCGTAGGGTACCCACTTTGGGTGTCTCCTCCTCTTCCGAGGGCTCCCCTGAAGTTTCAGGGGAACCCCCTAGGAAAAGAAAGTGCAAGAGGAAGCACATAGACTCCCCCAAGTCTGTCACGTCGGACACCGACTTGGATGAGTCAGAAGGTTCCCCCAGATCCCCCTCTGAGGATGTCTCCTTTTCAGACATCCTGGAGATCCTAAGACAGAGGGGAAATTGGTCCACTCTCAAACCTTCCGAGGACGAGTCGGTTTACCTTGACACTTTTGGATCTCGCCCTTCCACCTCCTGGGTGTCTCCCCCTTTCGACCCACTGATGGAGGTAGTGGCTAGAAAGGCGTGGGCAGCTCCTGATTCAATGGAACCTATCCCTAGGAGGCCTTCTAAATTTATTTCTGCACCAGATGACAAATCCTTTCTCACCAAAGGTGTTTCAGTTGATGCTATGGTGGTAGCAGCAGCCACTAAGAAGGAATTTGCTGATCCTTCTGTATCTGTTCATCCTCCTAACAAAGAGTCCAGGACCATGGACAGGTACGGCAAGCGGACCTTTGCTTCAGCGACCTTTTCTATGCGATCGCTGAACTATTTGTCATTTCACCCGCCTTCAGAGAGACTTGCTCAAAGAGCTGGGTGAAACGGTACAGGATCATTTTGCTGCGGGGTTTAAGGACAAAATAAACTCTCAGCTGGCTACCCTGAACTCCATTGTTAACTCCTCCATGCGGCTTATCTCTTATGCAGCCGATGGAGCGAGTAGGGCCGCTGGCACAGGCGTTGCGTTGAGACGTCATGCTTGGATGCGAGACTGTAACTTTGCCGATCCCTTCAAGGCGTCCTTCACCAACACCCCCTTTGACGGTTCGGAATTGTTCGGACCTCAGGTGAAGAATACCCTCACCAGATGCGAGCAAGATGGTAAGACTCTCTCTGCCATGGGAGTCCGTTTTTCCACGCCTTCTAGACCTTATCCTAAGGGACAGAGGGGTGGAAAGATGTGGTTCTGC
Organism: Protopterus annectens; assembly: GCF_019279795.1. Lineage (NCBI taxonomy): Eukaryota > Metazoa > Chordata > Ceratodontiformes > Protopteridae > Protopterus > Protopterus annectens. The sequence continues at coordinate 1,218,951,528 of NC_056733.1, read as the reverse complement.
AAACCACAGGGAGTCGCGCCTGCCGCACGTGGTGAATTTCCCCCTAGAGGCAGAGGGGGGAATAATAACAGACGCCGCCCCAGGGGCAGAGGGCGTTCACAGAACCAGGGTTCCAGGGAATCTTTCCCTGACCAACCCTTTCAGCATCCCTGAGAAGCTGCCCGACTGTCCGCCTTCGGAGGCAGTCGGGGGAAGATCATCTCTGTACCCGGAAGCCTGGCAATCCCTCTTCCAAGACACATGGGTACAGAAGATCATATCCGAGGGTTACAAAATCCCTTTCACTTTCCCTCCGGTACAACCGCCAAAACCCCTACCAGACGTACCACCCACACAAAGGGGTCAGGCTCAGCTAGAAATAAAAAAGCTGTTAAAAAAAAAAAAAAAAAAAAAAAAAAAAGAGTCATCCAGGCAGTCCCAGCAGATCAGCTAGTATCTGGAATCTACTCCAGATTCTTTTTGGTACCAAAAAAGACAGGAGATTGGAGACCCATTTTGGACCTCAGCAGGTTAAACAACTCTGTACTAAAGACAAAATTTCAGATGCTAACACTGCAGTCCATTCTACCCTTTTTGGGCAGAGACAACTGGATGTGCTCGTTAGACCTCCAGGACGCGTACTACCATATAAAAATACACAGGCGCTCCAGGAGGTTTCTCCGCTTCCGGCTGGGAGTCAGTCATTTTCAGTTCAGGGCCCTGCCCTTTGGTCTCACCACAGCCCCCCGGGTGTTCACCAAATGTTTGGCAGTGGTCACGGCTCACCTGAGACAGAAAGGATTCCAGGTGTTTCCATACTTAGACGACTGGCTCATTTCCGCTACCACCAAACAGGATCTAGTAATGGCCAGGGATTACACTATTCAACTTTGCAACAGTCTGGGTATTTCTATAAATTTTGCGAAGTCCTCCTTGTCGCCTTGTCAATGTATAAACTTTATAGGCGCCGTATTAAACACCACAGAAATGTCTGCAACATTACCACCTCAGAGAGTGACAGACATAAGGCGGAATGTTCAGCTCCTGTTTCAGCCCAACAGAGTCCAAGTCAAGCTAGTATTGTAAGCGTTGGGCCTCATGGCGGTGGCGATTCTTCTACTTCCATTAGCCCGCTTCCACATGAGGCTCCTTCAGTGGATGCTGTTTTCTCAGTGGTCCTTTCAACAGCTACCAATGACCCACAACATTTTGATAACACCATCTTGCAAGAAACATCTCTCCTGGTGGATGGTTTCCCCTCAGCTTTTTCAGGGCAGACCCTTTGTTCTCCCCCCTCCAGTTGCCACTGTCACAACGGATGCCTCCCTGATCAGGTGGGGGGGGGGCATTATCAGGGCAGGACGGTCCAGGGCACTTGGCAGCAGTCAGAATGCCACCTGCACATAAATGTCCTGGAGATGAGGGTGGTGCTTTTGACGTTGCAAGCCCTTCAGAGCTCTCTTCCCACGGGGACTATAGCAATTCAAACGGACAATATGTCTGTGGTGTGGTACATAAACAAGCAGGGCGGAACAAGGTCCTACCCCCTCTGTCGAGAAGCACTCAGACTTTGACAATGGGCGATTTCATCTCAACGGTTTCTGATAGCAACGTACATCCCCGGGAAGTCCAACGTCATAGCAGACAGATTGAGCAGAACTATCCTCATGCCTCACGAGTGGTCTCTAAATCAAGCGGTAGTAGACGGAATTTTTCAGAAGTGGGGCCAGCCTTGCTGTAACCTTTTCGCAACTCCCCAAAACAGCAAGTGCCTCGACGACTTCACACTTTTTCCTCTACCAGGCCAACCCCTCAGAGACGCTCTTGTTCACGTTTGGCCCCGGGGTCTTCTTTATGCCTTTCCTCCCTTTCCATTGATCCCGCAATTAATTCAGAAGGCAACCGCATTGAGATCCAAAATGATCCTCATTGCCCCGTTTTGGCCTCGACAAGTTTGGTTCCCGTTCCTGCACAAATACCTACTGGAACAGCCTTGGCATCTGGAACCCCTTCCGGATCTGTTGACCCACCTCACGGGCAAGCTGCATCAGTCTCTACATTCCATCAACCTTACAGCTTGGTTGCTCCACTTCCAGCCATAGCCAGGCTTCCCCTTATTTCTCCTCCTGTTCGTGATATCATTCTGGCTTCCCATAAGTCCAATACTAGGAAGACTTATGCGAGTAAATGGAAGCGTTTTTCACACTGGGCACAAACTAGATCCTTTCCATGCACCCATTCATGAGGTTCTAGACTTTCTGGCGGAGCTTTTTCATTCAGGGTCATCATCGGCCACTATCAGGGTACAATTAGCGGCTATTGCTAATTTTCATGTTGGACTCTCAGAAGCAAATATTATGTCCCACAAACTCTGTAAAGCCTTTCTCAAGGGCATCTTTTTGCTCAGACCTCCAGTCAAAGATCCACCCCCACAATGGGATTTGAATTTAGTTCTAACCTCACTAATTCTGCCCCCTTTTGAACCTGCAGCTTCTTGCTCCCTCAAACTTCTTTCCTGGAAAACGTTTTTAGTAGCTATAACATCTGCCAGAAGGGTATTGGAACTTCAAGCCTTGTCTGTCCATCCTCCTTATTTGGTTTTTCATAAAGATAGGGTAACTCTCAGAACAAACCCTTCCTCCCTACCAAAAGTGTTATCGGAAGCAAATCTAAACCACTCCTTTGATTTGCCTGTCTTTTTCCCTGACTATACCAACAGGGCTGAAGAAAAATTACATTCATTAGATGTTCATCGCCAATTACGGTATTACCTAAACAGGACAAAACAATTCAGAAAGTCAGACCAGCTCTTTCTCTCTTATGCTGCAGGCAAGAAAGGGCTTCCGGTATCGAAGGTTACTCTTTCCAGATGGCTGACATCTATTATTACCTTGGTCTATGAGTTTTGAGACGCAGGCAACTTCCCTCTAGGCCTAAGGCTCATTCAACCAGGGCACTATCAACTTCAACGGCGTTTCAAGCAAGGTTACCACTAGATGCCATTTGTGCAGCAGCTACATGGGCGTCCAAACATACCTTTATTGCCCATTGCAAGCTTGATTTAGCCTCCAGAAATAGAGCTGATTTTGGTTCCACTGTACTCAGGAGTCTGTTCCATTGAGCCACCCAGGACTAAGGTGCTAGGGACGCTGTCCCATCCAGCAAGAATGAAGGCGAGAATGACAACTTAACATTAAGAAGTTATGTCTTACCATAACGTTCAATGTTAGTTGTCGTCTTCTCGCCTTCTTTCTTGCGTCCCTCCCTCCTGCCCCCTAGCCTGGATAGACTCGAGGTTCTGAGTCCTTCCATTTCTGGAGATGCAATATGTTGCGTCTTTTTCCTTGTATCCTTAATGTTATTAGCAGGTAATCTGTACTCGTAAAAGAGGGTTATAATATTATTATTATAATATCATTATTTTTACTATGTCTTAGCTTCCAAACGAGATCTGGGGAGTTAGCGCATGGTATTGTGGGATATAGGGCTGCCTCGAGCCGGTAAAAATAGCCCTCGAGCTATATTATAGGCCGAGTCGGAGCCGAGGATCGGCTCCGAACCCATCCAGCAAGAAAGAAGGCAAGAAGAAGACAACTAACATGGAACATTATGGTAAGACATAACTTCTTATTATATCCAGAGGATATTCAGTCCCCTTTTCAGTTTTACAAACTCAAAAAGTCCCAGACGTTCCACCCAATCAGGGAGGAAGCAACTTTAGAGGTTCAAAAGTTGCTAGAAAAAAGAGCCACCCAGTCAGTCCTGGCAGAATAGATAGGATCCAGAACTTACTCAAGATTCTTTTTGGTTCCAAAGAAAACAGGGGACTGGAGACCCATATTGAATCTCAGTAGACTGAACAAATCAGTAAAGAAATCAAAGTTCTGGATGGTCACATTGCAGTCAGTACTTCACTTTTTAGAGAAAGACAACTGGATGTGCTCAGTAGACCTCCAGGATGCGTACTACCACATCAAAATGGCCAGGCCATCCAGGAGGTACCTGCGCTTTCACCTGGAAGCCAGTCATTACCAGTTTAGCCCTTTGGTCTCACTACAGCCTCCAGAGTGTTCACTAAATGCCTGGCAGTAGTCACGGCTCACCTGAGGCGTCAGGGAATTCCGGGTGTTTCCATATCTAGACGACTGGCTCCTAACCACCACCACCAAGCACCTACTTATTCAAGTGAGGGACAATACCTTGGAAGTGTGTGCCTAACTTGGCATTTCAGTGAATTACAAAAATTCTGCCTTATTGCCATCACAGCATATCAACTTTGTAGGCAAAGAAATAAACACAACAAACATGGTCAGGTTTACTCCAGAGAGGGTCCAAACTCTTCGTCTTCAGATCCGGGACCTCCTCTTCAAGTCCAAAGTACAAGTGAGAACAGTCCTAAAAGTATTGGGCACTATGGCAGCAGGAATAATGGTGATTCTCCTAGCGAGATTACACGAGAGTCCTCCAGTGGACACTGTTCACTCAATGGTCCATGCAAGAGCTACCCATGTCCCTTTTGATAACTCTGACGGAAACCTGCAAGAAAGATCTTCGTTAGTGGCTTCATTCAGATCAATTAAAGATGGGCCCAACCCTTTGTTCCCCCTGTTCCATTAGCTACAGTGACCATGGACACTTCCCAGATTGGGGGGGGGGGGGAGTCATTATCAGGAAAGAACAGCCCAAGGCACTTGGCAGGACCACGAGGCTCATTTTGCACATCAGTGTACTAGAGATGAGAGCAGTGCTTATGGCATTGCAAGCATTCCAGGACTCTGTTCGATTAGTACAACTGCAATACAGATACAGTATGTCAGTAGAGTAGTATGGTACATAAACAAACAAGGAGGAAGCAGATCTTACCTATTCTGTCGAGAGGCCCTGAGAGTATGGCAGTGGGTGACGTCCTCCCATGATTTTCTGATAGCAACACACATCTAGGGGTAATCCAACGTGATAGCGAACAAACTAAGCAGAGCCATTCTGATGCCACACAAGTGGTCCCTGAAAAAAGAAGTAGCAGAAAGGATGTTCCGCAGATGGGGTCAGCCTTCCTGCGACCTTTTCACCACAGCCGCAAATGTAAAATGCAGCAGCTACTTTGCCCTGATCCTCCCTCCGGGGGAGTCCCCGAGGGATGCACTTGTACACGATTGGCTCCCGGGACTTTCCACCCTTTCCTCTAATACCCAAAGTTCTTCAGGAAAGCCAGCAATCTGGAAAGGACCTTAATTCTAATCGCCCTATTCTGGCCTCGTCAAGTGGTTCCTCTTCCTGAAGCCTCATCTCCTGGAAGAACCATGGATTCTGGACCCGGTGGCAGACCTCCTGACACACCCGTCGGGGAACTTCCATCCAACTTGTCACTCTCTAACATTGACAGCATGGCTGCTTCAATCCCCAGTATAGCCAGGCTACACAGCTTTACTCCAGAAGTTTGCCACATTCTAATTTCTTTTCATAAAATCTCTACGAGGAAACTGTACCACAGCAAATGGAAAAGATTCTCAGTCTGGGCTGCACAACATTCCACTGACCCATATTCAGCACCCTTAGCTTTTATTCTAGAGTTCTTAGCTAAACTTTTCAATGAGGGAGCTGCTGCAGCAATGATATGGGTCCAGCTGGCATCAGTATCCAATTTTCATATTGGGAACAAAGGTGTAAACTTCATGCCTCATCTTTAAAGCTTTTCTGAGAGGAACAGATTTGATAAGACCACCAATATGACTGCCCTTGCCACCATGGAATCTTAATTTTGTCCTTTCTCTAATAATCCTACCACCCTTTGAACCAGCATCCTCTTGCGACCTAAAATTTCTTTCTTGGAAAACACTTTTTCTGGTAGCAATCACATCGGCAAGAAGAGTGTCAGAATTACAAGCCTTGGCGACCAAACCTCCATGTATGTTTTTTCACAGCGATAGAGTGTCATTACCTATGAACCCTTCCTTTCTACCCAAGGTATACTCAGAGTTCAGTCTGAATCAGTCAGTAGATTTACCAGTATTCTTCACTAAGTATGGCAGTAAGGCAGAATAAATGGTGGGTTGCAAACTGGCTCACAGATAGAGCCCACAGTGTGAAAGTAGCTGACTCCATGTCAGACTGCCGACCAGTCACTAGTGGTGTCCCACGGGGTTCGGTCCTGGGTCCTCTCCTGTTTGGTATCTAATTCTCTGAAGTCCAGGCCAAGGGACTCTGGCTGATGAAGTTTGCAGATGATTGCAAGTTGGGAGCTATTAATTCCCCAAGTGATGTTAACATCCTGCAAAAAGGCCTCACCGAGACCAACGACTGGTGTGAGAACCTTGGCCTTAAGCTCACTGACAAAAAATGTCATCATCCCCTTTGAGAAAAACTCTGATGTTCTTTGTGTTTCACTGTTGCAGTCATCACACTTGGGTTATCTGCCTGCAGGTAGCCCTCAGTCGGCCCAAATACCAGGGACTTAGTATTTCTGCATCTGATGCTGTCGCTCCTGGACTGACATCAGGTCGTCAGGGGTATAAAAACAGGCAGCTGATGCCATTACAGCAGTCTTTCTTGTCGAGGAGCCCGAAGCAGAACCAGTTCGTAAGTGCCTGTTGGCCGCTACCTGAATTTTAATTTTCAAATTGAATATTCCTGAAGTCTTCTAAAGTTAAGTACCCCGTTGGGGATGGGGATCCTTTTTTCTTGCTCTAACCGATGTCAGAAAAAGTTAACAATGGTCTTACCTGTGGAAGGCAAATACCTCATAGAGATTTTCATTCTTACTGCGTCACCTGTTTAGGCCCAGACCACGACGTCCCTCGCTGTCGATTTTGTGCCTTGTTTAACACCCGAACAATTCGTTGTCGGGCTCTCTCTGTCGCCAAATTCTTTCGCTGTCGATCTCCATATTCTGAAATGGCTTCAAGTTAGCCATCTGACTACCGATATTCCGAAAAAATGTAAGGATAAATACAGAGACAGACCGCATAGGTCCAAATCTGCAGACGGCGCTTCCGTTAAGATAGTCACCAGTCTGCCAGTACACACTGAGGAGCCTTCACAGCCCCTGATGCCCACTTCAGTGGATTCGCAGGCCTCTGCTGAGACCCATTTGGAGTCCGGTATGCAGCAAGATGCTGCTTAAACTATGGAACCTGTGGATGTCTCTACCTTGGATGGGTCTGGAGCTAGTGTGCAGGCACCGGCTTCTGAGGCAGTTCTTCCCTCTACCGATATTCAAATCAAACCGACTTCTTTTCTAACCAAAACTGCCAGGTTTTTTAGGCCTAGAGTACACACTACACCTAGAAAACCAACGACCAAAGTGCATGCTCATGCTCCCATGCCACAAAAACAAATGCTTAGAATGGCTGAAGACCTTATTACACTGATTAAGGGAAGTCAGTCTTCCCCTGCAAAGAGACAAAGAATCCAGTTCCCTTCAGCTTCTACAGACCAGGAGTCCGGTGACTATAGATTTCTGATTATGAAGACATGTTCTTATCTGCCTATGAGGATTCATATGCAGAGGAATCCATTCCCTCTGCCTCCCCTCCAGAGGATTTTTCTTTTGGTGAAAACTTGCATACTTTGAGAGCATTTCCATTGGGAATGCCAAGACTATTCTCAGTCCAAAAAGAGACTCTGAGAATTTTTAGAGTTGCCTCAGCACAGGCCTTTAGCTATACCCCCTGTCCTGGATGTTGTGGATGATGATTTTATGGACTCCAGTTTTACTCCTGACATTTAACCTCCGGCCCCTAGGGAGCCAGACAGGTACTACAGAGTACCTGATACTCACAAGATGTTCATCGTGTTACACTGCTGCAGTCATTACACTTGGGTTATCCTGCCGTCGGGCGGTTCCCCAGTCGGCCTGAGTTCCAAAGTCTTGGTCCGGCGTCGGTTGCTGTCGCCTCCTCCCTGACGTCAGTGCGACAGAGGTGTATAAGATGTAGCCGACGCCATTTTCTTCAGTCTTTCTTGCCATGCGGTGCCCGAAGCAAAAGCGGTTCGTAAGTGCCGGTTGGCCGACTCCTGAGATTTTCATTTCTGAATCCAGAACCGAAGTCTTCTAAAAAAGCTAAGTACCCCATTGGGGAAACTTTTTCTTGCCTCAGACCGATGTCGGTAAAAGTTAACTGTATTTCTTGTGGGAAGCAAATAACTCATAAGGACTTCCATTCTTATTGTATCCCATGCCTAGGCCCAGACCACGACGTCACTGGTCGTCGGTTTTGTGCTAGGTTTAAAAGAGCACTATTAAACGTCTGTTTGATTTTGCCCGACATTACTTTGACAGAAAATGTAATTACACGATGCCGTCGGAACTTCCAACGACTGCAATTCATAAAAAGCGCAGACACAGACATCCGAGGCCCAAAACTGACGACGAAGCCTCTTCTAGGCCAGTCTCCGGTTCTCCGGTTTTCAGCAAGGTGCCTTCGCAGCCCCTGACGACTGTTTCTGCAGAACCACAGGCAACCACCGACTCCCTAGTGGAGATGCCTGCGCCATCGGACTCCCACGTTTTACAGACTACCAATACCAAACCTGCAGAGGGATCCGGAGTACATGAGCCACCCGCAGCTTCAGAGGGTGTCTTCAGACCTAGCCAGCTTAGCATTAAACCCTCTTCTAAGTCTAAACAACGTCTTAAAACAAAGAAATCTCAGTCTCCAGGACAGGCCTCCATGCCTAAGAAACAAATGCTCAAAATGGTCGAAGACCAGATCACTCTGATCAGGTGGGGTCCCATCCCCCTCCTGATAAAAGGCCCAGACAGGATGTGGATTATGACTCCTCCGACCAGGTGTCTGTTTCCTCAGATTGTTCCTCAGACCTAGGTTATTCTTTTCCCCCTTATGAGGATTCTGATGTTGAGGAATCGATTCCATCAGCCTCTCCACCAGAGGATTACTCTTTTGCGGAAACTTTATACACCATTAGGGAGCATTTCCATTGGGAAGGCCAGGATTATTCAGAATCCAAGAAAAGGCTAAGAGAATTTCTACTTTTGCCTCGGCACAGACCCCTGACTATTCCACCAGTGTTAGATATTGTGGATGATGTGTATACTGAATCCAGCTTAAATCCGGATTACTTACCTCCAGCTCCAGTTAAACCAGACAGGTATTACAGAGTCCCTGACTCGCACAAATTTCTGTATAAAAGCCGAGTGGCAGACCCAGAAACTATTTCTCAGGGACCCAAAGGGGTTAAGGCCTCATCAGCAAAGAATCCAGTTCCCTCTGACAGAGACTCCAGAGCATTAGACAGATGGGGAAAGAAAGTATATACATCTACAACTTTAGCAATGAGAGCTTTAAATTGCCAATTTCACATGTTAAAATATCACTAATTTCTGATGTCTCAGTTGAAACAAAAAATGCTTTCAGATACAGATCCTCCTAATTTTAAGGAAATGCAGGATTTATTGCATGCTGCTGAACAAGTGGGAAAACATACTTTGCAATGTGGTTTTGATTCGTTAGAGGCCTCCTATAGAGCAGCAGTTACAGGCTCTGTCATTAGAAGACATGCATGGTTAAAGGAACATACATTACCAGATCATGTTAAAGCAAAACTACTGGATGCACCTTTGCAGCATGATGTCTTATTTGGAGTTAAGGCGGAAGAGGTACTAAAGAAAATGGAGGATAAAGCAAAATCTATGCAAACAGTGAAGGATTTCTTACAGGTACAGCCTCCTCGATTTAGCAGAAACTGGCCAACAAAGAATTGGTCCTTTCCAGTTACAGACGGACCTCAAAGGGGCAAATACAGACGTCCAAGAGGTAGAGGACAGCCACAAGGCCCTTACAGGCCTAGACAATGGGGTGTGCCAGGCCAGAAAGAAGGGGAAGACAGACAACAAAATTACAACAAACAGTCCCAGTGACTTCCCACTACAACTGCCAAACTTTTCTCTCTTGGCAGCCCCATTGGGAGGAAAACTGGCTCTTTTCTATCACAATTGGCATATGATCACCAAAGGCAAATGGGTTCTCAATATAGTTTCACAGGGTTGCAGTTTCCACTTTCACACTCTGCCAAGGTTAAAAGGAATGCCAAATCTGCCACCAAATCAATGGGCAGAGGCTCAAAAACAAATTACAGCACTCATGACCATGGGAGCTATTCAAAAGGTACCTCCACAGGAACAAGGATTTTACTCAAGACTCTTTCTGGTACCCAGAAAAGACAAAGCCTGGAGGCCTATTCTGGATCTTTCATCTCTAAACACTTACCTGGATGTTCCGAAATTCAAAATGTTGACATTACAGCAGCTTCTTCCCATGCTGGGCAAGCAAGCTTGGGTTGTGACCTTGGACCTCAAGGAGGCATACCTGCATGTCCCTATCAGACAAAACTGCAGAAGATGCCTCAGATACATAGCTGGTCCAATGCATTACCAATTCTCTGCACTGCCCTTTGGCTTATCCACTGCACCCAGGGTCTTCACAAAATGCCTGGCACCAGTAATTGCATTTTGCAGACAGAGAGGAATTCAAATTTACCCATACCTGGACGACTGCCTAATTCAAGCAGAGAGCAAAGACATATCTCCTAAATCATCTGGCGTTTGTAAAAAAGTTAAGTTGTCTGGGGTACACAGTAAACGAAAAGAAATCAAAACTAGTGCCCTCACAAGAGATAATATTCCTGGGTGCCAGCTTGAACACAACGGCCCAGATGGCTTATCTCACGCCAGACAAGCAAGGACAATTGACTCAATACTTTCAATTGATGGCAACAAAGACCCGACTCCCTGCAAGAAAAATTCTGCAGGCCTTGGGCTACATGGCATCTTGCATACTACTAATTCCATATGTCAGACTGCATATGTGGAAACTGCAATGATACCTAAAGAGTGTATGATCTCAACACTGTCAAAGTTTGGAAACAGTTATACCACTAATACCTTGCCTTCATAAGGAGTTTCGATGGTGGGCTCAAGCTTGTCACCTCAACAAGGGACAGCCTGGGGAGCACACATGGCAGGAAAATGCATTCAGGGCAAGTGGCCTATAGAACAAAGGCATCTTCACATCAACCAAAAAGAGATGCTAGCTGTACAAAATGCCCTTATAGCTTTCAAGGACATGCTGCATCCAGGAAAACTGCTACTAAAGACCGACAACGCCACAGTCATGTGGTACATAAACAAGCAAGGGGGCACCCATTCATACCCCCTCTGCAGACAAGCAATGACCTTGTGGAACACGGCCATAAACCATCAAGTTCATCTACAAGCACAACTCCTGCCAAGAGAGAAAAACACACTGGCAGACGACTTAAGCAGAAATATCATGGATCCCCATGAATGGGAATTGAATCCACAAATATTCAGAATGATAACACAGAAGTGGTGGAGCCCAGACGTAGATCTGTTTGCATCCCCAAGGAATTGCCAGCTGCAGAAATTCTGCACAAGGAGTTACCATCCACAAGCATGGAAAGTGGATGCCCCCTCATTCAGCTGGAAAACCCAAACAGTATATGCTTTCCCAGCACTGCCTCTTCTTCCAAAGGTACTCATAAAAGCCATGCAAGAGGAGCCAAAAATGATCCTGATTGCACCAGACTGGCCACGCCAGCACTGGTACCCAATCTTAAAAAACTTAGCACAAGGACCACCCTGGATTTTGCCTCAAATACCAGATCTTCTCTCTCAGCACAACAGTGAGATTCTCCACAGTCAGCTAAGAACCTTAAGCCTCGCTGCATGGAGGATACCTTAGCCAAGCAAGCAAATGCCTCTCTCCAAAGCTGTTATGGATGTCATCCTGGAGGCCAGAAGGCCTAGTACTAGGAAAGCCTATTAGGATAAATGGAAGAGATTCTGTGCCTGGAACCAGACTCACAGCCTTGACCCTCTTATGCCAAACATTCCTCAGATACTACAATATTTGACTGAGATGCTGGACAAAGGCCTCTCCTTTTCATCAATCAAGATCCACGCCTCTGCCATCTCTGCTCATTATAACACGGATCCACCAGTTTTCTCACATCCTTTGCTAAAACAGTACCTCAGAGGGGCAAAAAACAAGACCGCCCCGTAGAGCACCTGCTCCAACTTGGGGCCTCAACTTTGTTTTGGAAAAATTAACTTTACCTCCTTTTGAGCCAGCTAGCACAGCAGAATTAAAATATACCTCTTGGAAAACTGCTCTGCTCCTGGCACTAACATCAGCAAGAGGAGTTAGAGTTACAGGCACTAATGGCAGTGGAACCTTTCCTCATTTTCCACCAGAACAGGGTGTCCTTAAGAACCAACCCTACTCTTATGCTTTAGGTGGTTTCAAGTGTGTCCCTAAACCAAACTATTCACTTGCCAACTTTTTATCCAAAACCACAGAATAAAGGTCAGAGACTACTGCATTCATTGGACATTCACAGGCAGTTACACTTCTACTTGGACAAAACCAAAGCTTTCAGAAAATCTGAGCAGTTATTGGTAGCATATGCAGCAGGAGCACAGGGGAAAGCCATTTCAAAACAGACTATTTCGAAATGGATAGGACTGCATACATTTCTGCTACACGCACCATGGAAAACCTGTGCCTACCAGCATTAGATCACACTCCACCAGGGCAACAGCCACTTCAACGGCCTACTTCAGAGGAGTACCTACCAAGGATATTTTGGAAGCAGCATCATGGAGCTCTGTGCATACCTTCACCAAGCATTACCATCTACCTCTATACTCCACATCCAGAGCTGGCTTCGCCTCTGCAGTGCTGCAGGGCCTTATAGCCACCCCTAATGCAGTATAAGAACCAGCCACCCTACCTCAGCTTTGGGATTCTACCCAAGTGTAATGACTGCAGCAGTGTAACACGATGGACATAGTACCATTTTGTACGTACCATAAATGTAGATGTTCGAGTGTTCACACTGCTGCAGTCCAGGTTACCCTCCCTCCTTCCCCACTTTTTTGTAGATATGTACCTAGGTCTTCTACCCTTTACTACCTATGGGGAGTATTTGCCGGTACCTGAAAGTTGTTGTTTGCTTTTCTTATTCATGTTTTACTAGCAATTTGAATTGCCTACCTATTTGGGGGCACCTGACATCTGGGGCAAGAAAAACTGAAGAAAATTGCGTCTGCTGCATCTTAATATACTCCTGTCGCACTGACATCAGGGAGGAGGTGACAGCAACTGACACCGGACCAAGACTTTGGAACTCAGGCCGACTGGGGAACCGCCTGATGGCAGGATAACCCAAGTGTAATGACTGCAGCAGTGTGAACACTCTAACATCTACATTTATGGTAGGTACAAAACTGTACTTTTCTTTTCAAGAATCTTACTACTGACCCAGAGATCATTTCCCAGGGGCCTAAAGGTATCAAGGCTACTACAGCCAAGAATCCCACCCCTTCAGACAGGGATTCCAGAGCTTTGGACAGATTGGGTAAGAAGGTATGTGCCTCTGCAACTCTTGCTATTGGGGCATTGAATTGCCAGTTTCACATGTTGAAGTACCAGCAACATATTATGGAACTCATTAAAGAAAAGGTGGTAACTTTTCCAGACTGTGCAGAAAATAAAGAATTACAGGAGCTTATGCACTCTGCAAGCCAAGTCAGTAAGCATACTTTGCAGTGTGGCTTTGATGCCCTAGAAGCATTTTGCAGGGCAGCAGTCACTGGCTCTGTACTGAGAAGACATGCTTGGCTGAAGGAGCAGACCATGTCAAACCAAAATTACTAGGCGCTCCTTTGAATAAGGACTGTTTGGCACCAAAGCAGAAGAGGTTCTTAAAAAGATGAAAGAAAAGCTAAATCTATGCAGACTGTTAAGAATTTTTATAAGTGCAACCCCTTAGATTAAGTAGGCATTGCCTTTCAAAACACTGGTCCTTTCCAGCCCCCTCCAGGCCTTCTCAAACAAGACCCAGGGGAAACAGACCACCCAGGCTACAGTCTCAGGGTATGCAGAGATCTTAAGCATTGGCATGCCCCCACCCCCAAAGCAGTTAGTGGTAAGCCTCCTCCTTACAGAAAAGGCTCACAATGGCTCCCTTACTCCACTTCCCAGCCCTGCCCAATTACTTGTGCCCCTAGGAGGAAAAATTGCCCTTCATGCAAAAAAACTGGATGTCCATCACCCAGGACCGATGGGTCCTCAACATCGTATCCCAGGGGTGCAAACTTTATTTTCATTCACTGCCATCCCCAAGCGGGTTTCCAGATCTTCCTCCAAACCAGTGGCCAGTGGCTCAAAACCAAGGACTTTCCCTGCTGAATATCAGAGCTATTCAGCCTTTTCCATTAGATCAATGGGGTTAAGGATTCTACTGCAGACTCTTCCTGGTACCCAGGAAAGAGGGTTGTTGGCACCCAATCCTGGATCTTTCAATTCTCAACACCTTCCTGGTGGTACAAAAATTCAAAATGCTTACCCTGCAACAGCTTCTTCCTATGCTAGCCAAGTGTGACGCCCGTGCCCTGGCCCAGCAATCAAAGAGCCTCAATCCTCACCGCTAACACCAGAGAGGGCATGTCATATATGAGGAAAGGATAACAAATAAACACAGTAATGTGCAATTTCCCCTAAGAGCACACAGAGATCATAGTCAGTCCGGGGCTGGTCTCTCCCTTGCTCTCCAGGTCCACAGTAAGACTCCCCAATGGCACAGCTATAGGGTCCAGATCTCAGCCAGCTGGGCAAGCTAAAATCTCCAGCACACTCTCTGTCCAACCAGTGCTTCATGTTCCTGCCCAAGTAGCTGACACACGCACACTTTGAGATAAGAGTTTATACAACCAGACAGACACTTCTGGAGAAGGCTGGCACAGGTTCTCCAGCTGTGCCCCTTTTAACCAGACTATACGGTAGTACCACTGGCCACCACCCAGCTAATATTTATCAGCTACTCAAAGGCCCTTAAGAGTGTCCAATTATCACTGTGCAATATTATTATCCAGTTTGTAAGTGTGACTAACAGTCCAGCCTTATTAGAATGACGGTACAGGATCCTTATGTACATGCAGTGTACTCTTAGAGCTTAAATTGTCTACACAAACCAGCCACAGTTAAAAGGTTTTAAAATATTTAATAATAGATAATAAAAACACAAGCCAGCACTTTCTACTACACAGTGCTAGTCAGGAGTTCAGAGATCACACAGAAATACTTAAAATAATTCAGTAGTACAGTTCTGACGGCACAGAAAAACACTTGGGTAGGAACTAGAAATATTAGACTTATTTCTAAAAGAAAACACAAGTCTAAGATAACTTGCATATGAGCAAGACAGTGCTATGAGTTGGATGGTCAAAACAAAAATGCTTAATAATCTCTGGTTCTCGCTATTTAAATTGCACTTGCAGTTCCCAGGCCAACAGAAACTGCAACTGCATTCTTTTACACCTAGGCAGAAATCAAAGCAATAAAAATACATTTGCATGTTTAAATCTAGCAATCTAATTATTGGTTAAAACAATAGAAAGAATGTGCTAGCCCAGACAGAATGACTCTGTCTTTAACTTCAAAGGACAGACATGAAGTAATTTTAACTTCAAAGGACAGACATGAAATGCTTGTCTTAGCTTTCTTTACAGCAGATTTTTTTTGAAGTTCAGCATTTCACAGCATATTCTTTCATTTAAGAAAACAAGCCTGTATTTCAACATTTATATTTACAAATGACAGAATTATGTATAAAATTCCATCTGGCTAGGCTGGCAGCCTTCACCCCCCCCCCAGAGAACTCAAGCTAGTTTTTCAGGTGACCCTTGAGAAACGTTGCTTGAGAGGGTTAGGTCTATCTGAGTGTACTTTACCCCATTCCCTGTCTTGAGAGCCCATCTGCATTGGCATTGCTACTCCCACTGCGGTGCTGCACTTGACGTATCATATGCTTGTAACCCTAGGCTCCATCTTAGCAACTTGGCATTTTGCTGACTAGCTCTGTTTAACCATATTAGGGGGTCGTGATCTGTCATAACAGTAAATTTCCTTCCATACAGATAAGGCTGAAGTTTCTGCAATGCCCGCAGTATGGCTAAACATTCCTTTTCTATAGATGCATAGCATTCCTCCCTGGGTTGGAGCCTATGACTAAGATAAACCACTGGGTGCTCTTCCCCCCTCTGAAGAAATCTGGCTAAGTACAGCCCCCACACCATGGTTTGAAGCATCTGCACAACTTTATCTTTTGAATACTGTGATTTGTTTTCTTTACCTTGTGTTTTACTTGTATTCTGCTTTTAACTGCATATTAAAGTTTCAAAAGAGACCGCAGCTCTGTCTCTTGTGAGTTAGGCAGAAATTAGAACTGATCAGTTAAGAACTCATACATAAGATAGAAGAGGTCACTTAAGGTTAATCATTTGTGAACTGAGGGGGTGGAGCTAGGAACTAAACCTTCTATTTAAGGGGTAAAATAAAACATTTCAGAGCTTTACTAGAAAAACTCACCAGACTCTGCTACACTTTGCTGTGAAGGAAAGGTTACTTTGCTTTTTATTTGTTGTATTTTGTATTACTTTATTGCCTTTTTATATTTTGAATACTGTGATTTGTTTTATCTTGTGTTTTACTTGTATTCTGCTTTTAACTGCATATTAAAACTTCACAAGAGACCACAGCTCTGTCTCTTCTGAGTCCGGCAGTTTTTTCCCCACCCACCAGGTTAGTGTCATGTTCTTAAATACCACTGTCTTTCTAGTTGCCTGCCTCTTATGTTAATTTGACCATATATCTCATTTCCTCTCTGCTTTCACTGGCTTGTGTAAGTAAGCACAAAATTATAATTTTGTGAAATCACTCTCCTTCAACTATTTTAGTTTATTGGCCATCCTACTGTACTCCATAGTACCAGAATACAAAAGTGACCACCCCCTTTCAATCTATGTTGCTGTTTTAAAAATAGTGACTCTCCACGAAAAGCTTTTTAGACAGGTAAAACTTAAGTTACCTACTTTCCCATCTAACTTGTCTAGTGCACACTGCAGTGTTTAGGATAAACCATTTTTTTCATCTTACCTTTAAGCATCCCTGTGACTAGCACTTGCTCTTATACCTGCTGGAAAGCACTAGGAAGCCCTAAACTGATACTAGCACTGAACTCTCCTGGTTAATAAGGAGAAATTAATCATAGGCACTAAACAGCCTATAATTGCAAAGTACCTTACTAAGGCAAGGGAAAACAGCTCCTGTACTTTACAAAAAAAGCACCAAAATAGGCATATCCAAGGGTCAGCTTCCGGTGATTTCTCCTGTCCACCTGGTGAATCTGGGCATACTGGGGCAGTCCAGCAATTGCCTCATGTACACAGACAGCCCTCTCCTCCTATCACCCAGCACCGCAACCTGTGAGAGATGCACTTACATAGCCAAACTGGAAGCAAAGCTCTCTCCACCCAAGATTGTGCTAGACAGTCAAGAGGAGAAAGTTAACACCCGCACTACACCTCAAGCAGCACATAGCCCTTCTAAACCCACACTACCAACACCCACACATAGCAACATTAAATCCACATATGCGGAGGCCCTTAACTGTAACCTGCCCAAGCAACAAGGACCTCTGAAGCTGAAATGCAAACAAACACCTATCGCAACCAAAGTGTCACATAGCTCACAGTACCAGTGTGCCACCCAGCAACAGCCCCTAAGGCAAGACAACATACCTAACACTTTAGTCATAGATGACTCTATAGTCAGGCACACTGATGTCCCACTCACCAGGCTGAACAAGGAGAAAATTACAGTCAGCTGCCTGTCAGGTGCCAGGATCCGCCACATAAGGCATGCACTCAAGTCACTCCACAACAAGTGCAAACATGACTCTGTCATTGTCCATGTTGAAGTGAATGACTTGAGACGTACCACCCTGGACTACATGAAAAGAGACATGAAAGAGCTCTCGGATCGTGTGGCCCAGGCAGGTATGACCCTAGCCGTTAGTAGCATCCTGCCTTTGCCCAGAATGATACCACAATATAAGGACAAAATGATTGACTTCAACAATTGGCTAAGCTTCTGGTGTCATTCAAGGGGGTTCCAGTTTCTGTCTGCCTGGGACAACATGATCGATGGACCACAATGCTTTGCCAGAGATGGTCTGCACCTGTCGTCCCTGGGATTCAGGTTACTGGTTAAGGCTCTTGCCACCCCTATAGTGCCTTTTTTAGGCAAAGTTCAAAGGACAAAACCACCACCGTAACAAGTACAAGCATGCAAATTCTGAAGGTAATGCTACTCAATGCTAGAAGTCTAAACCTGAAAATACACTCTCTCGAGGCACTCCTAAAAATGGAGAACATCGATATCTGTGCAGTAACTGAGACCTGATTCAAGGCTCCAGAGAGCACCCCTGCAATACCAGGCTACAACTCTTACCAAACTTTTTGGCCACCAAACTAGGACCGAAACACTAAAGGTGGAAGAGTGTCCATATTCACCAAGGATATTCACACCACAAGGCTAGCTGCCCAACACAATGCGCCTGAAATTCTCCAGGTGCAACTAACAACTAGGTAAGACTGCAATCCAAATTGTAGCTTGCTACAGATCCACCACCATGCCCCAAGATTCTCACTACACCTTTCTAAACATACTGGAAATATTAAGATACAACCAAACATCGTAATACTGGGTGATTTCAACTACCCTGCCATTAACTGGGAAAACTACTCGTGTGCCAACACCTTTGCCCAATGGTTCTTGAAATTCATAAATTCCAATGCCATGGATCAACTAATCCATAGTCCCACCAAGGGGTCCAATATCTTAGACCTGGTCATTACCAACATAGGAATTCGATGCTCCACACCTATGGTCACCCCCTCGTTGGTCAGGTCTAACCATAAGCTAATCACCCTTAACATCCACATCCCACCCCCACCCCCCGTGTAAGGAAACTTCCATAAAAACTTCACCAAAGCCAACTTCATGCTACTCAAGTCAGAAGTGACAAGCTTTATGACACCCATGCAGATGGGAACTGAAAGTTCAACTGCTGAATCCTACACAAAGGCACTGTACGAGCACATCCACTCATGCATGAATCGTGCCATCCCAGATAGAACCAAGATGCTCTCCTCTAAAAAAAGGAAGCCAATCAGGTGGTCCCCTGCCATAAACAAACCTTACAACAAAAGGAAGAAACTTGCAGAAAAGAGGAAAATCCCAGGATGCAAAATACTCCCTTATCAGCCTCAGTAAGAAGCTGAGATCCCTCATAAAATCCTCCAATGCTAGTTATGAAAATAAAATTGCCAAAGATTCCATAGACTACAACAAGGCATTCTATAACTATGTCAAGAATCTAAATGGCAATGCTCAGATCTGCTCTGAGGTACAACAGAATGGCATTAAATATACTGATCCCAAGGATATTGCCAATATCCTGGCAGATCAATTCAGTGCCAACTTCACCCCCCTCTCACCCCCTAAATGGCCTATCTCAATACTGGAAAATTGCCAAATTCCAGTAATAACGGCCACACAGGTAAAAATCGCACTCTCCAAAGCTAGGAATACAGCATCCATGGGACCAGATGACATACCGGGCTGTGTATTACATGAACTACAAAATGAACTGGCGCCTCACCTAAGTGTCATGTTTAATCATAGCCTCACCTCAGGCTTCATGCCCACTGAGTGGTGCACAGCTACAGTTATCCCACTCCGCAAGGGGGGATCCAACTTGGATCCCAGGAACTACTATCCCGTCAGTCTGACAAGCCTGACCTGCAAGGCCATGGAACGTATTCTCATGGAACTTCTAAACAAACACATTGGCAAACTTCTAACACTGGACCCCAACCAGTTTGGGTTCGTGAAGGGCCGATCTTGTCTCCTGAACCTGATTGACTTCTTCATATCAGTCTCCAGAGCCGTGGACAATGGTAAAGCGGTCTACATAGCCCATCTGGACCTCATCAAGGCCTTTGATAACATCCCCCACTCTGGAATCATAGATAGACTTACTAAGCTGGGCATTAATCCCTACATCACTTGATGGGTTGCCATCTGGCTTACTGACAGAACCCACACTGTAAAAGTAGCTGAGTCCAAATCCAATTCCAGACAAGTGGAGTACGTCAGGTTTCAGTCCTGGGACCACTCTTGTTTGGCATCTACTTCTCTGAAGTACAGGCCAACACTAAGGGACTCTGGCTAACAACGTTCGCAGATTACTTAAAACTGGGAGCCATTATTGAATCCCCAAATGATGTGGATACTCTACAAAAGGGCCTTACAGAAACAGATTGCTTGGTGCCAGAGCCATGGGCTCAAGCTCAATGCCAGGAAATGCATAGTTATCCCTTGTGAAAAAACATGTACCTGTGAATTACCACATAGGTGGCAGTACTCTAAACTCGGAAAGTGTGATGAGACGTAGGGACACAGGTGAACAGTGGTCTCACCTTTGATAACTACATCGCCACAACAGTCAGGAAGTCCTATGTGGCAGACACCATCACTAAAGGATTTTCATCCAGGAAAAAGGACGTCATTGTCCCACTGTACTCATTCCTCATTAGACGCATTATAGAATACAACGCCCTGTTTGGTATGTACCTCTCAAGACATCTGCAACAACTGGGAAGGCCGCAGAAATACCTCACTAAAAGAATCATAGGCCTAAAGCAGATGCCCTATGCTGACCACCTTAAAAACCTCCAGCTGTACTTTGTCGCATATCGTCCACTCAGGGGCGATCTCTGCTCAACATACAAGGCCGTATCAAACCCAGAGCTGTTGGACATGCTACATTTAAAGAAAGCCCAATCCCTCAGCCCCACACACTCCAGGGATCTAAACATTGTCATCACAATAAACAAAACATGCTGGAGGGATAGGTTCTTGACCCAGAGACTCCACAGACTCTGGAATAGAGTGCCCATACATGTCAGGCAGAGCACCTCTTTGTCCTTCTTCAAAAGGAACCTTGACGATTGGATGGGAGAAAGGAAATTCTCCCCAGGGATCACATCAGTCGCCCTGCTAGACAGGGGTCCAGGGAAGTAAATAGTGTGGGAAGAAATAGCCAGGGAATTGTTATGGCTAGGCTTGTATAGGCCCTAGGGCTGATAGCCTAGTACCAACCTATGAACAAATTCTTTGCTGTAATCTGGGCTGGCTAACACAGGGGGTCCTCCCAAAGCTTCTTTAAGCTTCTGGAATGCCTGCTCACATGCTGGGGTCCACACTGCTTTATCTGGCCTGTTCTTCCTTTTCAGGTCTGTGAGGGGAGCAGCTGTGGTACTATAACTGGGGACAAACTTTATGTAATACCCTGCTGTTCCTAAAAATGCCCTCACCTGCTTTTTAGTAACAGGTGCAGGCCATGCCTGAATGGCTTCCACTTTGGCAGGTTCTGGCCTTATCTTACCATACCCCACTCCGTGTCCTAGGTAGGAGACCTCTGCCATACCCACCTGACATTTGCTCGGCTTAATGGTCAACCCTGCCCTCTGTAGTCTGCCCAGCACCTCCCTGACATGCTGAAGGTACTCTGGCCAGGAATGGCTGTAGATGTCAATATCATCTAGGTAAGCAAGGGCAAACCCTCCTGTTCCTGCCAGGATATGATCTACCAACCTCTGGAAAGTCACTGGGGCATTCTTCATCCGAAAGAGCATCTTTGTGAACTCGTACAAGCCAAAAGGAGTCACAAAGGCTGACTTCTCTCTAGCACTGGGAGTCAAGGGCAGCTGCCAGTAACCCTTGGTAAGATCAATGGTTGTAAGATACTTAGCCCCACCCAGCTGGTCTAGGGCCTCATCTGTCCTAGGCGTGGGGTAAGCATCTGTCTCAGTGTGACTATTTAATTTCCTGTAGTCCACACAGAACCTGGTGCTGCCATCCTTCTTTGGCACCAGCACCACTGGGGAGGCCCAGGGACTGTTGTACTCATGAATCACCCCTAGTTCCAACATCCCTGTACCTCCTCCTTCAGAGTCTGTTTGACTGTCTCAGGCACTCCATAAGGGGCCTGCCTAATAGGCCTTTGGGGTCCTGTATCCACCTGGTGCAGCACCAGGTGGGTGCACCCTGGTTTCCCAGTGAACGTGTCCCCAAATTCCTGCAACACTGCTCGGATTTCTCTAACCTGGATAGGCGATAGCTGCTGGGACATTGCTACCCCTTCCACTGAGGTGTCAGCCCGAGCCTCACTGAGGAGATCAGTCCCCAGATCTCCCTCAGACTCCTCCTGCAATCCACTGCAAATGCTCAGCACAAGGGCCTCCCTATCATGGTAAGGTTTCATCATGTTAACATAGTACAGTTTGTGCCTCTGCCATCTGCCTAGCAGTTCTACCATGTAGTTAACATCACTTACCTTTCTTACCACCTCGTAGGGTCTTTTGCAAGCTGCTTGCAGCTTGTTGTGTATGACAGGAATGAGAACCATTACCTGCTGCCCCACAGCATACTCTCTAGCTCGACCATTCCTGTGATACCACACCTTTTTCTGTTTGACTTCTGCCAGGATGTTCTTTGTGTTTCACTGTTGCAGTCATCCATTTGGGTTGTCTGCCTGCAGGTAGCCCTCAGCCGGCCTGAATACCAGAATCTTGGATTCTTGCGTCGGATGCTGTCTCTCCTTCCATGACATCTGGTCGTCAGGGGTATAAAGCATACAGCCGACGCCATTACATCAGTCTTTCTTGCCATGCGGTGCCCGAAGCAGAACCAGTTTGCAAGTGCCGGTCAGCCGACTCCTGAAATTTTCTTTTTCGAGTTTCAGAACCAAAGTCTTCAAAAAAAAAAGGGAAGTACCCCGTTGGGGATTTTTTTGCTTGCTCCAGTCGATGTCAGTAAAAGTTAACAATTGTCTTACCTGTGGAAAGCAAATACCTTATAAAGATTTTCATTCCTACTGCATTCCTTGTTTAGGTCCAGACCACAACGTCCTTCGCTGTCGGTTTTGTGCCTTGTTCAACCCCCAAACTATTCATCATCAGGCTATCTTTGCATCAAATTATTTTGGTACTCTGTATCAGTACTCCGAAATGGCTTCGTTAAGCCATCTGACTACCGATCTTCCGAAAAAAAGTAAAGTTAAAGACAGAGACAGACTGCATAGGTCCAAAACTGCCGACGACGCTTCCGGTAAGCTAGTTGCCAGTCCGCCAGTACTCATTGAGGTGCTTTTGCAGCCCCTGATTCCCGCAACCTCAGATTCGCAGGCCTCTGTTGAGACCCATTCGGAGTCCGGTATGCCGCGAGATGCTTCTTCTACTATAGAACCTGCGGATGTCTCTACCTTGGATGGGTCCGGAGCTGCTGTGCAGGCACTGGTTTCTGAGGGTGTATTCAGGCCTACAGACTTGCATTTTAAATCGACACCATCTTCTTCATCCAGGTCCAAAACTCGCACCACACCTAGAAAACCGATATCCAAACTGCATGCTCAGGCCCATATACCTAACAAACAAATGCTTAGAATGGCTGAAGACCTTATTACCTTAATTAGGGGAAGCCAGCCTTCCCCCTTTGAGACCTAGAATTAATTTTCCTTCTGATTTTTCTGATCAGGATTCTGATACTTGCCTCTGTGGACACCTGTATGCCACATGGGCCCACTGGTTGCATTCAAAACATTTAACTCTAGCTACTGGATGTGTACCTGGACTAGTGGCTTCCCCTGCTACTGGCAGATTCTGTTGGGGCAGTCTGTGCTGCCCACCATGGGTTCCTTTAGATCCATGAGCAGTACTGAGGGTCCCCTTCCTGTGCAGGGCTGCCCTGCTTGCCAGGTATAAGTCTCCCTTCTTCCCCAATTCCTCTGAAGTAGTACTATGTCTATCAGCTAACCAGATCCTCATGTCCTCAGGCAATGTGCTAAGGGCTTGTTCCCTCACCAAAAGGTCTGCCAGCCCTTCAAAAGTGGTGACCAGAGATCCACTCACCCACCTATGGAAAAAAGTGCTCAGTTCAGCAACATATTCACACGCACTTTCATCTGCCTTGTGTCTGTGCTCATGAAACTTTTTCCTATACGTTTGAGGTGTTAGCTTAAAATACTCTAATAGGCAATTTTTTACAGCAGTATAATCAAAACATGCAAAGTCGTACATTTTAGATAATACAGTTAAATCTTTACCATGGAGTAAGGGGTCAGGAACCATACCCAGAGCCTTTGGTCAACTTCATACTGTTTACATACCCTCTCAGACATATGAATGAAACTATCAAAATTATCCCCCTCTTTAAACTGCGGAAGACATTTACTGAACTTTTGTGCTTCTCTCTGGCGAAGAGTCAGCATCTCCTTCTCATGCTGCCTCTGCCTCTTTTTCTCAGCTTCTAGGCATAGCAGATGTTCATCGTGTTACACTGCTGCAGTCATTACACTTGGGTTATCCTGCCATCAGGCGGTTCCCCAGTCGGCCTGAGTTCCAAAGTCTTGGTCCGGCGTCGGTTGCTGTCGCCTCCTCCCTGACGTCAGTGCGACAGGAGTATATAAGTTGCAGCCGACACCATTTTCTTCAGTCTTTCTTGCCACGCGTTGCCCGAAGCAAAAGCAGTTCGCAAATGCCGGTTGGCTGTCTCCTGAGATTTTCATTCCGAATCCAGAACCAAAGTCTTCTACAAAGCTAAGTACCCTGTTGGGGAAACTTTTTCTTGCCTCAGACTGATGTCAGTAAAAGTTAATAACTGTATTTCTTGTGTGAAGCAAATACCTCATAAGGATTTCCATTCCTGTTGTATCCCATGCCTAGGCCCAGACCACAACGTCACTGGTTGTCGGTTTTGTGCTAGGTTTAACAAGCGCACTATTAAACGTCGGTTTGATTTTGCTCGACATTATTTTGGTAGAAAATTCAATTATACCATGCCGTTGGAACTTCCGACGACTGGAATACACAAAAAGCGAAAAGACAAGTATAGGCATCCGAGGCCTAAAACTGACGACGAAGCCTCTTCTAGGCCAGTCGCCGGTTCTCCGGTTTTCAGCGAGGCGCCTTCGCAGCCCCTGACGACCGCTTCTGTAGAACCACAGGCCGCCTCTGACACCCACGTGGAGATGACTGGGACTTCGGACGCACAGGTTATTCAGCCTACCGAGACTAACTTTTCAGAGGGATCCGGAGTAGCTGAGCAACCCACAGCTTCAGAGGGTGTCTTCAGACCTACTCAGTTAAGCATTAAACCCTCAGCTAAGTCTAAGCCTCCTTTAAATTCAAAGAAACAAATACAGCATTCTCCAGGACAGGCCTCCATGCCTAAGAAACAATTGCTCAAAATGGCCGAAGACCTAATCACACTGATCAGGGGGTCCCATCCCCCTCCAGATAAAAGGCTTAGACAGGATGCAGAATATGACTCATCCGACCAGGTGTCCATTTCTTCTGATTCATCCTCAGATCTAGGCTACTCTTTACCCCCTTATGAGGATTCTGATGCTGAGGAATCAATTCCATCAGCCTCACCGCCTGAGGGCTACTCCTTTGGGGAAACCCTACATACCATGAGGGTGCATTTCCACTGGGAAGGGCAGGATTACTCAGAATCCAAGAAAAGGCTCCGAGACTTACTTTTATTACCTCAACCCAGACCCCTTGCTATTCCGCCAGTGTTAGATATTGTGGATGATGTGTATACTGAATCTAGATTAAATCCTGATTCCTTACCTCCAGCCCCTGTTAAACCTGACAGATACTACAGAGTCCCTGACTCACATAAATTTCTGTATAAAAGCCCTATAGCTGACCCTGAAACTATTTCTCAGGGACCCAAAGTAGTTAAGGCCTCATCAGCCAAGAATCCAGTTCCCTCTGACAGAGATTCCAGAGCATTAGACAGATGGGGAAAGAAAGTATATATGTCTGCAACTTTAGCAATGAGAGCCTTAAATTGCCAGTTTCACATGCTAAAATATCAGCAATTTTTACTGTCTCAGTTAAAACAGAAAATGCTTCCAGAATCAGATCCTCCTAATTTTAAAGAAATGCAGGATTTATTGCATGCAGCCGAACAGGTGGGAAAACATACTTTGCAATGTGGTTTTGATTTTCTAGAGGCCTCCTGCAGAGCAGCAGTTATATGCTTTGTCATTAGAAGACATGCTTTGTTAAAAGAACACACGTTACCAGATCATGTTAAAGCAAAATTATTGGATGCACCTTTGCAGCAGGATGTGTTATTTGGAGTTAAGGCAGAAGAGGTATTAAAGAAAATGGAAGATAAGGCAAAATCTATGCAAACGGTGAAGGATTTCTTACAGGTTCAGCCTCCTAGATTTAGCAGAAACTGGCCATCTAAGAATTGGTCCTTTCCAATTACAGACAGACCTCAAAGGGGAAGATACACACGTCCAAGAGGTAGAGGTCAAACACAAGATCCTTAGAGGCCTCGACAATTGGTTGCATCAGGCCAGAAAGAAGGGGAAGACGGGCCCCAACCATATAAAAAGCAGCTCCAATGACTTCCCACTACAGCTGCCAAACAAATCCCTCTTGGCAGCCCCCTTGGGAGGAAAACTGGCACTCTTCTACCGCAATTGGCAAATGATCACCAAAGACAAATGGGTTCTCAACATTGTATTTCAAGGTTACAGGTTCCACTTTCACACTCTGCTATGGTTAAAAGGAATGCCAAATCTGCCACCAAATCAATGGGCAGAGGCTCAAAAACAAATTGCACATTCATGGATATGAGAGCTATTCAAAAGGTACCATCACAGGATCAAAGACGAGGATTTTACTCAAGACTCTTTCTGGTACCCAGAAAGGACAAAACCTGGAGGCCCATTCTGGATCTTTCATCTCTAAACACTTAACTGGATGTTCCCAAATTCAAAATGTTGACATTACAGCAGCTTCTTCCCATGCTGGGCAAGAAAGCTTGGCTCGTGACTTTGGACCTCAAGGAGGCATACCTGCATGTCCCTGTCAGACAGAACTGCAGAAAATACCTCAGATTCATAGCTGGTTCAATGCACCACCAATTCTCTGCACTGCCCTTTGGCTTGTCTACTGCGCCCAGGGTCTTCACAAAGTGCCTGGCACCAGTAATTGCATTTTGTAGACAGGAATTCAAATGTATCCATACCTGGACAACTGCCTGGTTCAAGCAGAGAGCAAGGACATTCTTCTAAAGCATCTGGCGTTTGTAAAAAAGTTATTAAGTTGCCTGGGGTACACAGTAAACAAAAAGAAATCAAAACAAGTGCCCTCACAAGAGATTATATTCCTGGGTGCCAGCTTGAACACAAAGGCCCAGATGGCTTATCTCGCGCCAGACATGCAAGGACAACTGACTCAATACTTTCAGTTGATGGCAACAAAGACCCAACTCCCTGCAAGAAAAAATCTGCAGGCCTTGGGTTACATGGCATCCTGCATACTACTAATTCCATATGCCAAACTGCATATGAGGAAACTACAATGGTACCTAAAGAATGTATGGTCTCAACACTGTCAAAGTTTGGAAACAGTTATACCACTAATCCCTTGGCTTCAACAGGAGTTTCAATGGTGGGCTCAAGCTTGTCACCTCAACAAGGGACAGCCTTTTACACAACCCACAGCCAGGCAAACACTGACAACAGATGCATCGGATTACGCATGGGGAGCACACATGGCAGGCAAATGTATTCAGGGCACATGGCCTGCAGAACAAAGGCATCTTCACATCAGTCAAAAAGAGATGCTAGCTGTACAAAATGCCCTTATAGCTTTCAAGGACCTGCTGCATTCAGGACAACTACTGATAAAGACAGACAACACCACAGTTATGTGGTACATAAACAAGCAAGGGGGCACTCACTCCTACCCCCTATGCAGACAAGCCATGACCTTGTGGAACACAGCTATAAACCTTCAAGTTCATCTGCAAGCACAATTCCTGCCAGGAGAGAAAACCCACTGGCAGACGACTTAAGCAGAAACAGCATGGATCCCCACGGATGGAAATTGAATCCACAAATATTTAGAATGACAACACAGAAATGGTGGAGCCTGGATATAGATCTGTTTGCATCCCCAATAAACTGCCAGCTACAAAAATTCTGCACAAGGAGTTACCATCCACAAGCATGGAAAGTGTATGCCCTCTCATTCAGCTGGGAGAACCTACAAGTATACGCTTTCCCACCACTACTTCTCCTGCCAAAGGTACTCATAAAAGCCAGGCAAGAAGAGCCAAAGATGATCCTGATTGCACCAGACTGGCCACACCAGCACTGGTACCTAATCTTGAGGAGCTTAGCACAAGAACCACCCTGGATTTTGCCTCATATCCCACATCTGCTGACTCAGCACAACAATCAAATACTACACAGCCAGCTAAAGACCTTAAACCTAGCTGCATGGAAGATTCCTTAGTCAAACAAGCAATGCCTCTCTCCAAAGCTGTTATGGATGTCATTCTGGAGGCCAGAAGGCCTAGTACCAGGAAAGCCTATTCGGATAAATGGAAGAGATTCTGTGCCTGGAACCAAGCTCACAGCCTTGACCCTCTTGTCCCAAACATTCCTCAGATACTGCAATACTTAACTGAGATGCTGGACAAAGGCCTCTCCTTCTCATCCATCAAGATCCACGCCTCTGCCATCTCTGCTCATTACAACACGGATCCACCAATTTTCTCTAATCCTCTGTTAAAACAGTACCTCAGAGGGGCTAAAAACATAAGACCGCCACGTAGGGCACCTATTCCAACTTGGGACCTCAACTTTGTTTTCGAAAAACTAACTTTACCTCCTTTTGAGCCAGCTAACACAGCAGAATTAAAATGTCTCTCTCGGAAAATTGCTCTACTCCTGGCAATAACATCAGCACGAAGAGTTTCAGAATTACAGGCACTAATGGCAGTGGAACCTTTCCTCATTTTCCACCAGGACAGGGTGTCTTTAAGAACTAACCCTACGTTTATGCCAAAGGTGGTATCCAGTGTGGCTCTAAACCCAGCTATTCACCTGCCAACTTTTTATCCTAAACCACAGAATAAAGGGGAGAGACTACTGCACTCTTGCACTCTTTGGACATTCACAGGCAGTTACGCTTCTGCTTGGACAAAACCAAAGCTTTCAGAAAATCTGAGCAATTACTGGTAGCATACACTGCAGGAGCACAGGGAAAAGCCATTTCAAAACAGACTATTTCAAAGTGGATATGACATTGTATACGTTTCTGCTACACATACCATGGAAAACCTGTACCTTGCAGCATTAGATCTCACTCCACCAGGGCAACAGCCACTTCAATAGCCTACCTCAGGGGAGTACCTACCAAGGATATTTTGGAAGCAGCAACTTGGAGTTCTGTACATACCTTCACCAAGCATTACCATCTGCCTCTATACTCTAAATCCAGAGCTGGCTTCGCCACTGCAGTGCTGCAGGGCCTTATAGCCACCCCTAATGCCTTATAGAACCAGCCACCCTCCCTCAGCTTTGGGATTCTACCCAAGTGAAATGACTGCAGCAGTGTAACGCTATGAACATAGTACAGTTTTGTACCTACCATAAATGTAGATGTTCGAGTGTATACACTGCTGCAGTCCAGGTTACCCTTCCTCCTTCCCCTCTTACTGGCTGGTAAGTTCCTATGTCTTCTACCCTTACTACCTATGGGGAGTATTTGCTGGTAGCTGTAAGTTGTTTTTTGCTTTTCTTATGTATGTTTTATTAGCAGTTGGAATTGCCTACCTATTTAGAGGCCCCTGACATCTGGGGCAAGAAAAACTGAAGAAAATGGCATCTGCTGCATCTTATATACCCCTGTCGCACTGACGTCCGGGAGGAGGCGACCGACAGCAACCGACGCCGGACCAAGACTTTGGAACTCAGGCTGACTGGGGAACCGCCTGACGGCAGGATAACCCAAGTGTAATGACTGCAGCAGTATATACACTCGAACATCTACATTTATGGTAGGTACAAAACTGTACTTTTCTCATACTCCTCACTCTCTAGATGGCTCAGTCTCTCAGCTGCTTCCAATTCCACACGCCTGGCCTCCAACACAAGTCTCTTTAGCTCCAACTGGATTTTTAAGTCCACTGCAGAAAGGTTGAGCTCCGAGGGTATTATATATCCACTTCCAGTCTGATTGTCCTCCTGGTTGCTGTTTTCTGATGCAGCTTTTACCAAGGCTGTAATCAGGTCTGCCTTAGCCAGGTTTCCATGCACCAGTCCCCTAGGCACATCTCCGCCAGCTGGCTGCTTGTCAGCTTTCCATACTCCTCTGCTGACATGCTGCCTGCTCACCCTGACTAACTAAGCTAACAAAAGAAATAAAACAGTTGTGATCTTTACTTTGAGTATTCATGTTGTGGCTGTTATAGAGTACAAAAATACCTTCAAAGCTCACTGTACACAAGCTACAGGATTCACTCTACCCACGCCACTACAAGCCAGTTAGTATTTGCCAACCAATTAATATGTGACGTGGATATCCCACAGCTGCCAAACCACAAATGTGATGCCCCTGCCCTGGCCCAGCAATCAAGGAGCCTCAATCCTCACCACTAACAGAGAGGGCATCTCATGTATGAGCAAAGGATAACAAATACACACAGTAAAGTGCAATTTCCCCTAAGAGCACACAGATCACAGTCAGTCTGGGGCTGGTCGCTCCCTTGCTCTCCAGGTCCCCAAAAGACTCCCCACTGGTACAGCTGTAAAGTCCAGATCTCTGCCAGCTGGGCAAGCTAAAATCTCCAGCACCCTCTCTGTCCAACCAGTGCTTCATGTCCCTGCCCAAGTAGCTGACACACACACACTTTGAGATAAGAGTTTATACAACCAGACATACACTTATGGGGAAGGCTGGCACAGGTTCTCCAGCTGTGCCCCTTTTACCCAGACTGTATGGTAGTACCACTGGCCACCACCCAGCTAATGTTTATCAGCTACTCAAAGACCCTTAAAAGGGTGTCCAGTTATTACTGTGCAATACTATTATCCAATTGTTAAGTGTGATTAAACAGTCCAGGCTTTTTAGAGTGGCTTGGTACAGGATCCTTATGTACATGCAGTGTACTCTTAGAGCTTAAATTATCGATACACAAACCAGCCACAGTTAAAAGGTGTTAAAATATTTAATAATAGATAATAAAAACACAAGACAATACTTTCTACTATGCAGTGCTAATCAAGAGTTCAGAGATCACACAGAAATACTTAAAATAATTCAGTAGTACAGTTCTGACATCACAGAAAACACTGTCTAATATTTCTAGTCCCTAACTATTTCTAAAAGAAAACACAAGTCTAGGATAACTTACATTAATAATTCAGTAGTACAGTTCTGACATCACAGAAAACAGTTAGTCTAATATTTCTAGTTCCTAGCTATTTTAATAGAAAACACAAGTCTAGGATAACTTGCATATGAGCAAGACAGCGCTGTGTGTTGGATGATCAAGACAAAAATGCTTAATCTCTGGATGTTCATCATGTTACACTGCTGTAGTCATTACACTAGGGATGTTCTTCGTTTTCCATTGCTGCAGTCCTTACTATTGGGTATAGTCCGCATCCAGTCGGCCCGAATACCAGAGTATAAGGCTGACGTCGGTCAGGGCGCATTAGACTGACGTCAGTACGTCAGGGTACTAATGCGCATGACCGGCGTCATATCCTCAGTCTTTTTTGCCGCGTGGTCCGATGCAGAAGCAGTTTTGCGAGTGCAGGTTGGCGTTCTGAAATATTTCCGAAACCGGAGTTTCAGACCGAATCAGAGTTGGCTAAGTACCCGTTGGGAACATTTTGGTTTTTCTTGCCTCAGTATTTAACGGATGTCAGAAAAAGTGAATAACTGTATTTCTTGTGGGAAACAAATACCTCATAGGGATTACCATACATTGTGTATACCTTGTTTAGGGCCTGAGCACGACATTGTTGGTTGCCGCTCTTGTGCTAGGTTTAACAAACGCACTATTAAGAGGAGGTTAGACTGTGCCAGATTAGTGTTTGGGAAGCGTTGCAATTATAAAATGCCGTCGGATGCTCCGGCCGCTTCGATCAAGAAGCGCAAGGACAAAACAGCGAAGCCTAGGGTTGATGAACCGGCAGTCCCGGACGTCGGTTCTTTAGGAAACTCAGTGGAGCCAGAGGTTTTGCCAGGAGTTTCTATGGAGTCTCAGGCAGAAACTTTACTGTTACAGGATGTACCCTCTCAGGAGGCAGGCCAGGCTGAGGGGGCTTCTCAGGTAACTATTCTTCCCTCTCTTCCCAAAATAGTTAGAGCCTCTCCTTCTGTTGCCAAAACTTCTTTTAGAGGTAGGCCAAGTTCAGCTTCAATAGGGGCTTCTCCTAGCATTTCGGGTTCTGTACCTAAGAAACATATGCTTAAAATGGCAGAAGATTTGATTACTATGATTAGAGGTTCTATGGGCCCTCCTGATAAGAGGCCTAGGGTGGAACCAGAGTTTGACGGTTTTGAACAGGGTTCAGGGGCTTCTGAGTCTTCTGCGGAAGATTTGCAGGAGTATCCTCATTATTCTGATTCTGATGTGGATGATGCCACTCCTTCGGCTTCTCCTCCTGAGGATTTTTCATTTTCAGAGACTCTGCATTCCATGAGGGAGCACTTTAAATGGGAAGGCCAGGATTACTCTGATTCCAGGAAGAGGCTTAGGGAATTCTTGTTTTTACCCCAGCATAGGCCCTTAGCTATACCTCCTGTGTTGAATGTGGTGGAAGATGTTTTTGCAGAGGCTTCCCTGAACCCTGATTCTTTGCCTCCTGCTCCTGTTAAACCTGATAGGTACTATAGGGTGCCCGAAGCTCATAAGTATTTGTTTAAGAGTCCTAGGGCGGACCCAGAAACTGTTTCTCAGGGGCCTAAAGGTGTTAAGGCCTCTGTGGTAAAAAAAAAATCCTGTTCCCACTGACAAAGAGGCAAGGGCGTTGGATAGGTGGGGTAAGAAAGTGTATACTTCTTCCACTCTAGCCATGAGAGCGTTGAATTGTCAGTTTCACATGCTGAAATATCAAAATTATCTCCTTTCACAATTGAAATCTAAGGTGGATGCTTTGGCGGAAGGTATTGATTGTAAAGAATTGCTGGATTTAGTTTATGTGTCTGAACAAGTGGGCAAGCATTCTTTGCAATGTGGTTTTGATGCTGTGCAGGCCTCCTCGAGGGTGGCTGCCACTAGTTCTGTTCTTCACAGGCATGCCTGGTTGAGGGATCAAAATTTGGCTGAGCATGTTAAGACAAGGATTTTGGATGCTCCTTTACAGTCTGATGTGTTGTTTGGTTCACCTGTGGAAGCAGTTTTAAAGAAAATGGAGGACAAAGCTAAGTCTATGCAAACTGTTAAAGATTTTTTGCAGGTACAGCCACCGAAGTTTAGTAGAAATTGGCCTGCTAAGGGGTGGACATATCCTGCTTATGATTCCCAGTCTAGGGGTAGGTCTAGACGTGGTAGGGGCAGGGCTCAAGGTTCTTTTAGGCCTAGGACAGGGAGTTCACCTGCTCAGACTTCTGGTGAGGGCAGGGGTCAGTCCTTTCGTAAACAGACCCAATGACCTGCCTTTTCAGCTGCCAGTAGATTCTCGTCTGGCAGCTCCTTTGGGAGGACGACTGTCTCTTTTCAAAGAAAATTGGGATTTAATTACTCAAGACAGATGGGTGTTGGACATCATTCACCACGGTTACAGATTTTATTTCCATACAATGCCCCCTTTCAAAGGCATGCCAGACGTTCCTCCTCCACAAAGAAAAGAGGCTCACAAGCAAGTTTCTCAGTTACTCCAAATGGGGCCATTCAGCCAGTCCCTGTATCAGAAAGGGGCCTAGGATTTTATTCTCGCATGTTCCTAGTACCAAAGAAGGGGAACACGTGGAGACCGATTTTGGATTTATCTCTCCTCAACACTTATCTGGACATTCCCAAGTTCAAGATGTTGACGTTACAACAGCTTTTACCCCTGCTGGGCAAAGATCACTGGATGGTAACTTTAGATCTCAAGGAAGCTTACCTTCATGTGCCTATCAGGCTAAGTTACAGGAAGTATCTGCGGTTTCGAGCTGGAGATTCTCATTATCAGTTCTCTGCATTGCCCTTTGGCTTATCTACTGCCCAGAGTATTCACAAAGGTTCTGACACCAGTGATAGCTTACTTCAGGCTACAAGGAATTCAAATCTATCCTTATTTAGGCGACTGCCTGATTCTGGCTCAAGAAAAGGAAGACCTTCTACAGCATCTGGAATATGTTATAGCAGTGCTAAGATGCCTAGGGTATTCTGTGAGCGAAATAAAGTCCAGTCTAGTACCCTCTCAAGACATGTGCTTTCTGGGTGTGAGACTGAATACAGCAGCCCAGATGGCCTTTTTAACCCCGGACAAACAAAAGAGTCTATCACTTTACTTCCATCAACTATCTCATCAGTCCGTGCTGACTGCAAAGACAGTCCTTCAAGCATTAGGGTTCATGGCATCTTGTATTCTGGTGCTTCCCAATGCCAAACTGCATATGAGGAAGTTACAATGGTATCTCAAAAATGTATGGACACAGCACTGCCAGGATTTAGACACTGTCATTCAAATAATACCTTGCCTTCAAAGAGAATTTTTGTGGTGGGCTCAGGAATGTCACCTAAACAAGGGACTCTCTGTGACCCGGCCAGAGGCGAGTCAGATTTTAACGACAGATGCCTCGGACATTGCTTGGGGAGCTCATCTAAATGGAAAGTGGATACAAGACAAGTGGCCTGCCAGACTACAGCATCTACATATCAACATGAAGGAGATGTTAGGAGTTCAGTTCGCATTACTGGCTTTCAAGGAGTTACTTCTTCCAGGGCAGGTGTTGATTCTAACAGACAACACAACTGTCATGTGGTACATCAACAAACAAGGGGGAACACATTCTTATCCTCTATGCAGGCAAGCAATGATTTTATGGGAGACTGCGCTACGCTTGCACCTAACTCTTCAGGCAAGGTTTCTGCCAGGAGCACAGAACTCCTTAGCAGATGTGTTAAGCAGACAAATCATGGATCCCCACGAGTGGAAACTGGATCTTCATGTATTTCAGAAATTGACAGTGTCATGGGGAACTCCAGACATAGATCTGTTCGCTTCTCCACTAAACCACCAGCTGCCACAGTTTTGCACAAAGGGGTTTCATCACACAGCTTGGAAAGTGGATGCTCTGTCTTTCAGTTGGACAAACCTTCATGTGTATGCCTTTCCACCTCTGCCTCTTCTTCCAAAGGTACTGTTAAAGGTCAGACAGGACAGGCCAAGGATGATTTTGATAGCTCCAGATTGGCCTCGGCAACACTGGTACCCACTACTACGGAGTCTGGTAAAGAAGCCTCCATGGCCTTTACCTTTGATTCCACATCTGTTATCCCAGAAGGACGGTCATCTGCTCAATGTCAAGCTTCACTCTCTTCATCTGACAGCCTGGCATATTCTGTGTTGAAACACAGCAGGTCTCAACTTCCTCAACAAGTTTTAAATGTGATTATGGAAGCTAGAAGACCTAGTACAAGGAAAGTGTACATGAAAAATGGAAGAGATTTTTATTTTGGAGTAAAGCAAAGAATTTGGAGATTTCTGAGCCTAATTTGAGTATGGCTCTTCAATATCTTACTGAGTTACTGGACAAGGGTCTGTCCTTCTCTTCCATTAAGATTCATGCTGCAGCAATCTCAGCTCACTATGATTGTGACCCACCATTGTTTTCGCATCCTTTGTTCAAGCAGTTTCTTAGAGGGGCAAAGAATATAAGACCCCCACGTAGAGCTCCTACTCCTGCTTGGGATCTCAATTTTGTGTTGGAAAAACTTACTCTACAGCCTTTTGAGCCTGCGGCTACTGCTGAATTGAAATATTTGTCATGGAAGACTGCTTTTTTGTTGGCTATTACTTCTGCAAGAAGGGTGTCTGAGTTGCAGGCCCTTATGGCAGTCGAGCCCTTTCTGATTTTCCATAAGGATAGGGTATCATTACGTACTAATCCTTCCTTTATGCCTAAGGTGGTTTCTAGTGTGGCTTTAAACCAAACTATTCATTTGCCTACTTTTATGCAGACCCCCAAAATAAAGGGAAAAGATTTTGCATACTTTAGATGTACACAGGCAATTGCGTTATTACTTAAGCAGGACTAAGGATTTTAGGCAGTCTCAGCAGTTGTTTGTTTCTTTTGCTTTGAGTTCAGGGCAAGCCTGTGTCAAAACAAACTATTTCTAGGTGGATTGGCTTTTGCATTGCATTTTGTTATTCCCATCATGGCAAGGAGATTCCAGCTGGGATTAGGCCTCATTCCACTAGGGCTACTGCCACTTCAACAGCATTTCTACGGGGGGTGGCAACTAAGGATATTTTGGAAGCAGCTACTTGGAGTTCAATGCATACTTTCTCTAAGCATTGTCACCTTCCTATCTACTCTAAGTCTAGGGCTGGTTTTGCCACAGCTGTTTTGCAAGGCATGTTGTCAGCTCCTGCTTCTTTATGATTTGCCAGCCTCCCTTACCTCTGCTTTGGGATTCTACCCAATAGTAAGGACTGCAGCAATGGAAAACGAAGAACATAGTACAGTTTTGTACCTACCATAAATGTAGATGTTCGAGGATTCCATTGCTGCAGTCCAATTTACCCTCCCTCCTTCCCCTCTGTGTTTAGGGGTGGTTGTGTAGGTGAGTTTACATGCTTATATTTTTGTATATATTGTTCATGTTTTGGTGCAGGTATTTTGGGCCTTGTCTTTTTAGGGTCTTCTGACATCTGGGGCAAGAAAAGACTGAGGATATGACGCCGGTCATGCGCATTAGTACCCTGACGTACTGACGTCAGTCTAATGCGCCCTGACCGACGTCAGCCTTATACTCTGGTATTCGGGCCGACTGGATGCGGACTATACCCAATAGTAAGGACTGCAGCAATGGAATCCTCGAACATCTACATTTATGGTAGGTACAAAACTGTACTTTATCCTGCAGTCAGGCGGTTCCCCAGCTGGCCTGAGTTCCAAAGTCTTGGTTCGGCGTCGGTTGCTGTCGCTTCCTCCCTGACGT
Organism: Protopterus annectens; assembly: GCF_019279795.1. Taxonomy (NCBI): domain Eukaryota; kingdom Metazoa; phylum Chordata; order Ceratodontiformes; family Protopteridae; genus Protopterus; species Protopterus annectens. The sequence continues at coordinate 1,218,914,617 of NC_056733.1, read as the reverse complement.
CAGTGCGACAGAGGTATATAACATGCAGCCGACGCATTTTCTTCAGTCTTTCTTGTCGCACGGTTCCCGAAGCAAAAGCAGTTAGCAAGTGCCGGTCGTCCGACTCCTGAGATTTTCTTTCCGAATCTAGAACCGAAGTCTTCTACAAAGCTAAGTACCCCGTTGCGGAAACATTTTCTTGCCTCAGACCGATGTCAGTAAAAGTTAATAACTGTATTTCTTGTGGGAAGCAAATACCTCATAAGTATTTCCATTCTTATTGTATCTCATGCCTAGGCCCAGACCACGGCATCACTGGTTGTCGGTTTTATGCTAGGTTGAACAAGCGCACTGTTTGATTTTGCCCGACATTACTTTGGCAGAAAATTTAATTATACCATGCCATCGGAACTTCCGACGACTGCAATTCATAAAAAGGACAAATACAGACATCTGAGGCCCAAAACTGACTATGAAGCCTCTTCTAGGCCAGTCACCGGTTCTCCGGTTTTCAGCGAGGCACCTTCGCAGCCTCTGACGACTGCTTCCACAGAACCACAGGCGGCCACCGACTCCCTAGTGGAGATGGCTGGGCCATTGGACACAAAAGTTTTACAGACTACCGAAACTGACCCTGCTGAGGGATCCAGAGTACATGAGCAACCCTCTGCTTCAGAGGGTGTCTTCAGACCTTCTCAGCTAAGCATAAAACCCTCTTCTAAGTCTAAGCCACCTTTAAAACAAAGTAACAAATACAGTCTCCAGGACAGGCCTCCATGCCTAAGAAACAAATGCTCAAAATGGCCGAAGACCTAATCACCCTGATCAGGGGGTCCCATCCCCCACCTGATAAAAGGCCTAGACAGAATGCAGACTATGACTAATCCGACCAGGTGTCCATTTCCTCAGATTCATCCTCAGACCTAGGTTATTCTTTACCCCCTTATAAGGATTCTGATGCTGAGGAATCACTTCCATCAGCCTCTCCACCAGAGGATTACTCCTTTGGGGAAACTTTACACACCATGAGGGAGCATTTCCATTGGGAAGGCCAGGATTACTCAGAATCCAAGAAAAGGCTCAGAGAATTCCTACTATTGCCTCAACACAGACCCCTTGCTATTCCACCAGTGTTAGATATTGTGGATGATGTGTATACTGAATCCAGCTTAAATCCTGACTCCTTACCACCAGCTCCAGTTAAACCAGACGGGTATTACAGAGTCCCTGACTCGCACACATTTCTGTATAAAAGCCCAGTGGCAGACCCAGAAACTATTTCTCTGGGACCCAAAGGGGTTAAGGCCTCATCAGCAAAGGACTCAAATGGGTTAAGGCCTCATCAGCAAAAGAACCCAGTCCCCTCTGACAGAGACTCCAGAGCATTAGACAGATGGGGAAAGAAAGTATATACGTCTGCAACTTTAGCAATGAGAGCTTTAAATTGCCAATTTCACATGCTAAAATATCAGCAATTTTTGATGTCTCAGTTGAAACAAAAAAATGCTTTCAGATACAGAGCCTCCTAATTTTAAGGAAATGCAGGATTTATTGCATGCTGCTGAACAAGTGGGAAAACATACTTTGCAATGTGGTTTTGATTCTTTAGAGGCCTCCTGTAGAGCAGCAGTTACAGGTTCTGTCATTAGAAGACATGCATGGTTAAAAGAACATACGTTACCAGATCATGGTAAAGCCAAACTACTGGATGCACCTTTGCAGCATGATGTCTTATTTGGAGTTAAGGCAGAAGAGGTATTAAAGAAAATGGAGGATAAGGCAAATTCTATGCAAACAGTGAAGGATTTCTTACAGGTACAGCCTCCTCGATTTAGCAGAAACTGGCCAACTAAGAATTGGTCCTTTCCAGTTACAGACAGACCTCAAAGGGGCAGATACAGACGTCCAAGAGGTAGAGGATAGCCACAAGGTCCTTACAGACCTCGACAATGGGGTGCATCAGGCCAGAAAGAAGGGGAAGACAGACAACAACCTTACAAAAAGCAGTCCCAATGACTTCCCACTGCAGCTGCCAAACATCTCTCTCTTGGCAGCCCCCTTGGGAGGACAACTGGCTCTTTTCTATCACAATTGGCATATGATCACCAAAGACAAATGGGTTCTCAGTATCGTATCTCAAGGTTACAGGTTCCACTTTCACACTTTGCCAAGGTTAAAAGGAATTCCAAATCTGCCACCAAATCAGTGGGCAGAGGCTCAAAAACATATTACAGCACCCATGAATATGGGAGCTATTCAAAAGGTACCTCCACAGGAGCAAGGACAAGGATTTTACTCAAGACTCTTTCTGGTACCCAGAAAAGACAAAGCCTGGAGGCCCATTTTGGATCTTTCTTCTCTAAACACTTTCCTGGATGTTCCGAAATTCAAAATGCTGACATTACAGCAGCTTCTTCCCATGCTGGGCAAGCAAGCTTGGCTTGTGACCTTGGACCTCAAGGAGGCATACCTGCATGTCCCTATCAGACAAAACTGCAGAAGATACCTCAGATTCATAGCTGGTCCAAGGCACTATCAATTCTCTGCACTGCTCTTTGGCTTATCTACTGCGCCCAGGGTCTTCACAAAGTGCCTGGCACCAGTAATTGCATTTTGCAGACAGAAAGGAATTCAAATTTACCCGTACCTGGACGACTGCCTGATTCAAGCAGAGAGCAAAGACATTCTCCTAAAGCATCTGGCGTTTGTAAAAAAGTTATTAAGTTGCTTGGGGTACACAGTAAACGAAAAGAAATCAAAACTAGTGCCCTCACAACAGATAATATTCCTGGGTGCCAGCTTGAACACAACGGCCCAGATGGCTTATCTCATGCCAGACAAGCAAGGACAACTGACTCAACACTTTCAATTTATGGCAACAAAGACCCAACTCCCTGTAAGAAAAATTCTGCAGGCCTTGGGCTACATGGCCTCTTGCATGCTATTAATTCCATATGCCAGACTGCATATGAGGAAACTACAGTGGTACCTAAAGAGTGTATGGTCTCAACACTGTCAAAGTTTGGAAACAGTTATACCACTAATACCTTGCCTTCAGAAGGAGTTTCGATAGTGGGCTCAGGCTTGTCACCTCAACAAGGGTCAGCCTTTCACTCAACCCACGGCCATGCTAACACTGACAACAGATGCATCGGATTACGCCTGGGGAGCACACATGGAAGGAAAATGTATTCAGGGCAATTGGCCCATAGAACAAAGGCATCTTCACATCAACCAAAAAGAGATGCTAGCTGTACAAAATGCCCTTATAGCTTTCAAGGACCTGCTACATCCAGGACAACTTCTAATAAAGACAGACAACACCACAGTTATGTGGTACATAAACAAGCAAGGGGAACCCATTCCTACCCCCTCTGTAGACTAGCCATGACCTTGTGGAACACAGCCATAAACTATCAAGTTCATCTACAAGCACAATTCCTGCCAGGAGAGAAAAACACACTGGCAGACGACTTAAGCAGAAATATCATGGATCCCCACGAATGGGAATTGAATCCACAAATATTCAGAATGATAACACAAAAATGGTGGAGCCCGGACATAAATCTGTTTGCATCCCCAAAGAATGGCCAGCTACAAAAATTTTGCACAAGGAGTTGCCATCCACAAGCATGGAAGGTGGATGCCCTCTCATTCAGCTGGAAAAACCTACAAGTATACGCTTTCCCACCTTTGCCTCTTCTTCCAAAAGTTCTCATAAAAGCCAGGCAAGAGAAGCCAAATATGGTCCTGATTGCACCAGAATGGCCACGACAGCACTGGTACCCAATCTTAAAAAACTTAGCACAAGGACCTCCCTGGATTTTACCTCAAATACCACATCTGCTGTCTCAGAACAAGAATCAGACACTCCACAGCCAGCTAAAGACCTTAAACCTAGCTGCATGGAAGATACCTTAGCCAAACAAGCACTGCCTCTCTCCAAAGCAGTTATGGATGTCATCCTGGAGGCCAGAAGGCCCAGTACCAGGAAAGCCTATTCGGATAAATGGAAGAGATTCTGTGCCTGGAACCAGGCTCACAGCCTTGATCCTCTTGTGCCAAACATTCATCAGGTATTACAATATTTGACTGAGATGCTGGACAAAGGCCTTTCCTTTTCATCCATAAAGATACACGCCTCTGCCATCTCTGCCCACTACAACACGGATCCACCAATTTTCTCTCATCCCTTGCTAAAACAGTACCTCAGAGGGGCAAAAAACATAAGACCGCCCCGTAGAGCACCAACTCCAATGTGAGACCTCAACTTTGTTTTGGAAAAATTAACCTTACCTCCTTTTGAACCAGCTAGCACAGCAGAATTAAAATATATCTCTTGGAAAATTGCTCTGCTCCTGGCACTAACATCAGCACGAAGAGTTTCAGAATTACAGGCACTAATGGCAGTGGAACCATTCCTTATTTTCCACCAGGACAGGGTGTCTTTAAGAACTAACCCTACTTTTATGCCTAAGGTGGTTTCTAGTGTGTGTCTGAACCAAACTATTCACTTGCCAACTTTTTATCCAAAACCACAGAATAAAGGGGAGAGACTACTGCATTCTTTGGACATTCACAGGCAGTTACGCTTCTAGTTGGACAAAACCAAAGCTTTCAGAAAATCTGAGCAATTATTAGTGTCATATGCTGCAGGAGCACAGGGAAAAGCCATTTCAAAACGGACTATTTCCAAATGGATAGGACATTGCATACATTTCTGCTATACACACCATGGAAAACCTGTGACTACCAGAATTAGATCTCACTCCACCAGGGCAACAGCCACCTCAACGGCCTACCTCAGAGGAGTATCTACCAAGGATATTTTGGAAGCAGCAACATGGAGCTCTGTTCATACTTTCACCAAGCATTACCACCTGCCTCTATACTCCAAATCCAGAGCTGGCTTCGCCTCTGCAGTGCTGCAGAGCCTTATAGCCACCCCAAATACATTATAGTACCAGCCACCCTAATTCAGCTTTGGGATTCTGCCCAAGTGTAATGACTGCAGCAGTGTAACATGATGAACATAGTACAGTTTTGTACCTACCATAAATGTAGATGTTCGAGTGTTCACACTGCTGCAGTCCGGGTTACCCTCCCTCCTTCCACTCTATACTGCTGGTGCGTACCTAGGTCATCTACCTTTTACTATCTATGGGGAGTATTTGCTGGTAACTGTAAGTTGTTGTTTGCTTGTCTTATGTTTTATTAGCAATTTGAATTGCCTACCTATTTGGGGGCACCTGACATCTGGGGCAAGAACTGAAGAAAATGGCGTCGGCTGCATCTTATATACCCCTGTCGCACTGACGTCAGGGAGGAAGTGACAGCAACCGACGCTGGACCAAGACTTTGGAACTCAGGCCGGCTGGGGAACCGTCTGACGTCAGGATAACCCTAGTGTAATGACTGCAGCAGTGTGAACACTCGAACATCTACATTTATGGTAGGTACAAAACTGTACTTTCTCTCTGTTTAAATTGCAGTTGCAGTTCTGATAAACATTACATTATTCTTCACCCATCCTGGGGTTCTCAGGCCAACAGAAACTGCTTCTACATTCTTTTGCACCTAGGGAGAAACCAGAGCAATAAAATGCATTTGCATGTTTAAATCTAGCAATCTAACTCTTGGTTAAAACAATCGAAAGAATGTACTAGCCCAGGCGGAATGACTCCAAATCTTTAACTTCAAAGGACAGACATGAAGTAATTTTAACTTCAAAGGACAGACATGAAATGCTTGTCTTGGCTTTCTTCACAACAGAGAGCAATGTTATATTTTTTTGAAGTTCAGCATTTTACAGCATATTCTTTCATTTAAGAAAACAAGCCTGTATTTCAGCATTTATATTTACAAATGACAGAATTATCTATAAAATTCTATCTGGCTAGGCTGGCAGCCTTCACACCAAGGATGCCTGGTTAGTCACCCTAGAGTTAAAAGAAGCCTATCTGCACATCCCCATAAGGGAGTCATGCAGGAAGTATCTACATTTCAGGGCAAGTTCTCTGCATTATCAGATGTTCATCTTGTTTCACTGTTGCAGTCATTACACTTGGGATTATCCTGCTGGCAGGCGACCAGCAGTCGGCCCGAGTTCCAAAGTCTTGGTCCGGTGTCGGTTGCTGTCGCCTCTTCCCTGACGTCAGTGCACCAGGGGTATAAAAGTTGCAACCGATGCCATTTCCTCCAGTCTTTCTTGCCGCGCGGTGCCCGAAGCAAAAGCAGTTCGCAAGTGCCAGTCGGCTGACTCCTGAGATTTTCAAAATCTTCAATAAAGTTAAGTACCCCATTGGGGAAACTTTTTCTTGCTCCAGACCGATGTCAGTAAAAGTTAATAACTGTATTTCTTGTGGGAAGCAAATACCTCATAAGGACTTTCACTCTTACTGTATTCCTTGCCTATGCCCTGACCACAACGTTACTAGTTGTCGGTTTTGTGCTAGACTCAATAAACGCACTATTAAATGGTTTGATTTTGCTTTACAGTATTTTGGGCGAAGATTTAATTATATAATGCCTTCAGAACAACCGACGACCGGAATGTATAAAAAACGCAAAGACAAAGGCAGGCATCCGAGGTCCAAAACCGACGAAGCCTCTTCTAGGCTAGTCACCGGTTCTCAAAGAGGCGCTTTCGCAGCCCCTGACTCCCTCTACCGTAGAGCCACAGGCCGTAACCGACAGCCACGTGGAGACACAGAGGCCTGTGGAAACTCAAGGTATTGGGCCTACGGAAACTATTCTCTCAGATGGGTCCGGAGCTGCTGAGCAGGCACCGGCTTCTGAGGGTGTTTTCAGACCTTCACAGCTTACAATTAAGGCTACTACAGCAGCAAAGGCAAAGTCAAAAACACCATTAAAGACAAGGAAGCAAGTGCAGCATTCTCCAGAACAGTCATCCATGCCTAAGAAACAGATGCATAAAATGGCCGAAGATCTTATTACTTTAATCAGGGGCTCCCATCCCCCTCCTGACAAAAGGCCTAGGCAAGACACAGATTATAATTCCTTTGATCAGGTTTCCATTTCCTCTGATTCTTCTTCTGATCAGGGCTATTCTCTCCCTCCCTATGAGGACTCTGATGCTGAAGAATCCATTCCTTCCGCCTCACCGCCAGAGGATCTTCTTTTGGGGAAACCCTGCACACCATGAGGGAGCATTTCCATTGGGAGAGCCAGGATTACTCAGAATCCAAGAAAAGGCTCAGAGATTTCCTTTTATTGCCTCAGCACAGGCCCCTGGCTATATCCCCCTTGTGCTTGATATTGTAGATGATGTTTTTTTCTGAAGCCAGTCTGTCTCCTGATTCTACCCCCTGCTCCAGTAAAGCCAGACAGGTACTACAGGGTCCCTGACTCTCATAAATTTCTTTACAAAAACCCTGCTGCAGACCCAGAAACAATTTCTCAGGGTCCTAAAGGGGTTAAGGCTTCCACTGCCAAAAATCCTGTCCCCTCAGATAGGGATTCCAGAGCTCTGGACAGATGGGGGAAAAAAGTTTACACTTCTGCTACTTTAGCTGTAAGAGCTTTAAACTGTCAGTGTCACATGCTTAAATATCAACAGTACCTCATGTCATTGTTAAAGCAGAAAATGGTTGCAAACATAGAAAGTACTGACAGTTAAGAAATGCAGGATTTATTGCATGCAGTTGAACAAGTGGGAAAGCATACCCTGCAGTGTGGTTTTGATTCATTAGAGGCTTCTTGTAGAGCCGCAGTTACAGGCTCAGTTATTCGAAGACGTGCTTGGTTGAAAGAACAAAGTTTACCTGACCATGTGTGAAGTAAAATTATTGGATGCTCCATTACAGCATGATACTTTGGTGTTATGGTAGAAGAGGTGTTAAAGAAAATGGAGGATAAAGCAAAATCAATGCAAATGGTGAAAGATTTCTTACAGGTTCAACCACCTAGATTTAGCAGAAACTGGCCTTCAAAAAATTGGTCCTTTCCAGTGTCAGACAGGCCACAAAGAGGCAGATACAGACGCCCAAGAGGCATATCTCAGCCCCAAGGCTCCTACAGACCTAAACAATGGGGTGCTTCATCCCCCAAGGGAGGAGAAGACAGTTCACAACCTTATAGGAAACAGTTACAATGACTTCCCTTTGCAAATGCCAAGCTCTTACCAGTTGACAGCACCCCTAGGGGGAAAGCTAGCACTTTTCTTAAAAAATTGGTACATGATCACCCAAGACCAATGGGTGCTGAATATTGTTTCTCAGGGGTACAGGTTCCACTTCCACACGCTTCCAAAACAAAAAGGTATGCAAAACCTGCCACAAAACCAATGGGCAGAGGCACAAAAACAGATTGCGGCTCTTATGGATATGGGTGCTATTCAAAAAGTTCCACAAGAAGAACAGGGGCAAGGATTTTTACTCAAGACTTTTCTTAGTACCCAGAAAAGACAAAGCCTGCAGACCAATATTGGACCTGTCAATCCTAAATACTTTACTGGATGTTCCAAAATTCAAAATGTTAACACTACAACAACTTCTGCCCATGCTGGGCAAGGAGGCTCGGCTAGTAACTTTGAACCTTAAGGAGGCATACCTGCACGTCCCAATTAGACAATCGTGCAGAAGATACCTCAGATTTATAGTAGGCTCAATGCATTACCAATTCTCTGCACTGCGCTTTGGCTTGTCTACTGCGCCCAGGGTCTTTACAAAATGCCTGGCACCAGTAATTGCATTTTGCAGACAAAAAGGAATTCAAATATATCCCTACTTGGACGACTGCCTTATTCAAGCAGAGAGCAAAGACATTCTTCTAAAGCACCTGGCATTTGTAAAAAGATTGCTAATTTGCCTAGGGTATAGAGTAAACGAAAAGAAATCAAAACTAGTGCCCTCTCAAGAGATAATATTCCTGGGTGCAAGCTTAAATACAACTGCCCAGATGGCTTATCTCATGCCAGACAAACAAAAGCAACTGACTCATTGCTTTCAAATGATGGCAACAAAGACCCAGCTCCCTGCAAGAAAAATTCTGCAGGCCCTGGGTTACATGGCATCCTGCATTCTGCTAATTCCATATGCAAAACTGCATATGAGGAAACTACAATGGTATCTAAAAAGTGTTTGGACTCAGCATTGTCACAGCCTAGAGACAGTCATAACCTTGATTCCCTGCCTACAACAGGAGTTTCTATGGTGGTCCCAGGCCTGTCACCACAGCAAGGGACCGCCTTTCATCTTACCTACAGCCAGGCAGACAGTAACAACGGATGCATCGGATTATGCCTGGGGAGCACATATGGCAGGAAAATGTATTCAGGGCACGTGGCCCAAGGAACAAATGCATCTTTACATCAATCAAAAAGAGATGCTAGCTGTACAGAATGCCCTGACAGCCTTCAAGGACCTAATACATCCAGGACAACTATTAATAAAGATGGACAATACCACAATTATGTGGTACATAAGCAAGGGGGCACACATTCCTACCCCCTATGCAGACAAGCTATGACTTTGTGGAACACAGCATTGACCTAACAGGTACATCTGCAAGCACAATTCCTGCCAGGAACAAAAAATACACTGGCAGACTAACTAACCAGAAATCTCATGGATCCTCACGAATGGAAGCTAAATCCACAAGTGTTCAACATGATAACAAGGAAATGGGGACGCGCAGACATGTATCTTTTTGCCTCCCCTCACATTTGCCAAATACAGAAATTTTGCACAAGGACTTATCACTCCCAAGCATGGAAAGTGGATGCTCTATCATTCAGCTGGAAAGCCCTGACAGTCTATGCCTCCCCTCCAATGCCTCTTCTCACCAAGGTGCTTCTAAAAGTCAGACAAAAGAGGCCAAAAATGATCCTGATTGCACCAGACTGGCCACACCAACACTGGTACCCAATCCTAAGAGTTTGTCCTAAGGTCCACCTTGGCCTCTACCTCAAATCCCTCATCTTCTGACACAACAAAACAATCAGATTCTGCACAGTCAACTCAGAACCTTAAACCTGGCAGCATGGCAGATAATGTAGCTACTCAGACTGCACCTCTTTCTAAAGCTGTTATGGATGTCATTTTGGAAGCCAGGAGGCCCAGCACTGGGAAATCTTATGCAGAAAAATGGAAGCGATTCTGTGCTTGGAACCAGGCATAAGGGCTCGAACCACTTGTCCCTAATATACCTCAGATTATGCAATACCTAACTGAGAATTTGGACAAAGGCCTATCTTTTTCATCCATTAAAATCCATGCCTCTGCCATTTCAGTGCATTACAATACGGAACCTCCTATTTTTTCACATCCTCTACTACAATACCTCAGAGCGGCAAAAAATATAAGTCCCCCTAGGAAAGCACCAGTACCTACTTGGGACCTCAATTTTGTTTTAGAAAAACTAACACTGCCTCCATTTGAACCAGCCAGCACAGCTGATCTAAAATTCTTGTCATGGAAAACTGCTCTGCTCCTAGCAATAACTTCAGCAAGAAGAGTCTCAGAGTTACAGGCATTGATGGCTGTGGAACCTTTCCTCATTTTTCATCAGGACAGGGTTTCTCTTAGGACAAACCCAACATTCATGCCAAAAGTGGTCTCCAATGTGGCCTTAAACCAAACCATTCATTTACCTACTTTCTACCCAAATCCACAGAATAAAGGGGAAAGACATCTGCACGCTTTGGATATACACAGGCAGCTACGATTCTTCTTGGACAAAACAAAAGCTTTCAGAAAAAAAACTGAGCAACTGTTTGTAGTATATGATGCAGGATCACAAGGAAAACCTGTTACAAAGCAGACAGTCTCCAAATGGATAGGACACTGTATCCGCTTCTGTTATGCACAACATGGCAAATCTGTGCCTAAGGGCATTAGGCCTCATTCTACCAGAGCAGCAGCCACTTCAGCAGCTTTCCTCAGAGGAGTACCTACCAAAGACATATTAGAAGCTGCAACCTGGAGCTCAGTGCACACTTTCACCAAGCACTACCACTTACCTCTCTACTCCAAATCCAGAGAAGGCTTTGCCACTGCAGTTCTGCAGGGCTTTTTAGCCTCGCCAAATCCAGTTTGGACCCAGCCACCCAACCTCAGCTTTGGGATTCTACCCAAGTATAATGACTGCAACAGTGAAACATGATGAACATAGTACAGTTGTGTACCTACCATAAATGTAGATGTTCGAGTGTATTCACTGTTGCAGTCCAGGTTACCCACACACCATCCCCCTTTTCTTTGCTGGAACTTTTTCTGTACTTCTCAACTCTATGCAATCTATGTGGTGTATTTGCTTGTAGATGAAGGAAATGTTTATAGTAATATATGCATATTTTTTTTGGCATATTTTTTATCTTTTCAGCCTTCCTATCTAGGGGGCATCTGACATCTGGGGCAAGAAAAACTGAAGAAAATGGCTTCGGTTGCAACTTTTATACCCCTGGCGCACTGACGTCAGGGAAGAGGCAACAGCAACCGACGGCGGACCAAGACTTTGGAACTCGGGCCGACTGCGGGTCACCTGCCAGCAGGATGTGTAACCCCAAGTGTAATGACTGCAGCAGTGAATACACTCGAACATCTACATTTATGGTAGGCACACAACTGTACTTTCTCTGCACTTCCCTTTGGCTTATCTGCTGCACCCAGGGTATTCACAGAATGGCTGGCTCCAGCCATTGCATACTGCAGGCAGAGAAATATCCAAATTTACCCCTACTTGGATGACTTTCTGATTCAGGCAGACAGTCGGGAACTGCTGCTGCAGCATTTGGCATTTGTAAAAAACCCTCTCACTTCCTTGGGGTGCACCATCAACAAAACAAAATCAAAACTGGTACCCAGTCAAAAGATTGTATTCCTGGGAGTAAGCTTGGACACAACTTCCCAGATGGCATTCTCACTTCAGAAAAGCAAGTCTATCTGACAGACCACTTCAAACAATTGGCCAATAGAAACCAGCTATCTGCAAGAAAAATACTGCAAGCCCTAGGGTTCATGGCCTCATGTATACTGCTAATTCCATATGCAAGACTGCATATAAGGAAACTTCAGTGGTAGTTAAAAAGTCTTTGGTACCAACATTCTCAGGACTTGGAAACGGTCATTCTTATCATACCCTGTCTAAGGACAGAGTTCCTTTGGTGGGCAGAAGCATGCAACTACAACAAGGGACTGGCATTTACTCAACCCCCCCCCCCCCGCCCCGCCGTCCAGACCCTGACCACAGAAGTATCAGACTATGCATGGGTGGCTCACATGGCTGGCAAATGTATTCAGGGCCACTGGAGCCCAAGTCAAATTCATCTGCACATCAACCAAAAAGAGATGCTAGCTCTACAGAATGCCCTGACAGATCCCTACTCTTTCCAGGACAACTGCTGATAAAAACAGACACCACCACAGTTATGTGGTACATCAACAAGCAGGGGGCAACCCTCTCTGCAGGTTAGCCATGGCCCTGTGGACCATGGCGTTGGACATCCAAGTCCATCTACAAGCTCAATTCCTGCCACGCAAGCAAAACTCACTGTCATGCGACTTGAGCAGAAATCTCCTAGACCCACTTGAGTGGAAATTGGAGCCAGCACCTTCAACCTTCTAATTCAGAAATGGGGACCCAGAGGTGGATCACTTTGCCTCCCCCTACAACCACAAGCTCAGCAATATCTGCACCAGGGACCCTCACAGCAGAGCCCAGAAAGTAGATGCCCTATCCTTTCAATGGGAAAACCTTTCAATCTAGGCCTTTCCCCCTCTGCCCCTTCTCTCAAGAGTATTACTCGAGATAAAACAAGACATGCCAAGGACAATTCTGATTGCCCCAGACTGGCCACGCCAGCACTGGTACCCACTCCTGCTCAGCCTGACAACGGTGTCACCATGGCACCTACACCAGACCCCAACCCTGCTCTATCAGCAGGAGAGACAGATTTTGCATCCACAATTGCAATCCCTAAATCTTGCAGCCTGGCTTATTCCTTGAATACTACACCAGCAACCCTAATTAAACAGGTGCTGGACGTCATCGTGGAAGCCAGAAGGCCCAGTACAAGGAAATCCTATGCTGATAAGTGGAAAATGTTTTGTTCTCAGATTCATTCTAAAGGAGAGGACACAGCACTGCCCTCCTTACCTCTAATCCTGGATTACCTAGCAGAACTACTCCACAGAGCCCTATCCTTCTCCTCCTTTGAGATCCATTCCTCTGCCGTCTCAGCTCATTACAACACTGATACACATTTATTCTCTCACCCTCTCATCAAACAGTTCCTGAGAGGGGCAAACAACTTAAGGCCACCAAGGAGAGCACCCACCCCTGCTTGGGACCTTAACTTTGTACTGAAAAAGCTCACACTTTCCCCCCTTTGAACCTGCTGCTTCAGCAGAGTTAAAATTCCTTTCTTGGAAAACATCCTTGCTTCTAGCCTTCACTTCAGCTAGAAGTGTGTCTGAGCTACAAGCAATGATGGCTGTGGAACCCTTCAATGTTCTGTAGTCCTATCTCACCTTCATTCTTACATATGGGATCGGTGCCGATCCACGGCTCCGACTTGGCCTATTTACAAGCTGGAAGACTTCTGGTTGGCTCGTGGTTAGGTAGGTATCCCAAGGTGCACCAGTACGATTCCCAGATCTCGTTTGCCAAGTCGACAAGTAGGTTGTGCTTCAATTTGGCTCTGGCTAAGTGATTGCATTTATTACCAAATTTCTTGGCTCTGTTTAGTTTAAAATAGTTAAAACTGTTACTGCTTACAGTAATCAGTTAGCGTATTTATTAGTGTTGTTAGCTTTTACTTGTGCCGTTTGGTGCAATTGTTTGGTCTTTGGCCCTTTCTAACTTAGTTGGTATCCCGTGTGCTGGTTTTTCATATATTAGTAGTGTAGACGCCTATTGCACACTTATACTGTGTGTGTTTTAATATCTAGAGTTTTTTTGGCGTTTTCTGCTTGCAATTTAGCTTGTTGTAGCATCATTGGATTTGCTACTATTGTTAACAGAACTATGTTCTGTTTGTGCTTGGCAAAGCATTGTTGTTTAATAAGCTTGAGTTTTTTTTTGCAATTTCCCACTTATTACTGTGTTTTCTATTTGTGTGTGTGATACTTTTTCTTTCTGTTTCAGTTAGAAGACCTTATCTCTCCTTTGCTCAGGCTAGGCCTGTTTAAATTAGAGGACCTAGTCCTCGTGGTGTCCTTTCCTTCCTGCAGGGCTAGGCCCGTTTAAATTAGAGGACCTAGTACTCCTCCTCCTTTTTCTTTGTGTGCATGTGTCTTCTACTGCTGAATGTCGAAAGAGAGTAAGGATCATAAGCCATCTGGCTTTAAGAAATGTATTAAGTGTTCTCAAAAAATGTCCATAACGGATGACCACGGTAACTGCGTTTACTGTTTAGGAGCCATCCATTTACAGGAGACCTGTTTATTTCGTCATGCTTTCAGTCCTAGGGTGTTGAAGGAAGGGAAGAACAAGCTCATCCTAAAAGGTAGTCTTAAACCTTCCTTTGAGAAAGATTTGTCTAGTTCCTCATCTTCTAAATCCACTAAGGGAAAGTCAAAATCTTCTAAGAGGCCCTCTCAGAGCCACCTCTTAAAGTTTCAAAAACAGACAAGTCCACTGTCTCATCGGCTTCACGGACCTCGGGGCCGACTGAGAGCGGTATCGTGATTGCATGGTCGGTTCCAAGTATTTCGGAGCCTACCACTGAGACTATTGAGACTGTTTCTCGGAGCTGGTCTATGGACCATCTACCGGCCTCCTTGTTATTGAAGTCTCCTATACCTCAGAGATCACTGATCTCCTACTCTGTCATCCAGGTCTTCCAGGATTTTATCGGAAGAAGATGTGGAGAGGGTAGTGCTGAGACTTTTGAATTCGTCTGCTTTGCCTAAATTGTTATTGGCTTCGACCCATTCCGTTCTGGAGCCACTGGAGCCCATTCAATCCTCTGTGATCATTCCTCCTCTGAGTCATGCCGGTCTTTCGAAGCTGGAGTGCTTGGAACCACCTGTGGAACCTTCGGCTCCAGCTCCCCTTGTGACTGTTTCGGAGCCGAGTTCTGCTCCGACACTTTTGGTGCCATCCGTAGCGTCTAGAGGCCGAAACTCTCTGATCGGCCCCGACAGGGATGCTTGGAACAGAACTTCTTTGGTTCCGAGTCTTCCTCTTGGCTCTTCGGCTAGGGTGAGTTCAGACCCTACATCTATCTCGGAGCCAATGGCTTTGGAGCCAACTGCATCCTCTGTCTCCCCGGAGCCGGGGAGGTCCTCGGTGCTGGAGAGGTCAGCATTCGAGATGATGAGTGTGCTGTCCTGATCGTCAGCTTCTACCAGAGGTACCGGCACTCTTCCCCCTAAAGCACCTACTTCCGTCTCAGCTCCTACTCCCTCCAGCGGCAGCAGAGACCCTCAGCCTCAGGAGCCACTGGCTGGTGGCCCCCTCTCTAACGAGACCTCCCCAGAATGTCCTTCTGAGGAGTCACCACAGAAGAGGACTTGTAAGAGGAAGCATGTTGACTCCCAGGATGAGTCTTTGACATCTGACACTGACCTTGAGTCTGAAGGGTCTCCCAAGTCGTCCTCTGATGGTCTCCTTCGTAGAAATCTTGGAGATCCTTAAACAGAGGAGGTGCAGCTTGGCCCCCTGTCGCCCCCTTCTGATGAGTAGTCTGTGTACCTGAAGGCTTTCGGGTCTCAACCTTCTGCCACTTGGGTGTCTCCACCCTTCGACGAACTGATGGATTTAGTTAGTCGAAAGGTGTGGCGTACTCCTGATGCCATGGAGCCTTTCCCCAGGAGACCGAACAAGTTCCTTCCGCCCCTTCAGGAAAAGATTTTTTTATCTAAAGTTGTGCCTGTAGATGCCATGGTGGTGGCAGCTGCCAATAAGATGGCGCTAGCTGAGACTACTTCTGTTCATCTGCCGAATAAGGAGTCTCGAACGATGGACAGATATAGGAAGCGTATCTTTTCTTCAGCGGCATTTACCCTTAGATCACGGAGTTACCTTACTCACTTTACGAGGCTTCAGAGAGATCTCCTTAAAGAGTTAGGAGACTCTTTACAAGGTACATGTACTGAGGGAGTCCCTGACAAGGTTTCTGCCCAGTTGTCCACCTTGAACTCTATCGTCAACTCTTCCATGTGGCTTATTTCATATGCAGCCAATGGAGCGAGTAGTGCAGCGGGTTCAGGAATTTCCCTAAGGCGTCACTCCTGAATGTGTTTGTGTAACTTTGCGGAACCATTCAAGTCTACCTTTACCAACACCCCCTTCAGTTCCTCATTGTTTGGATCCAAGGTAAAGGATACTCACCCGGTGAGAGCAAGAAGGAAAAATCACTCTGCCGTGGGAGTATATTTTACTTTTCCTTGTAGACCATACCCTAAGGGTCAGAGGGGGTGGTAATATGTGGTTCAAGAAGTCCCAGAGGTTTTTCCAGGAGGCACAGGGTGACTCCTCCTTCAGAGACAGAGGAGGAGGAAGAAATGGTAGATGTAACCCTAGAGGCAGGGGCAGTTCGCAAAACCAGGGAGGTCACGATTCCTTTCGGAGCCGCCCTTACCAGCGCTCCTGATGTGGGGCTCGACTGTTTCTCTGGGGCCGTTGGGGGTCGCATTTCTTTGTATCCAGAAGCCTGGCTAAGTATCACTCAAGACAAGTGAGTACAAAGAATTATTACCAGAGGTTATGTCATACCCTTTTCACTTCCACCTTTTGTTCCCAAGAAGATCCCAGATGTTCCACCCAATCACAGGGATCAGGCAACTGTGGAGGTCAACAAGGTGCTGTTGAAAAGAGTCATCCAGACCGTCCCAGCAGACCAAATAGGATCCGGAGCTTACTCCAAATTCCTTTTAGTGCCAAAACGTACAGGGGACTGGAGGCCCATTCTGGACCTCAGCAGATTGAACGAATCAATAAAGAAGGACACGTTCCAGATGGTAACACTGCAGTCTGTACTCCTGTTGTTAGGGAAAGACAATTGGATGTGCTCAATAGATCTCCAAGACGCTTACTACCACATAAAAATGGACAGGGCGTCAAGGAGTCATCTACGCTTCCGGCTGGGAGCCAGTCACTACCAGATGTCCTTCATGGATGCATCTGCAGTCATAACAGCTGGGTTGTCCTGTCGTCAGGCAGCCCGTCAGTCGGCCGGATTCCAAAGTCCGGGTCCGGCTTCGGCTGATGTCGCTCTTCATCCGACGTCATCCCTGTTGGACTTTGGGTATAAAGGCATCAGCCGACGCCATTTTCCTCAGTCTTTCTTGCCGCGTGGCGCCCGAAGCAGAAGCTGTTCGCAAGTGCCGGTCGGTCGGATCCAGAGATTTTTTCTACCGAATACTACTTCGAAGACTTCTAAAGCTAAGTACCCCGTTGGGGACTCTTTCTTGCCTCAGCCGATGTCAGAAAAAGTTAATAATTGTTTAACCTGTGGGAAACAAATACCTCATAAAGATTTCCATTCTTACTGTCTGCCTTGTTTAGGCCCAGCCCACGACGTAGCAGCCTGTTCGGCCTGTGCTTCCTTCAACCGACGAACGCTTAGGCGTCGGTCGGAGTTTGCAGAACAGTTTTTCGGTTCTGACTTTGCTTACATTATGTCGTCGGAACCTCCGATTACACTTTCTGCCAAAAAACGCAAAGAAAAAGACCGACACTCGCGGTCCGCGGTTTCGGCTGAAACCACGCTTAAGCAAACCGCGAGTGTCTCGGTTTCGGCCGAAACCGAGAAAACTGATCTGGGTACAGCCGAATCTAACTCTACTTTAGAGGCCCCTGCTACAATTCTTGAATCGGCCTCTGAAACTCTACACACTGACTTATCAGACACCATTCCCCTGGATGTCTCTACCCCAGCACGTGGTGCTGCTAGGCCTCCAGCAGCCATGTCCATTAAGGCCTTCGCCAGGGCTAAAGCAGCCAAGTCTACCAAATCAGTGCCTGTTAAACCACCCTCAACCAGGCCCTCTTCTAGTTCTCAAATGCTCACCTTGGCAGAAGATTTGATTTCTTTAATTAGAGGATCTCAACCTCACCCAGACAGGGCCTCTCAGCCCCCAGATAAGAGACCTAGGGCAGAGCCCCCTGAGCCAGTGTCCTCTGATGATTCTGCAGATGAATCAGACATTACTGACCAGCCAGAGGCCCCCTTCTCTAATTTTGAGGATTCTGATGCTGAAGAATCCATTCCAGCTGCTTCCCCTCCAGAAGAATTCTCCTTTGGGGAAACCTTGCATGCCATGTGAGAGCAGTTCCAATGGCAGCAACAAGAATTCTCAGATTCCCGAAAAAGACTTAGAACCTTTTTGCACCTTCCACAACACAGGCCCTTAGCTATACCTCCTGTTCTTTCTGTGGTAGATGACGCTTTTAATGATGTCTGCTCTGCTCCAGACTCATTACCCCCAGCCCCTGCCAAACCAGACAGATTTTACAGGGTGCCTGACACTCATCACCACCTTTACAAGGCCCCCCTTGCAGACCCAGAAACTATTTCCCAGGGTCCCAAGGCAGTTGCCGCGACCATAGCTAAAAACCCTACTCCTTCTGAAAGGGAAGCAAGGGCATTAGACAGATGGGGTAAAAAGTATACACTTCAGCTACTCTCTCAGCTAGAGCTTTAAACTGCCAGTTTCACATGATACAATACCAAGAGTTTATGCTTGATCAGTTAACTAAAAAATTAACCACTGATGAAGCTCTTGACAAGAAATATGTATTAGAAATGGTAAATAACATACAACAGGTTAGTAACCATTCCTTAAAATGTGGCTATGATGCACTGGAGGCTTCATTTAGATCAGCCATGACTGGCACAGTGATAAGAAGGCATGCATGGCTAAAGGAGCAAGCTCTACCAGATCATGTTAAAGCTAAATTGTTAGATGCTCCTATGGATAAGACAAGCTTGTTTGGTGCACCTGCCCAGCAGGTTATGAAGAAAATGGAAGAAAAGGCAAAATCAGTTCAAACTGTTAAAGATTTCCTGCAAGTTCAACCCCCAAGGTTTAGCAGGAACTGGCCTGCCAAGAATTGGTCCTTTCCTGACTCCACAAGATTTCAAAGGGGCAGGAATAGACGTTCCAGAGGCAGAAACCAAACCAGAGGAAGTGCCTACAGAGGACGACAGTGGCAAAGTAACAACAGAGGCACAGACACAGCCACTGCCACTACTTCAACACAACCACAGTGACTTACTCCTAAAACCGCCTACCAGGGAGCAAATAGCAGCCCCACTAGGCGGAAGGTTAACTTTATTTGCAAAGAACTGGCACCACATAACAAAAGACAAGTGGATTCTGAAAATTATACATCAAGGTTACCGATTCCACTTCCACACTATACCAGTCAAAAGAGGAATGCCAAATCTACCTCCAAATCAAAAAACAGAAGCTTTACAACAGATAATGGAGTTAGCGAACATGAGAGCTGTGGAAAAAGTGCCTGCAGCAGAGCAAGGAAAGGGGTTCTACTCCAGACTGTTCCTAGTTCCAAGAAAGGAAAAAAGTTGGAGACCAATTCTCGACCTGTCCACCTTGAATACATACATCATTGTCCCAAAATTCAAAATGCTGACCCTACAGCAACTTCTTCCCATGCTGGGCAAGGAGTGTTGGCTGGTAACTCTAGATCTCAAGGAGGCATACCTGCACGTCCCTATTCGACCAATCTGCAGAAGATACCTCAGATTTCTTGCAGGATCAGAGCACTATCAATTCTCAGCATTGCCTTTTGGCTTATCTACTGCGCCCAGAGTATTCACAAAATGCCTGGCATCAGTAATCGCATACTGCAGACTTCAGGGAATTCATATTTACCCATACCTGGACGACTGCCTGCTACAAGGGGACAACAAAAGCAAGTTGACAACAGATTTGCAAAGGGTCATTTACTTGCTACAAGCACTGGGATACACAGTCAATCTACAAAAGTCAAGACTGATACCATCCCAAACAAGGACATTCTTGGGAGCGGAATTGGACACAGTGAGACAAATGGCATTCCTAACTACAGAAAAACAAAAGAACTCCCTCTTTACTTCTTGTCACTAACAAAGCTGAACAAATTAACAGCAAGAAAAGTTCTGCAGGCCTTGGGCTTCATGGCATCATGCATAATTTTGGTTCCATATGCCAGACTACATATGAGAAAACTACAGTGGTACCTACGGAATTTATGGTCCCAACACAGGCACAGCCTCGAAACAGAAATCCCACTAATTCCATGCTTAAAACAGGAGTTCCTATGGTGGGCCCAGGCATGCCGGTCCAACCCAGGCCTTCCCTTTCACAGATGTCAAGCAAGTCAGAGCATTACAACAGATGCTTCAGACCTAGGATGGGGGGCCCACATGCTGGACAAATGCGTGCAAGGATTGTGGACTTAGGATCAACTTCACCTGCACATCAACCTAAAAGAAATGCTGGCTGTAAAACTGGCTATACAAAAGTTCAGACCATTTCTCAAACAGGGGCACCTGATGATAAGGACAGACAACACCACAGTCATGTGGTACATCAACAAACAGGGAGGCACTCATTCATACCCTCTATGCAGAATGACTTTGGAACTCTGGACCCTGGCACTCAGCTACAACATCCAGCTGCAAGCAAGATTTGTACCAGGAAAAGAAAATACTCTAGCGGACATTTTAAGCAGGACCACATCAGATGCTCACGAATGGCATCTGCACCCGGACATCTTCAGGACCATTACAAAGAAGTGGGGAATGCCTCAGATAGATCTATTTGCATCTCCTCACAATCACCAACTCAAAAAATTCTGCACAAGGACATTTCACCCACTAGCATGGAAAGTGGATTCGCTCTCCTTCAGCTGGAAGGGCCTAATAGTTTATGCATTCCCACCTCTCCCCTTGATACACAAAGTACTCCTAAAAATCAAGGAAGAACATCCAAGGATAATCCTGATAGCTCCAAACTGGCCAAGACAACACTGGTATCCACTACTAAGGAGCTTGTCTCAGAACAATATGTGGCCAATACCCTGATGCCTTTGATGCTAACTCAGAACAACTACAGCACCATACATCCAAACCTGAAAACCTTACAACTGACTGCATGGAACATCACATAGCAGCAGCTAATCAAGAACTTTCCCAAAGAGTTAAAGACATTATTCTTGAAGCACGCAGACCTTCAACAAGAAGGAACTACGCTGGAAAATGGAAAAGGTTTGTCAGTTGGAGTTCTGAAAGAGGAAAAGATGTGTCAAACATAGATATGCCTAACATCCTGCAGTACCTGGCGAACTTCTCCATTCAGGCCTGTCCTACTCCTCCATCAAGATACATGCATCAGCTATTTCAGCAGAATACAGCTTCGATCCTCCTGTTTTTTCACACCCTCTGCTCAGACAATTTCTCAGAGGAATCAAGAATGTAAAACCTCCAAGAAAACCACCATTACCAGCTTGGGACTTAAACTTCGTACTAGAAAAGTTGACACTATCACCCTTTGAGCCAGCAGCAACAGCAGACTTACAACACCTGTCATGGAAAACTGCTTTCCTACTGGCAATTACCTCAGCAAGGAGGGTTTCAGAACTACAGGCCTTAATGGCAGTACAACCCTTCCTAATCTTCCACCAAGATAGAGTATCCATGAGGACTAATCCAACATTTATGCCTAAGGTGGTATCCAGAGTGTCTTTAAACCAGGCAATCCACCTACCTACCTTCTTTCCCAACCCACAAAACAGAGGGGAAAGAATACTGCATACCTTGGATGTACATAGACAGCTACGCTACTACTTGGACAGAACCAAAAGCAGCAGAAAGACTGACCAACTTTTTGTGGCCTATGCAACAGGAAGAGAGGGAAAAGCTATTTCCAAACAGACAATCTCCAAATGGATAGGAAATTGCATACGATTCTGTTACTCCTTCCATGGAAAACCAATTCCACAGAACATAAGACCTCATTCTACAAGGGCAACAGCCACTACCACAGCCTTCTTACGAGGAGTGGCTACCAAAGACATTATTGAGGCGGCTACTTGGACCTCCGTGCATACATTTGCCAAGCATTATAATTTGCCTCTATATTCCAGATCCCGAGCAGGGTTTGCCTCTGCTGTACTGCAAGGGATCCTAAACACACCATAATCTACCTTTATCCTCCTCCCCCTAGTTGGCTATGGTATTCTACCCAGCTGTTATGACTGCAGATGCATCCATGAAGAACATAGTACAGTTTTGTACCTACCATAAATGTAGATGTCCGAACTGGATAGCATCTGCAGTCAGGATTACCCTCCCTCCTTCCCCTCTGAGGTACTCCTAGGGTGTTTACCCTCCTAATAGCTAGCTGATGGGGGGGAGTCTTTTATGGTGTATTTGTTTGTATATATGTACATACATGCTTATTTTTGTGGTTACCTCTATCCTTTTGGAAACATTGGCATCTATCCAAAATTTTTAGCCTTCAGGAGGGCTTCTGGCATCTGGGGCAAGAAACACTGAGGAAAATGGCGTCGGCTGATGCCTTTATACCCGAAGTCCAACAGGGATGACGTCGGATGAAGAGCGACATCAGCCGAAGCCGGACCCGGACTTTGGAATCCGGCCGACTGACGGGCTGCCTGACGACAGGACAACCCAGCTGTTATGACTGCAGATGCTATCCAGTTCGGACATCTACATTTATGGTAGGTACAAAACTGTACTTTCCCTGCTCTGCCCTTTGATATCACCACAGCCCCCAGGGTGTTCACCAAATGTATGGCAGTAGTGACAGCTCACCTGAGATGTCGAGGATTCCAGGTGTTTCCGTATTTGGACGACTGGCTCCTGACCTCCCCCATCAGGCATCTACTCCTTCAGAGCAGGGATGCTACTATTCAGTTTTGTGCCCAGCTGGGAATCTCTATAAATTGGGAAAAATCTGCCTTATTGCTCTCTCAGTCTGTGATTTTTATAAGCACAGAGATAGACACAGTAAACATGGTGGCTCGTCTTCCTGCCAAAAGGGCACAGAACCACCTTCTTCAAATTCAGCGTCTTCTCCCCTTACAAAGGGTCAAAGCCAAGATTATTCTGCAGCTCCTAGGAACCATGGCTTCCACCATATTATTAGTGCCACTAGTCAGTTTACACATGAGAATTCTTCAGTGGCTTCTGTCATCCCAATGGTCCTTTCAGCACCTTCCATTATCCCATCACATTCTGCTGACAGAATCTTGCAAGAAAGACCTCGTTTGGTGGACATTACCCAGTCAGCTGACCACGGGTGCTTTATTTGTTCCTCGTCAACCCGTTGCCACTGTGACCACGGATGCCTCACAGATAGGTTGGGGGGGGGGGGGCATTATCTAGGCAGGACTGTCCAAGGCACATGGCAAGATCACAAGGCTCACCTGCATATCAACATTCTAGAGATGAGGGCAGTGCTCCTGGCGTTGCAAGCACTTCATGACCTTCTTCTTCTAGGGACTATTGCCATGCAATCAGACAACATGTCGGTAGTATGGTGTATCAACAAACAGGGCGGAACCAGATCTTCCCCACTCTGTCGAGAGGCCATACAAGTTTGGAAATGGACAATATCTTCCCAGCATTTTCTGGTGGCAACGCGCATTCCAGGGATGACCAACATGATAGCAGACAAGTTCAACCGGGCAATCCTGATGCCTCACAAGTGGTCTCTGAAACAGGAAACAGCGGAACAGCTTTTCTGCAGATGGGGACAGCCTTGCAATGATCTCTTTGCCAGCCCAATCAATGCCAAATGCAGCAGCTACTTCTCCCTCACCCCCCCCCCCCCTTCCAGGGGAGTCACCAAGAGACGCACCTGTTCACGACTGGCACCTGGGTCTCCTGTATGCTTTTCCTCTTATTCCCAAGGTTATTCAGAAAGCGAAATGGCTGGGAAGCAAACTGATCCTCATTGCTCCTTACTGGCCTCGTCAGGTTTGGTTCCCCTCCCTCGGGCCTCTTCTCCTGGACAATCCTTGGATTCTGGACCCAGTTCCAGACCTGTTGACTCGCATGCCAGGTTCGCTTCACCCCTCCTTACACACCCTCAATTTGACAGCGTGGCTGCTCCAGTTCCACCCCTAGTCAGGCTTCATGACTTCTCGCCTTCCGTGACTCATGTCTTACATCTTCTCATAAACCTTCCACTAGGAGACTGTATTCCAGTAAAAGGAGAAGATTCTATCTTTGGGTGTAGAAAATGGATGTTGACCCCTACACTGCCTCCATTCCAGTGGTTTTGGAATTCCTTTCTGAGCTTTTTCATCAAGGATCTGCGGCTGTCACTATCAGAGTTCACTCAGCAGCGATTTCAAATTTTCATTGAGTCAATCGATTTCATCAATTCAATCCATGGAACATGTGGTTTTCTTTCCAAATCACTCCAATGCAGCTGAGTACAGGTTTCATCAGCTGGATGTCCATAGACAATTATGTTTTTATTTGCACCGGACTAAAGACATCAGAAAATCAGATCAGTTATTCATTTCCTTTTCCGAATCCAGGTTGGGCTTACCAGTTTCCAGAGTAACTCTCTCTAATTGGATTTCTAGCTGTATAGCTTATGTTTACAGTTCTGAGGGTAGACCTTTACCCTTTAAAATCAAGGCTCATTCTACCAGATCTCAGTCTACCTCTGCAGCCTTTCAAGCCAGGGTCCCACTTGATAATATTTTTGTAGCAGCTACGTGGGCTACCCCTCACACTTTTATTACTCATTACAAATTGGATTTAACCTCCAGGGGTAGAGCATCTTTTGGTTCCACGGTACTCAGGAGTATTTTTCCTTGAGCAACCCAAGAATAAGGTGCTGGGGACGCTGTCTCATATGTAAGAATGAGGGTGAGATAGGACTAAAGTGGTGTCCAGTTTGGCTCTCCAACCAATCCATCTGTTTGCCAACCTACTTCCCTAATCCTCAAAATAAAGGAGAAAGGATCCTGCACTCTTTGGACATGCACAGACAGCTCAGATTGTACCTTGATAGGACTTAGCCGTTCAGAAAATCTGACCAGTTACTAGTCAGCTTTGCAACAGGGGCAGATGGCAAAGCATTTCCAGGTGTATAGCACACTGCATCCATTTCTTCTACAAGCACCGTGGAAAACCATCCCCTCAGAGGGTCAGAACACATTCCACTAGGGCAACATCTACCTCTACAGCATTTCTCAGGGGAGCCCCTACCAGGGACATCGTGGAAGCTGCTGCCTGGAGTTCTGTACACACCTTCACCAAGCATTACCACCAGCCTATTTTTTCCAAATCCAGGGCAGGTTTTGCTACAGCAGTCTTGCAAGGACTTTTAGCCAGCCCTAACTCTTTTTGACTGCCTCCACCCTTCCTCGGCTTTGTTAATCCACCCAAGTGTGATGACTGCACCAGTGAAACACGAAGAACATGGTACAGTTGTGTACACTTACCATCAATGTAAATGTTTGAGTGTATTCACTGTTGCAGTCCTGGTTTCTCTCCCTCCAGCCCCCTAGTTTTCTCCATCTTTCTCCTTTATGGCTATTACTACTGGTATTGGTATTTATTTTTTACTGGTGGTGTTTTCCCCACCATAATCTAGCTCCCTTTTAGGGGGCTCCTGACATTTGGGTCACGAAAAACTGATGTAATGGTGTCGGCTGCCTGTTTTTTGTACCCCTGATGACCTGACATCAGTCCAGGAGTGACAGCATCTGACACAGAAATACTAAGTCTCTGGTATTCGGGCCGACTGAGGGCTACCTGCAGGCAGATAACTCAAGTGTGATGACTGCAACAGTGAACACACTCTAACATCTACATTTATGATAAGTGTACACAACTGCACTTTCATATGAATTACCACATCGATGGTAGTCCACTGAACACAGAAGGCGTTATAAGAGATCTGGGAACACAGGTTGACAGCAACCTCTCTTTTGACCACCACATTGCCACTGTGGTCAAAAAGCCCTATGTGGCACATCTCATTACTAAGGGTTTTGAATCCAGGAAGGAAGAGGTCATTGTCTTCCTCTACTCTTTCCTTATGAGGCCAGTCATCGAGTACAATGGCCCATTTGGCATGTACCTCACTAGACACCTGAAACAACTGGAGAGGCCACAAAAGTACCTCACAAAGATGATCCTAGGCCTTAAACACTTGTCCTATATGGACAGACTCAAAAAAATTCCAACTATTCTCTGTCTCATATTGCCTACTTAGAGGTGATCTCTGCTTGACTACAAAGCCATGTCTGACCCAGCTCTGTTGGAAATGCTGCACCCCGGGGATCACTCCAGTGTCTCTACTCGACAGAGGCACTGGGAACTAATGGGTGTCATGATGCCAAGGTAATCCTATGGACTAGGCTTGTAAAGGCTGCAGGGCCATTAGCCTAGTATACACCTATGAACCTCTGAGTGCAAAGCTTTAAATGTTGGTTATTTATAATAGTTTTATATGTTAAGATAACTTAAATGGAGTATCAAAGATTTCTGTGACACTTAGAAAAAAGTCCAAAAATATTTGTTCTTGTTAGGTATCAACACATTTACCATTTTCAAGATGCCCCGCCACACACACAGGACTGAACTGCGGAAAGACAGACAAGTGGCAACCCCATCAGCTAGTTGCCCTGATAATGTTCATAAAAAGGTATTTTATGCTTTTTTTTTTTTTTTTTTTTTTTTTTTTTTTTTTTTTTTTTTACATCCTCCCAAAGAGGATGCATATCTGGTACACAAAGATCCATGGTAAGAGATTCCAACTGAATTTGAGTCAGTCCTTACATTGTTAAGAGTGCATATGAGCATTTTGTAGTCCACAAAGGAAATGGGACCATTGATGGCAATCATGTCAGCTGAATTTATTTCAACCAGTTCACTTTCCTAGTTACCAATACATTTACTATATGCTGTTGGATTAAAAATGTTAAGAAAAGGAAATCTGAATTACTTAACTGTGTTTAAATGCACACACACACACACACACACACACACACACACACATATGTGCATTTCAACACAGTACTGCATTCCACATATAGTATTCTACATGTACATGCTGCATACATTTTTATGCATTCTCTCTCATGCACACATCTTTGTGTTTTGTGTAGACACGCATATACAGGTACACAAAATTTCCATTTTGATCTTTTTTTTTCTTTAAAGGACATGAAGTACATACACACACTCATGCTTTCGTACATATGTGTATACAAACATGCATACATACACACACACACACGTGCTGTAAATATATATATGAACCACCATGTCTCCACATTGGTAAGAAGGGAGTTCTATATTGCTCATCTCATAAGTAAGGGCATTGCCTCTGGAAAAAAAAGTACTTATAAACCTCCCTGTACTCTTCCCTCATCAGGCTAATAATTGAGTACAATGCCCCTTTTGGTATGTACCTGCAGCAATTGGAGAGACCACAAAGGTTCCTCGCAAGGAAAATTCAAGGTCTTCAGCATCTGTCCTATGTGGATCATCTGTCCTATGTGGATCATCTGAAATCTCTTTCACTTTATTCTGTTTCATACAAACTACTCAGAGGCAGTCTCTGCCTTGCATACCATGGCAATCTCTGACCCTGCTTTATTGGAAATGCATATCTGTAAGTCAAATCGTACATGGGTTACTCACTGTAAAGTCCTTAACTTGGTATGTGACATTAATAGAACCTGCCGGAAGGACACATTTATCTCCCAGAAGTTACCACAGCTTTGGAACAGGCTCCCACTTCATGTCAAGCAAAACACCTCATATTCTGAATGATTGAATGTGTAACCGTAAATTCAACCCGGGGGTTTCCACCTGTATCCCTCTTGGACAGGGGCAGTAGGTGCTGATCGTGTAATTAAGGACAGAACTTGGCTTGGCTTGTAAGTGCCCTAGGGCCATTAACATAGTAACTTTTTATGATCCTATAGATGTGTACATGTTTTTATTTTTATATATATATATATATATATATATATATATATATATATAAATATATAGAAAATACACGTATACACCCACATGTACACACACACACCCCTACACACATGTATGTATATATATAAAATACACGTCTGCACCTATATATATATATATATATATATATATATATATATACATATATATATATATATATATTTATATATATATTTTTTTTTTGTTGTTGTTCGGCTTTTCCCGGTTAGGGGTCGCCAATGATTGGCAGTAGATTTTCACGAATGCCGAGGTGCCAGCTTGACGTTCAACCTTCAACGAAGGCACGCCCATTTACACATGTCTTTCGAACGCCCACCCAACCGCGGGGAGGACATGCAAACTCCACACAGAAGGCACTCCCCACACTCTGGCCGAGAATTGAATGGGAGAACCTCTTGCTGTGAGGCAACAACGCTACCGCTGCACCACCGCGGATTACTATATATATATATATATATATATATAGAGAGAGAGAGAGAGAGAAATATACGCACACACACACACACACACACACACACACACACACATGCATAGTTTTACATATATTTATTATATATATAAAATGCAGTATGGGTGCATACAATTTATTTGTAATAAACTTAACATAGTACAGTTAAGCATTATTAATGCATCCATTCTAGTAAATGTTGCTTAATGTTTTATTCACTGTTACACAGTGTTTGTTTGTTGCACATGCAGTCTTTGTCATTGTCTTTATGTCAGTATGTTTTTTTTTTCTTTGTATTGCCAAGTGCATTTATTACTTGTTATCTTTGCCGGTGTAGTCCAAGTCATGGGCAAAAAGGTTCCAGGGACCAGTTCACTTACCTGCTTACCAAGGTATAAGTAAATGTAAAATATAAAAAGGGGGGGGTCAACATTACAGAAATAATTAAGGAGCTTCTAAAGCATGTTTTTTTAATTCAGCATCATTCACTGAAGACATTGGGAAGTAGCAGACAGACTTAGTTTGGAGTCTTGTCACCTGTAAATGTACAGCATGCATCATTTACTGCAGTTAAGAGTTTTCACACCTCAGCATGAGTGTGGAGAAGGTCTATCATTTCTTTTAGAACTACAAAAGAATCCCTTTGCAAAAGCCTGCTGTTAACCTACTTGCTTTTTCTGGTGACAGATAAATGAGGCTTAGTCAGGGAAACATAGAAGTAGCTGTGTTACTGAATGTTTGTTAGAATAGCAAGACTGTGAAGCACTGTCGTCTATTTTAGTGGCATGAGAAAACACCACTTCCTTATGTCTGGCATGACTCCTATAAAGAGGACTTGAAATGTATTCTGAGAAGACAGAATGAAAGCAAAAAAACCAAGGTCACATTACCAAGGCAGGCCCCATCATCCACCAGTTTCAGCAAAACACATTAAAATTGTAAAATAAGCATTTAGATTGATTTTGAGGCATTAATATAGCTCAGAAAGCCAAGATACAAAGAAGATAAACATTTTGAGTTCTAAGTTGGAGTCTTCTTTTAAATAAAAAAATCCATATCCCCAAATTCTAATGCTAAGGTGAACAAGCAACACAATTACTTTAGTAATGAAGTAATTGCTTAAATTTAATGTAAAAATGACTGTGGCCTGAACTCGGATGTGAGATAATGAGCTCCTAAATCATATTAACAAGTTAAGTCTAGCCAGTCCTTGGTCTGTTACTGTGCTATACAAGTGCTAAATTCATGTATGTGTACATATAAGAGAGTTTGTTTTTCTGCTGTGTACTTGTGAGTAGGGAAGAAAGACCAACAGCGTTACAGTTTGCTTCAGGTGGAAAGTCACTGCTGGTGCAGTTTGTTTTAGTGCATGCCAGCATTGATTCCTTTCTTAGGGAGTTTCTCTTTGAGTTTGTGTAGTCACGGTGTTGGTATATGAAAGTTTGGGGGTACATAGGTTCTTGCCCAACCTTCCAAAAAAAGAAAAACCTTCTTGGTGCTTTAGTTGGCAGAGGTATTTAGACTGTTTTCAGTATTTTGCCAGTGTGCTATGCAGTCAGTGTTTTTTTTTATATTCTAGATTATTTGTTCAGTGTTCCAAATGTCAGGATTTTGTTTTGATATTCCCCAATGTAATTGAGTGAGTGTGTGTGTGTGTGTGTCTTTATATGTATGTGCATGTATATGTATGTATATGTACATGTGTGTGTGTGTGTGTGTGTGTGTGTGTGTATATATATATATATATATATATATAATGTATTGTGTGTCTGTGTGTGTATATGCAGTGGATATAAAAAGTGTACCACATTTTTATGATCTAAAAAATGAGACCACAATAAATCATTTCAGAACTTTTCCCACCTTTAATGTGACCTATAATCTGTACATTTCAATTGAAAAACAAATCTGTTAGGAGAAAAAAAATAAACATACAGTAAGCTGGTTGTATAAGTGTGCACATGCTTAAACTAATACTTTGTTGAAGCACCTTTTGATTTAATTACAGCATTCAGCCTTTTTGGGTAGGAGTGTATCAGCATGGCACGTCTTGCAAAAGCACTCCTAATCTGTCAAATTGCGAGGGCATCTTGTGCACAGCCCTCTTCAGGTCACCCCAAAGATTTTCTATTGTTGTTAGGTCTGTGCTCTGGCTGGGCCATTCCAAAACTTTAAGCCATTCTTTTGTTGATTTTGGATGTATGCTTTGGGTCATTGTTGTGTTGAAAGGTGAAATTACTCTTCATCTTCAGCTTTCTAGTAGACGCCTGAATGTTTTCGGCCAAAAGTGACTGGTATTTGGAACTGCTTATAATTCCCTTCCACATTGACTAAAGCCCCAGTTCCAGCTGAAGAAAAGCAGCCCCAAAGCATGATACTGCCATCGTCATGTTTCGCCATGGGGGATTGTCTTCTTTTGGCAATGAGAAGTGTTGTTTTTGCGCCAAATGTACCTTTTGGAATTGTGGCCAAAAAGTTCAACCTTGATCTCATCAGACCATAACACATTTTCCCACATACTTTTGGGAGACTTGAAGTATTGTTTTGCAAATTTTAGCCAGGCCTGGATGTTTTAATGTGTAGGAAAAGGCTTCCATCTTCCAACCCTACCCCCCATAGTCCATACATATGGAGAATACGGGAGATTGTTGTCACATGTAGTACACAACCAATACTTGCCAGAAATTCCTGCATCTCTTTCAGTGTTGCTGTAGGTCTCTTGGCAGCTTCCCTGACCAGTTTTTGTCTTGTCTTTTCATCAATTTTGGAGGGACGTCCAGTTCTTTGTAACGTCACTGTTGTCCCATATTTTCTCCACTTTTTGATGACTGTCTTCACTGCATTCCATGGTATATCCAAGGCTGTGGAAATTTTTATGTACCCTTCTCCTGACTGATACCTTTCAACAAGGAGATCCTTTTGTAAGCTCTGTGTAACCATGGCTTTTGATGTAGCAGGCAACTGAGTAAATGTCAGGAAAATCCTTCTAGGATAGCTGAACTGTATTTAGGGTTTATCAGTCTCTCTCTAATTGATGGCAGGTGTGTACCCAAGAATGCTAAGTGCTGTAATTAAATCAAAAGGTGCTTCAACAAAGTATTAGTTTAAGGGTGTGCACACGCAACAAAGTATTAGTTTAAGGGTGTGGACACTTGCGCAACCAGCTTATTGTATGTTTTTTATTTTTCATATTTTTTTCTCTAACAGATTTGTGTTTCAATTGAGTTGTACAGGTTATAGGTCACATTAAAGGTGGGAAAAGTTTTGCAATGATTTATTGTGGTCTCATTTTTTATATCACAAAACCTGGCGTTTTAACAGGGGTGTGTACACTTTATATCCTGTGTGTGTGTGTGTGTGTGTGTATGTGTGTGTATATATATATATATAATGTGTGTGTGTGTATATATAGAGAGAGAGTGTTTTGATTGAAATGGGATACATCAAAATTTTTATCATTGGATCAAGTCTGTTTTGCTGGTAAAGCTGTTTTTCCAATTGACAAGTCATGGGTTTCTGCTTTTTTTATTACTTAATTTTAATACTTTTTGTTAAAATATGGATAAATTTCATGTCAGTGCTATTGATTCATGTAGGCAGTGTTTTTTTTTTGGGGGGGGTGTATGTGTTTGGAATGTGTGAAGTTATTTTCTTCACTGAGGTGAATGGGAATTGCAATTCATAACTTGCATCACTTTTTCTGTTTTATTATTTTTCTTTTAATTTAAGCATATATTATTTTTAGGTGGGAGGGTATGCTTTTTGAGTGTCTTGGGGGTGAAGTATGTAAACTTTTACTTTAGTTTAGCAAATACCATTGATGTAATTTGTTTAAGGGTACTTTATTAGCTTTATTTACTTGTTAAGGTTGTAAAATACCTGCAGTGTGTGCCAAATAACATGTTTTTATCACACACGTGGGATCCAGGAAATGTATTGAGGGTTTTAGAATGTTTGCATATATATATGTATTTTCCTACATGCATTTGTATGTGTACACACATATACATGCCTTTATATGTCTATGAAAAAACATATTCACTGAAAGAGAGGTTTCCAGCTGTTACAAAGTTTTACGTAAGAAAAATTTAAACATTGTAAAAAATACCTGAAGAACATTGCATGAAAGCTGATTACTAGCATCCAAAGAGCAAAATGATCCAGAAAACATTATGGGTGAGCTGTGGTTTGTATTCCTAAGGGTCAAATGAAAGTTGCATGTGCAATACCTGCACAGGACTACCAAGTATAATTTTTTGATACCTTCAACTAAGTGTTTTCTGAGTCTAATAAAGCTATTGGTTTGTGTATGTTGGCATTAAATAAATGCTTGTACAGGCATTTCAGTGTGACATACTGACAAGCTGCTTTATGTCTGGTTTCTGTAAGAGGTGGGTAGGTGTCTTTTTTACAGGCTCAGAAAAGTTAAGCGTGTCTAAATTATTTGTTGAGCTGGCATTATTTCAGAAGTAGTGTGTACTTCTCCATAAAAGTGATGTTTTCTGTGACAGAAGGGATGGCATTACCAAAAAAAAGGAAAAAAACTACTAAAGGGTGATTGGGATGTGGCCTTAAATAGATGCCAAATGCAAGCTTGCTAGAGGCACCTCATTGTGACAGGCTGCCAGGTTGCATTTTGCATTTGTTTGTATGTTATGTGTGTGTGTGTGTGTGTGTGTGTGTATGTATATATAATATATATAAAATGTGTGCGTGTGTGTATAGATACATGGCACAGTCCCAAAGAAAACACCTCCCAATCATGTTCACTCACCGAAAAAGGGGAAAAAAAAGAAAGGCAAACCCAACAAAAAACTCAAACCAAGTGTTTTTGTGGAGGACTGACACCTCAGCTAAACTGAAATATACCAACTCCAGTATCACACAGTAGTGGAAAAGGGGAAAAAATGTTACACATGTATGTGTGCATATGTGTATAGATGTAGAGAGAGAGAGGGGAGGGGGATCAGAATATATACATTTTTTTTTGTAAGATGAGTATGTAACTCATGCGTGGAAAGCATTACGTATATAGATCATATCTGTATTCATTTGTAATTTCATTAGAAGTCTGAAGCATAAATATTTGTCCATAGCATTACATTTTTGTTAGACGTTGTGTGACAGTCCCACACCCCCATGAATGTAAGCACTTAAAAGGATGCAAACAGTATGTGTGAATGTTCATACATTAAAATTATTTAAGTGCAGCCTGTATTTGAATGCCTTTACATATGTTCCTGTGCAATCTGGTAGAAAATTTCAGACAGCTTCCATGGCATCCTCTTTTTGTTTATAAGGATCACAGGTAGGACTACTTGGCCTTTAAGCCTCCTGCATTTTTACCATTCAGTTCTCAGTAAGTATGCTCATTTGACAGGTTCTGATTGACCAGTTTGGTAAATATTAGGGTACTAACTTTGTTGTTTTCATATGTCATGACAACTAAAATATGTGATTTCTCAAAAAAAAATTTTGGTATAACATTAGAACTAAATGATATGATTTCTCAAAAAAAGTTGATAGTCCATCATTTTAAACAAAAAGTATTTTAATAGCTGCAGACTTGCATCCACACATTTGAGCTGCTACATTTTCCTTTTGTTTAGTGCTTTTAACGTTTAAAGTCCATAATAAATGAGAATCCATGTGTCTAGTCCTGGAAAAAAAACTTTATCAAATGTGAGTATTTCTAAAACACTTATTTAAAAGCAAAAGTACAGCAATTATTTTTGTTCGACGTAAACAAAAATATTTATTTGACATTTGGTTACCGGAAGAGTCCGACTGGGACAGAAATTGCCCATTTTCAGCAGAGGCCCAGAAAAAAAAAAGATTCACAGTCCTTCAAAAATCAGTTACAGATGTTTTAAAATAAGTATCATTTCACACTGCAAAACATAGTGAAAACATGTAATGAGAAAAACATAAAACATACGTTTCATAGTAGATTGCAATGAAAAATAGTAAGATGAGTTGGAGAAAATGTAAAGAAAAACTCATTAGTCATATTATTTTTTTACATAGATTAGTATGCAATAAATGAGACCCGAGACAATTGTAAATATTAGAGAATACATTATTAGAGACAGTGAGGGGAAATTGAATGATGTCTCAGTATGAGAGAGGGTGTTCATATTATGGTTATAGAAGGAAATGAGGAAGGAAAGAAAAGGAGAGTTTAGGAAAAGTGCAGGATAGGATGTCTTCATGTAGCTTAGATGAGTAGGGAGAAAAGAGGTAGTGGAAAGGTCTGTCTTTTTTAATTTCTCCAAATCTTTTGGGTTTCTAATACCATGATTGGAATGGACTCCATTTCTAACTCAAAGTATGATTAAAGTTCATGAGATTAGTATAGTTTCAGTCTTTGAAGTTAGCCAGAAGTGCTCTTCACAGCACCCGGATTGTGCCCAGTAATGACTCCTCCTGCAGTTCATACAGAGTTGTATGCATCGGTAACATATTTAAATACAATTGTAGATTCTTTTTTATAAGACCCTTTGCTCCTACTACAATTGGAACTGTCTATCTTCCTTCCACATTGCTGTCATTTCTGCCTGTAAATCCTGATATTGTATGACTTTGTCTCGCGCTCTCTCTCTCTCTCTCTATGCAAGACACTGTAGTCACTGGGTATACCGATTTTAGTGATCAGTACTACTTTTGTCTTTTCATGGACCACTATATGTTTTTTTTTTCCACATCTTTCTTTTGACCTGTTGGTAATGGGTAATCCCATATGATGTAGACTTCATCATTTTCTGTGATGCTTTGTGGCTCCAGTGTTTTTCAGCTATTTCAGTATTATAATGTTTGCACAATTCCCAGTGCAACAGTATTGCCACATTATTATGTCTTTCAGTATATGGTCCTTCTGCCATTAGTATATCACAACAAGAAAGAAAGGTGTGCAGTTGTTTCCACACATGTTCAATGCACTTTGTAAACCATCGTGTATATAGCCCACTATCTTGGGCCGCCAGTATTAACCTTGCATCTTTTGGGTTGAATTCACCTCTCTTTGACCATTTCTGCATTCGATCCTGATCAACGTGAGATTGTCCCAGGAGTTTTCAATACTTGCAACTATATTTACCTATTTTCCACATTTCTTGCCTTCTCATCTGATCCTTCACCTTATATTATTTCTTTTGTTTTTTTGGCACATTCAGTTGTTACCTTATTTTTATCTACTTCTGATTAGATTTCCATTCCCATATCGGCCCGAGGGCCTATACACAAGCCTAGCCATAACAATTCCCTGGCTATTTCTTACCACACTATTTACTTCCCTGGACCCCTGTCTAGCAGGGCGACTGACGTGATCCCCGGGGTGAATTTCCTCCCATCCAATCATCAAGGTTCCTTTTGAAGAGGGCCAAAGAGGTGCTCTGCTTGACATGTATGGGCAGTTTATTCCAGAGTCTGGGGAGTATCTGGGTCAGGAACCTAACCCTCCAGCATGTTTTGTTTATTGTGATGACAAGATTTAGATCCCTGGAGCGTGTGGCTTTGAAGGATTGGGATTTCTTTAAGTGTAGCATGTCAAACGGCTCTC
The DNA here is from genome assembly GCF_019279795.1 of Protopterus annectens. Lineage (NCBI taxonomy): Eukaryota > Metazoa > Chordata > Ceratodontiformes > Protopteridae > Protopterus > Protopterus annectens. The sequence goes on along the minus strand of NC_056733.1, from coordinate 1,218,878,689 downwards.
GGTTTGATATGGCCTTCTATGTTAAGCAGAGATTGCCTCAGAGTAGACAATATGCGACAGAGTATAGCTGGGGTTTTTTAAAGCGGTCAGCATAGGGCATCTGCTTTAGGCCTGTGATTCTTTTAGTGATGTATTTCTGCGGCCTTTCCAGTTGTTGCAGATGTCTTGAGAGGTACGTACCAAATGGGGCGTTGTATTCTATAATGGGTCTAATGAGGGATGAGTACAGTGGGACAATGACCTCCTTTTTTCTGGATGAAAAGCCCTTAGTGATGAGGTGTGCCACATTGAAGGATTTCCTGACTGTTGTGGCGATGTGGTTATTGAAGGTGAGACCACTTTCCACCTGTGTTCCGAAGTCTCTTATCACACTTTCGGTGTTTAGTGTACTGCCACGTGATAATTCACGGGTACGTTTTTTTCCCAAAGGGGATAACTATACATTTCTTGGCATTGAGCTTGAGCCCATGGCTCTGGCACTAAGCATCTGTTTCTGTAAGGCTCTTTTGTAGAGTATCCACATAATTTGGGAATTCAGTAATGGCTCCCAGTTTGCAGTCATTTATGAACTTTGTTAGCCAGAGTTCCTTAGTGTTGGCCTGTACTTCAGAGAAGTAGATGCCAAACAAGAGAGGTCCCAGGACTGAACCCTGAGGTACTCCACTTGTCACTTGTCTGGAGCTGGATTCGGGGTCAGCTACTTTTACAGTGTGGGTTCTGTCAGTAAGCCAGTTGGCAACCCATTGATTGACGTAGGGATTGATGCCCAGCTTAGTAAGTTTATCTATGATTCCAGAGTGGGGGATAATGTCAAAGGCCTTGGCGAGGTCCAGATAGGCTGTGTGGACTGCCTTACCCTCGTCCACAGCTCTGGAGACTGATTCAAAGAAGTCAGTAAGGTTCAGGAGACAAGATCGGCCCATCATGAACCCAAACTTGAAGCTGATGTGGTTTGCTAGACAAAGAAGGGAAGTCATCTTAGATTTATTTTCCTCATGTTTCAAAACTTTCACTATGTTTGGGTCTTGTGAGGTCAGCAGATATGTATACAGTCTCACGGTTGCAAATCTATACATGTTATCAATTTCACCTCCTTCGGAATGGGGAGTGTATAATCTTGGTATACAGTGATTTTTCTAAATCATTTGGTGAGCATGAGGCATCCTTGTTTTCTTGTCTAATCTATCCAGTGCTTTTTTGGGGCCAGTCAAGTCAATCCAGAACTATAAGTTAGGACAGGAAGAGCAAATTGGTTTATAGTTTGAATTTTGTTCCTAGTTGTCAGTGCGGTTTTTAGGATTAATTTCTGTCTTCTGAAATATTCCTTACTAAGTTTTTTTCGCATTTCTTCATGTTTTACTGTTGAGCCTTCTTCAATTCCCAAATATTTATATACTCCCTCTTGCTCAAGTTCTTTTATATCACATTCTTGTCCCAAACTGATGTTGCCTTGGTGCTGTAGCTTTCCTGCTTTAAAGGTTGCTTTTGCACATTTATCAAGACCAAGAGACATTGTTGTATTATCTGAAAAAGTTTTGACTACTTGCAGTTGTGCTTTCATTTCGTTATCTGATTAGCTATACAGTTTTAAATCATCAACAAAGAAGATAAGTCTACAATTTGTTGCTTTCTGGGAGTCAAATTATAGCCACGACCTAATCTGTTAAGCAGACATCTTAATGAGTTAAGGGCAAGGCAAAAGAGCAACAATGACAGAGAGTCACCCTGGAATATCCCCCTTTGAATTTTTATCCCTGGAATAATCATTTGTCCTTTATTATGGCTTAACTGAAAAGTGTTTTGCCACTGTTTCATGGTCGCTGTGATGCAGTTTGTCAGTGTAGGGTGTATCTTATACATTTTTAAGCGCACACTTATCCTCAGATGTGGGATACTGTCAAATGCTTTTTTGTAATCTGTCCATGCCGTACTTAGATTCTTCACCTATTTACAGTTCTCCACTATAACTTTATTTATTTAGTTTGTATTTATTGTCATTTGTTAACCGGGTTGGCCCAACTGAGCCCAAGGCCCATTTTCAGTGGAGACCCAAGGTGAAAAGTTCCAGTTACAATTACAGTCTTTCAAGACAAACATTTACATCACACATGGTATACAGCAAGAATTTATACAACAAAAAGAAAAGTTAATAAAATCAATGGTTTTGTACAAGTTTCTCTGTGTGTGTGTGTGTGTGTGTGTGTGTGTGTGTGTGTGTGTGTGTGTATAGAGAGAGAGAGAGAGTAACAACATAATTTGGATGTAAAAAAAGATTTACAAATGCTGGGTGTTATGTTGTAGAATTAGCACTAGGGAGAGGAGAGAGAAAAATAAGAACAAGAATGTGTAATTTATTTAACAAATGATCCTTTGTTCCATACGACTTTCTTATATTGCCCTTTTGTTCTATTGCCATAGTTGAGTTTTCTTCTAAATGACTATAAACTCTGTCAGCATTAATTCCAGTGTATAGTTTTTATGTCGTCAGAAGGAAAGTTATGGGCCTATAATTTTTAGGGTAGCTTGTAGGTTCAATCTTAAGTAGGAGCATTGTTATTCCTGTTGTCCAGGTTGGTGTCTCTTCTTGATGCGCATATAAATAGATGTTCATCGTGCATACAGCTGCAGTCATAACAGATGGGTTATCCTGCCGTCAGGCGGGTCCTTGGTCGGCCGAATTCCAAAGTCTAGGTCCGGTGTCGGTTGTTGTCGCTTCTTCCCTTACGTCAGTGTGGCAGGGGTATAAAAGAACCAGCCAACGCCATTTTCTTCAGTCTTTCTTGCCGCACGGTGCCCTAAGCAGAAGCAGTTCGCAAGTGCCGGTCGGCCAGCTCCTGAGATTTACGAAAAATATTTCAGCCGATGTCTTCTTGAAAGCTAAGTACCCCGTTGGGGAAACTTTTCTTGCCTCAGACCGATGTCAGACAAAGTTAATATTTGCATTTTATGTGGGAAGCAAATACCACATAAGGATTTCCATTCCTTCTGCATTCCTTGCTTAGGCCCAGACCACGATGTCTCGGCCTGTCGTTTTTGTGCTAGATTCAACAAACGCACTATTAAGCGTCGGGCGGAGTTCGCCCAACACTATTTTGGTAAAAAGTTTAATTACATGATGTCGTTGGATACTCCGACTCCAGTTTTGAGTAAAAGACGCAAAGATAAGGACCGACATAAGAGGTCCGCGACTTCTACCGACACCACGCTAAAGCCGGCTACAGGTGCTCCGGTTCTCAGCGAGGCGCCTAGGCAGCCCCTGAGTACCGATGACGCTTCTTTAGCGGTGTCTTCTGTGCCCGAGGTCGCAGGCTCCTCGGCCCCCACTCCGACTACAGATACCGACGCCACTCTTGGCAGGGAAACTCAGAGTTTAGACAGGCCTGCCACCTCTCAAGGTGTCTTCAGGCCTTCCTCTTTTTCCATTAAGGCTTTCACAAAATCTAAAGCAGCCATGAAAACTAAAAGACAAGCTCCACAGAGCCCCTCTCAAGGCCCCATGCCTAAAAAACATGCTCAAAATGGCTGAGGATTTGATTACTCTTATCAGGGGTTCTCAACCCCCCTCGGACAAAAGGCCCAGATTGGAGGAAGACTACCCTTCCTCAGACCAAGCCTCTATTACCTCAGAACATTCTGAGGAACAGGAATATTCATATTCCCCTTTTGAAGATTCTGATGCTGAGGAGTCCATTCCCCCCCCCCCCCCCCCCGAGGACTATTCTTTTGGGGAAACCTTACATACTTGAGGGAACACTTTCACTGGGAAGGTCTAGATTACTCAGATTCCAAGAAAAGGCTCAGGGATTTTTCTCTTGCTTCCTTAGCACAGGCCTCTGGCTATCCCTCCTGTCTTGGATATATTAGATGATGTGTATACAGAAGCCAGCCTCAACCCAGATTCTTTACCTCCAGCTCCTGTTAAACCTGACAGGTATTACCGGGTTCCTGATTCACACCAATTCCTATACAAAAGCCATGCTGCTGACCCAGAAACTATTTCACAGGGTCCCAAGGGAATTAAGGCCTCTACTGCCAAAAACCCATTATCTTCAGAGAGAGATTCCAGAGCTTTAGAAAGGTGGGGGGAAAGGTATACACCACGGCCACTTTAACCATGAGAGCATTAAACTGTCAGTTCCATATAAAGTATCAACAGTTTTTGTTATCTCAGTTGAAAAGCAAAATGACACAACCTGAGCAACCAGATGTAAAGGAGTTGCAGGATTTGTTGCATAGTGCAGAGCAAGTGGGTAAACATACCTTGCAATGTGGTTTTGATGCTTTAGAGGCCTCATGTAGAGCTGCTGTTACAGGGTCTGTCATACGTAGACATGCTTGGCTCAAAGAGCAAACCTTACCAGATCATGTCAAAGCTAAATTACTAGATGCACCTCTTCAAAAAGATGTATTGTTTGGTGTTAAAGCTGAGGAGGTACTAAAGAAAATGGAGGAAAAGGCAAGATCAATGCAAACAGTGAAAGATTTCCTACAGGTACAACCTCCACGTTTCAGCAGAAACTGGCCTTCAAAAAATTGGTCCTTTCCAGCCACTGACAGACCTCAAAGAGGTAGATACAGGCGCCCGAGGGGTAGAGGGCAACCTCAAGGATCATTTAGAGCCAAACAATGGCAAGCACCTACACCAAGAGGTGGAGAAGGTAGATCACAGTCATTCAGAAAGCAGACACAATGACTTTCCCCTCTGCATGCCAAGCAAAGCTTTAATGGCAACACCTTTAAGTGGAAAACTGGCTTTATTTTCAAAAAAATTGGCATATTGTGACAAAAGACAAATGGATTTTGGACATTATAGACAGAGGCTACAGATTCCACTTTCACACCCTTCCAAAAATGAGAGGCATGCCAAACCTGCCACAAAATCAAAGGGCAGAGGCACAAAAACAAATTTCAGCTTTCATGGACATGAAAGCTATTCAAGAGGTACCTGTAAGAGAACAGGGTCAAAGTATTTATTCCAGACTATTCCTGGTACCAAGGAAGGACAAAGATTGGAGACCTATTCTGGACCTATCCATCCTAAACACATATTTACTCGTACCAAAATTCAAGATGCTCACATTACAGCAGCTTCTTCCCATGCTGGGCAAGGAGTCTTGGCTGGTAACACTGGACCTCAAGGAGGCATACCTGCATGTCCCTATCAGACAAGATTGTAGAAGATACCTCAGATTTCTTGCAGGTTCAACCCATTATCAATTCTCTGCATTGCCCTTTGGCTTATCTACTGTGCCCAGAGTGTTCACGAAATGCCTGGCATCAGTAATTGCCTTCTGTAGACTTCAAGGGATACAGATATACCCATATCTTGACGACTGCCTGATCCAAGTGGACAGCAAGCACATACTTCTGAAACACCTGGCGTTTGTAATAAAGTTGTTGAACTTTCAGGGATACACAGTCAGCAAAAAGAAATCAAAACTAATACCCTCTCAAACAATAATTTTCCTGGGTGCCAGCTTGAATACAAACACCCAGATGGCCTACCTCATGCCAGAGAAGCAAGGGCAACTATCTCAATACTTCAGAAAAATGGCAACCTTCACCAGGCTGACTGCAAGGAAAATCCTGCAGGCTCTGGGATTCATGGCATCTTGCATCCTGCTGATCCCATGTGCAAAGCTGCATATGAGGAAACTTCAGTGGTACCTAAAAAAACTTATGGTCTCAACACAGCCACAGTTTGGAAACAATTATACCACTCATTCCATGTCTTCAAAAGGAATTGCTGTGGTGGGCTGAAGCATGCCAAAGAAACACAGGTCTCCCCTTCTGCATGCCTCAAGCAAATCACATCATCACAACAGACGCCTCTGACTACGCCTGGGGGGCGCACATATCAGATCAGTGCATTCAGGGCAAATGGTCCCAAAAGGAAAAGCACCTACACATCAATCAAAAGGAAATGCTAGCAGTACAAAATGCTATTATGGCCTTCAAAGACCTACTGCATCCAGGCCAGCTATTGATAAGGACAGACAACACCACAGTGATGTGGTACATAAACAAACAGGGAGGAACTCATTCATACCCCCTGTGCAGACTAGCCATGTCCCTTTGGAACACTGCTCTGGAATTTCAAATTCAACTTCAAGCACAATTCCTGCCAGGGAAGGAAAACGCGCTGGCAGATAACCTAAGCAGAAATATGACAGATCCTCAAGAATGGAAGTTGCATCCTCAAGTTTTCGCAAAGATAATTCAGGCATGGGGACGGCCAGACCTAGATCTCTTTGCTACCCACAAAACTTACCAACTGAAAAAATTTTGCTCAAGGACCTATCATCCACAGGCCTGGAAAGTGGACGCACTTTCCTTCAATTGGACAACATTGACAGTCTATGCCTTTCCACCTCTTCCTCTGCTGCCCAAAGTTCTATTAAAAGCCAGAGCAGAAAGGCCAAAAATGATTCTTATTGCTCCAGACTGGCCAAGACAACACTGGTATCCATTCCTGAAGAGCCTGACTCATTCCCCACCATGGATCCTGCCTCTAGTGACTCTTCTGTTGACCCAGCACAGTTTCAAAACTCTTCACAGTCAACTGAAACCCTCAATCTAGCCGCATGGAGGATTCCTTGATTTCCCAACAGACACTCCTCTCCCAGGTGGTGCAGGAAATCATCTTGGAGGCCAGAAGACCTTCTACTAGAAAAGCCTACTCCGCCAAATGGAAACGGTTTTGTGCCTGGAATCAGAAAAAGGGCCAGAATCCTTGGGTACTGAATTTACCTCAAATATTACAGTACCTAGCTGAGATGTTACAGTGGACTTTCCTTCTCCTCCATCAAGATCCATGCTTCAGCCATTTCTGCACACTACAACACTGATCCTCCTTTATTCTCTCATCCTCTCTTAAGACAGTTCCTCAGAGGGGCTAAGAATATAAAAACCCCAAGGAAACCACCAGTACCTGCTTGGGACCTCAACTTCATTTTAGAAAAACTGACCCTGCCTCCATTTGAGCCAGCTGCTTCAACAGAACTGCAATATTTGTCATGGAAAACAGCCTTCCTTCTGGCTATCACCTCAGCACGCAGGGTTTCGGAACTACAAGCCCACACGGCTGTGCAACCTTTCATCATTTTCCATCAGGACAGAGTTTCCTTACGAACCAACCCTTCCTTTATGCCAAAGGTAGTATCCAGTGTAGCCTTGAATCAGACTATCCACTTACCTACTTTTTATCCTAACCCACAAAACAAAAGGGAAAGACTACTACATTCCTTGGACATTCACAGACAGCTTCGTTATTATTTGGACAGAACAAAGCCATTCAGAAAATCAGAGCAACTCTTTGTGTCCTATGCTACAGGTGCTCAAGGAAAGGCTATTTCCAAACAGACAATCTCAAATTGGATAGCCCACTGCATACGCTTTTGTTACTCATTTCATGGAAAAACTGTACCTACAAGCATCAGATCTCACTCCACAAGGGCCGCAGCTACCTCTGCAGCTTTCCTCAGGGGGGTTCCTACCAAGGATATTTTGGAAGCAGCTACTTGGAGTTCTGTGCACACTTTCTCCAAACACTATCACCTTCCACTATACTCTAAATCTAGAGCGGGCTTTGCCACAGCAGTCTTGCAGGGCATCCTTGCTCCTCCTAGTTCCACTTAGTGCCTGCCACCCCTTTTTAGCTTTGGGATTCAACCCATCTGTTATGACTGCAGCTGTATGCACGATGAACATAGTACAGTTTTGTACCTACCATAAGTGTAGATGTTCGAGTGCTAATACAGCTGCAGTCCAGGTTTCCCTCCCTCCATCCCCACTTGGGACAGGCCTTATGACAAACACCTCCTCATACAACCTGATTGGGGTATTCTTTTATGGTGTATTTGCTGGCACACTACAGTTTTTTGATTATATTGCATTGCATTATTACATAAGTTTATGTTTTGCCTTCCTTCTGGGGGCACCTTACATCTGGGGCAAGAAAAACTGAAGAAAATGGCATCGGCTGGTTCTTTTATACCCCTGCCGCACTGACGTCAGGGAAGAAGCGACGACAACCGACGCCGGACCTAGACTTTGGAATTCGGCCGACCGAGGTCCTGCCTGACAGCAGGATAACCCATCTGTTATGACTGCAGCTGTATTAGCACTCGAACATCTACATTTATGGTAGGTACAAAACTGTACGTACTTACTCATGGCTTAAGTCTTCTTGCAAAGATGTTAATATTTTTAACCAGAAGTTGGGTAGTACGTCTGGACCTGGGGGGTTCCAGTTAGAGCCCCTTCTTAACTTTGTTTCAATCTCTCTGGCTGTTACTTCATCCTATTTCACATCCTCTACCTTTGAACTTCTTATTCTTTCTTTTACTTGTATCCATTTAGCATCTTTGTTTCACAGGATCTTCATAAATACTTCTCCAAAACGTATCTATTTCTTCTTTTTTAGTCATCTTTGAATTCCTTTTGTTTCCCCATTCTCTATAAAAACTTTTTTGGGTCGTCAGTAAATTGCTTATTTGTACTTTTCCTTTATATTTATCTGTGTATCTTCTAAGTTTTTCTGCCTTTGCTGATTTTTTAGTTTATTTGCGGTAGTGCATGATAAATCCTGATCTGTTAATAATACTGCGCATTGCTTTTATCACATCTATCTTTCTGAGTATTTGTCTTGATCTGTTCCCTCTTCTGTACTCTTCTAAGAGTGACAGTTGTCTTAATTGCTTTGTATTTTTCTCTATTTGATACTTCCATGATGGTATTCAGTTTCTCCCCTTTCTTTCCTTTACTCACCTATGTTCTTGTGGTAAAATTTTATCTGTTATTAATTTAGCTGCACAGTAGTATACCCCATTTACTTCTGTTATATTGTGTGAATTTCTGTGGACAGTCCTAATTACTGTGTTCATTTGTTTTGTCAAACTTCTAACTTTTTGGGTTTTATTGGCCTTCTGCTATCTATTTCTTTCATTGATCTTAATATGTCTCACTCTGTTAAATCAAGCAAATCTTCTCTTAACTCATTTTTTTTTCTAAGCTGAGAGCTCTTTTTTTTTTTTTTTGTTCTCCATTTTCTGCAGGTGTTCTACAGAAAGTTCTGTAGCATCTTCCTGTGGCTCATTCTCTTCAGTTTCATGTTGTGTCATCCATTGCTCTGTCATATGGCAAGTCATTAGCCTGTCACTCCTCATCGACTGTGTCAGAGTTGCCAGTTTCTTGTTTCTACCTTTGCTTTCCAGCTTCAAGTGAGCGTTTATACTGGTTTCCTGTGAAAGGCTCCAAAATATCTTCATATGGCAACTGATCAGTTGCTTCCCATTCCACTGGTTCCTGCTTACTTTGGTTGTGTGTATTGCTCTATCCTGCTGTGGTGCTTTCTGAGTTAGATTTTCTACACTAAATCCTTCACTTCGCAGGTACTCCTTAACCTCAGTTTTCTATTTCGTTAACTTCTCCATTATCTTCTTTTTTACATTTCTTCTCTGTCTTCTTATTTTTTTGTATTGTAAAGTTTTCCATGTCTGGATTCCTTTGCCTGTATTTATCTTCAAATACCTTTGGTGATGCCCTTTTTGTGTTGATTAGTTTTGCTTTTTCCGTTGAGTAAATATTACACCATATTAAATCTCCTATGTCCATATTTCTTCTTCACATGTCTCTTTCTCTTCCTGTTTGTCCTTACTTTGGGGGCTCCTTCCATCATGCTTTACTTTGTAAGCATTCCATAACTTCAAATTCTATTTTTTTAACTTCTGCTTTACTGATATTTTCTACATTCCCTGTTTGTGATATTTTTTTGTTGTGAAATTTTCCATATCAGGATGCCTTTGCCTGTATTTCTCATCAAATATCTCTGGGGCTACCTTTTTTGTATTGATTAATTTGGCTTTTGACTGCATAAATATTGCGCCATATCAAATCTCTTTCCCATGTCCATATTTCCATTTTTATACTTTTCAAAAATATCTATGTTTTGTTGTTTTTTTATTTTTTCACTTCCTCAGATGCTTCGTTTTCTAAACGTATCAAAGTTTCTTGATTTATATAGTGTTTTTTCACAAATCTGTTGTATTAATGAGCACAGATTTTTATTTGAAGCTTTTGACCATTTTTCTTGTGGAAGTATTTTCTTTCCTCTAATTTCTCTCTTAATCTTTTGCATATCCTGTGTCTGGAAATTCTGGGGTTTTTTGCATAATAGTAACAATACATAATTTCTTTCTTATTCTCAGTAGTCCACTCTGTTGTCTCTATGGCTCTTCTTTGGCCTGTCAGTTTTTGTGAATTTTGTGGACTGCTGTTTCCTTCTGTAACAGGGGAAGGGGGCCATCCTCCCCCTGGGCCTGGCCCCATGGTAGGAATGTTTCCATATTTTGAGGATGTTCTTCATCTCACATTGCTGCAGTCCTTACATATGGGTAGTCCGCTGTCCTCGGTCGGCCCGAATATCAAAGTATTAGGCTGACGTCGGTCAAGGCGCTTAAGACTGACATCAGGACGTCAGGGTACAAATGCGCATGACCGACGTCATATCCTCAGTCTTTTTTGCCGCATGGTCCGATGCAGAAGCAGCGTTGCAAGTGCCGTTCGGCGTTCTGAAATTTTTCGAGTTCGGAGTTTCAGACCGAATCAAAGTTGGCTAAGTACCCGTTGGGAATATTTTAGTTTTTTCTTGCCTCAGTGGTTTACCGGATGTCAGAAAAAGTGAATAACTGTATTTCTTGTGGGAAACAGATACCGCATAGGGATTATCACTCTTTGTGTATTCCTTGTTTGGGGCCTGAGCACGACGTTGTTGGGTGTCGCTTTTGTGCTAGGTTCAATAAGCGCACTATTAGCGAAGGTTAGATTGTGCTAGGCTGGTCTTCGGAAGTGGTGCAATTATAATATGCCGTCGGATTCTCCGCGCCGCTTCTTCAAGAAGCGCAAAGACAAAGCAGTTAAACCCAGGCAAGATGAGTCGTCCGTTCGGACGCCGGTTCTTTAGAGGCGTCAGTGGAACCGGTGGTTCCGACGGAGGCTTCTCTGGAGTCCTAGGGGGAGACTTTGATATTGCAGGATGTGGCCTCTCAGGAGGCAGGTCAGGCTGAAGGGGCTTCTCAGGTTACTGTACTCCCCTCCCTTCCTAGGGTGGTTAGGCCCTCTCCTTCTGTTTCCAAGGCTTCTCCCAGAGGCAGGCCAGGTTTAGCTTCTGTTGGTGTCACTCCTAGTTCAGCAGGGTCTGTGCCCAAGAAGCACATGCTTAAAATGGCAGAAGATTTGATTACTTTGATTAGAGGTGCTTTGCCCCCTCCTGATAAGAGGCCTAGGGTGGAGCCAGAGTTGGGGAGTTTTGAGCAGGCTTCGGATGTTTCAGAGTCTTCGGCTGAAGACTTGCAGGTGTACTCTCCTTATTCTGATTCTGATGTAGATGATTCGACTCCTTCTGCTTCTCCTCCAGAGGATTTTTCTTTTTCAGAGACTCTTCATTCCATGAGGGAACATTTTAAGTGGGAAGGTCAGGACTTCTCTGATTCCAGGAAAAGGCTTAGGGAATTTTTGCTTTTACCCCAGCATAGGCCCTTGGCTATACCCCCTGTTCTGGATGTTGTGGAAGATGTGTTTGCAGAGGCTTCACTTAATCCTGATTCTTTGCCTCCTGCTCCTGTTAAACCGGATAGGTATTACAGGGTGCCTGAGGCTCATAAATATCTTTATAAGAGTCCTAGGGCGGACCCAGAAACTGTTAGTCAGGGACCTAAGGGTGTCAAGGCCTCTGCTGTAAAAAATCCGGTTCCTCCAGATAAAGAGGCCAGAGCTTTGGATAGATGGGGAAAGAAAGTCTATACATCTTCTACCTTAGCTATGAGGGCTTTGAATTGCCAGTTTCACATGTTGAAATATCAAAACTATCTTCTTTCTCAATTGAAGTCTAAGGTGGATGCTCTGGCGGAAGGCATTGAGTGTAAAGAATTACAAGATTTGGTGCATGTCTCTGAACAGGTGGGTAAGCATTCTTTACAATGTGGTTTTGATGCTGTACAGGCCTCGTCTAGGGTGGCTGCCACTGGTTCAGTTCTTCGCAGGCACGCCTGGCTGAGGGATCAGAATTTATCTGACCATGTTAAGACAAGGATTTTGGATGCTCCTTTACAGTCTGATGTGTTGTTTGGTTCGCCTGTGGAGTCAGTCTTGAAGAAAATGGAAGACAAGGCTAAGTCTATGCAGGCTGTTAAAGATTTTTTGCAAGTTCAGCCTCCAGTTTAGTAGGAATTGGCCTGCTAAGGGGTGGACGTATCCTTCTTATGATTCTCAGTCTAGGGGTAGATCTAGACGTGGTAGGGGCAGAGCTCAGAGTTCTTTCAGATCTAGAACAGGGAGTTCACCTGCACAATCTTCGGGTGAGGGCAGGGGCCAGTCCTTTCGTAAACAGGCCCAATGACCTACCTTTTCAGCTGCCAGATCCTTCTTGCCTGGCAGCACCTTTGGGAGGAAGGTTGGCACTCTTCAAGGAAAATTGGAATTTGATTACCCAAGACAGATGGGTATTGGATATCATACACCAAGGTTACAAGTTTCATTTCCATACCTTGCCTCCTTTCAAAGGCATGCCGGACGTTCCTCCTCAGCAAAGACTAGAGGCTCACAAACAAATTTCTCTGCTCCTTCAAATAGGGGCCATACAACCGGTCCCTCTGCCAGAAGTGGGCCTAGGATTTTATTCTCGCCTGTTCCTAGTACCAAAGAAAGGGAACACGTGGAGACCAATTTTGGATTTATCTATCCTCAACACATATCTGGACATTCCCAAGTTCAAAATGTTGACGTTACAACAGCTTTTACCTCTGCTGGGCAAAGATCACTGGATGGTGAATCTGGATCTCAAGGAGGCTTACCTTCATGTTCCTATCAGGCTCAGTTGCAGGAAGTATCTGCGTTTTCGGGCGGGGACTTCTCATTATCAGTTCTCTGCATTGCCCTTTGGCTTATCTACTGCGCCCAGAGTGTTCACGAAGGTTCTGGCTCCAGTGATAGTTTTCTTCAGGCTAAGAGGAATACAAATCTATCCTTATTTGGACGATTGCCTGATTCTGGCCCAAGGAAAGGACGAACTTCTTCATCATTTACAATATGTGATAGCAGTGTTAAGATGCCTGGGGTATTCTGTGAACGAAATAAAGTCCAGTCTAGTACCCTCTCAGGGCATGTGCTTTCTGGGTGTGAGACTGAATACAGCATCCCAGATGGCCTTTTTGACCCGGACAAACAAAATAATCTTTCTCTTTACTTCCATCAATTGTCTCGTCGGTCCAGGCTGACTGCAAGGACAGTCCTTCAAGCCTTGGGGTTCATGGCATCTTGTATTCTGGTACTTCCCAATGCCAAACTGCATATGAGGAAGCTACAATGGTATCTCAAAAATGTATGGACACAGCACTGCCAAGATATGGACACTGTCATTCAGATAATACCTTGCATTCAAAAGGAATTTTTGTGGTGGGCTCAGGAATGTCACCTAAACAAGGGACTCTCTGTGACCCGGCCAGAGGCGAGTCAGATTCTAACGACAGATGCCTCAGACAAAGCTTGGGGAGCTCATCTGAACGGAAAATGGGTACAAGACACGTGGCCTGCCAGACTTCAACATCTACATATCAACTTGAAGGAGATGTTAGCAGTCCAGTTTGCATTAATAGCTTTCAAGGATTTACTTCTTCCAGGGCAGGTGTTGGTTCTAACAGACAACACAACTGTCATGTGGTACATCAACAAGCAAGGGGGAACGCATTCTTATCCTCTATGCAGACAAGCAATGATTTTGTGGGAGACTGCTCTCAGTTTACAGCTAAATCTTCAGGCAAGGTTTCTGCCAGGAGCACAGAACTCCTTAGCAGATGTGTTGAGCAGACAAATTATGGATCCCCACGAGTGGAAATTGGATCCTCATGTATTTCAGAAATTGACAGTGTTATGGGGAACTCCAGACATAGATCTGTTCGCTTCTCCACTAAACTACCAGCTGCCAAAGTTTTGCACAAAAAGGTTTCATCCCACAGCCTGGAAAGTGGATGCTCTTTCATTCAATTGGAGCAATCTTCATGTGTATGCCTTTCCACCTCTGCCTCTCCTCCCAAAGGTACTCCTGAAGGTCAGACAGGACAAGCCAAACATGATTTTAATAGCTCCAGATTGGCCTCGACAGCACTGGTACCCATTACTGAGAAGTCTGGTACAGGAGCCTCCATGGCCTTTGCCTTCGATTCCTCACCTGCTGTCTCAGGAGAACAGTCATTTACTCAATGTCAAACTTCACTCTCTACATCTAACAGCCTGGCATATTCTGTTTTAAACCCTGGAGGGTCTCAGCTTCCACAACAAGTTTTGAATGTTATTTTGGAGGCCAGAAGGCCTAGTACAAGGAAAGTGTACGCAGATAAATGGAGGAGATTTTTATTTTGGAGTACAGCAAAGGACTTTGATGTTTCTAAGCCTAATTTAAGTGTGGCTCTTCAATACCTTACTGAGTTACTGGACAAAGGTTTGTCCTTCTCCTCTATTAAGGTTCATGCTGCAGCAATTTCTGCTCACTATGACTGTGACCCACCATTGTTTTCTCATCCTTTGTTTAAGCAATTCCTTAGAGGGGCAAAGAATATAAGACCCCCATGTAGAGCTCCTACTCCTGCTTGGGATCTCAATTTTGTGTTGGAGAAACTCACTCTACAACCTTTTGAGCCTGCAGCTACTGCCGAGTTGAAGTATTTATCATGGAAGACTGCTTTTTTGTTGGCCATTACCTCTGCGAGAAGGGTTTCTGAATTACAGGCCCTTATGGCGGTTGAGCCTTTCTTAATTTTCCATAAGGATAGGGTATCTTTGCGTACTAATCCTTCCTTTATGCCTAAAGTGGTTTCTAGTGTGGCTTTAAACCAAGCTATTCATTTGCCTACTTTTTATGCAAACCCCCAAAATAAAGGGGAAAAGATTTTACACACTTTGGATATACACAGGCAGTTGCGATATTATTTGAGCAGAACTAAAGGGTTCAGGCAGTCTCAGCAGTTATTTGTTTCATTTGCTTTGGGTTCTCAGGGCAAACCTGTTTCAAAACAAACTATTTCTAAGTGGATTGGTTTTTGTATTGCTTTCTGTTATTCCCATCATGGTAAGGAGATTCCAGCTGGGATTAGGCCTCATTCCACTAGGGCTACTGCCACTTCTACAGCTTTTTAAGGGGTGGCTACTAAAGATATTTTGGAGGCAGCTACTTGGAGTTCAGTGCATACTTTCTCTAAGCATTACCACCTTCCACTTTACTCTAAATCTAGGGCTGGTTTTGCCACTGCAATTTTACAGGGCATTTTGGCAGCTCCTAATGCTTTATAATTTTGCCATCCTCCCTTACCTCTGCTTTGGGATTCTACCCATATGTAAGGACTGCAGCAATGTGAGATGAAGAACATAGTACAGTTTTGTACCTACCATAAATGTAGATGTTCGAAGATCCACATTGCTGCAGTCCAATTTACCCTCCCTCCTTCCCCTCTGTAGTTAGAGGCGGTTGTGTAGTTTGGGTTGTGAATATTGTAAATATGATTAGTGCAGGGGTGGTTGGTTGTTTTTTTGCTGTCTTTTGGTTTTGGCCTTTCTTTTTAGGGTCTTCTGACATCTGGGGCAAGAAAAGACTGAGGATATGACGTCGGTCATGCGCATTTGTACCCTGACGTCCTGATGTCAGTCTTAAGCGCCTTGACCGACGTCAGCCTAATACTTTGATATTCGGGCCGACCGAGGACAGCGGACTACCCATATGTAAGGACTGCAGCAATGTGGATCTTCGAACATCTACATTTATGGTAGGTACAAAACTGTACTTTTCTCACTGTCATTTTTCCCACTAGTGGCACCAGTGCTCCTACCAGGATTGGACACTTTTTTTGTCCTGGGTCTTATGCACCCAGCTATTTTTTTTTTTTAATTTTGACCTAATTCTTTCTATGATGTATGCTGCGTAAAATACAGTCTATATGTCAGTGTCGTCTTAGTGAGATTTTGTGAAAAACAGGGTCCACCTCATGAAGGTACTCACTAAGACTTGAGAATGAATTCAGTTTCAGCAGTACTACTCTCCTTTGCTTGCCGACTTGTCATCTCTCCATTCAGACCCTGAGAGAAATAATGACATTGGAGAGATAAGGAGATTTTAAGAAGATTACCGATAGGGTTTCTTCAAATAGCTGAGGTGAGAAAGGAGGAAAGAGGTAGATGAAAGATCTGCATAGAGAAAGTGGATATGGTAAGGTAGTGGGAAAAACAAACAAAATCAATGGAGTAGGAGATTGGAAAGGGTATGTGAAGTATAGTAAATTCAGCCCGGATTGGCGCAAC
The DNA here is from genome assembly GCF_019279795.1 of Protopterus annectens. Lineage (NCBI taxonomy): Eukaryota > Metazoa > Chordata > Ceratodontiformes > Protopteridae > Protopterus > Protopterus annectens. Next base: position 1,218,862,345 of record NC_056733.1, on the reverse strand, counting down.
AAAATATATAAAAGCTGTCTGAATCATAAATGTATAATAATGAGAGTTTGTATTGCTGATTTTTTAAGTCTTTTTAAATGTTGTGACCTAAAAATAGCAATAGAAATCAAGATGCAGCTGCTCTTTTGACTTCAAAGGTAGAAGCAAAATCTAAAGATATTTTTATTGGTAAGCGCATGATGTGTTTATTTGAAAATATTTTGAGACTGTCAGAATATTTTGAAGATGCAGTTCTGTTCAAACTTGGAGGAGAATCACTAAAAAGCCAGTTATAAGGGATCTATCCTTCTTGAAATGAGTAGTAAAGAAGTTATGGAGAGCACAGAGTGGCTAGTAAAGCAGGTTTATGATGCATCCTCTTACATGAGTTTCTCTTTTAATAGAAGAAGATAAATGGTTTATTTTTGTTACTGATTCCGGGCTTATTGCATTCTTTAGTTCGGTATTGCAAAATCTGTGCCTTTAGTATTCTTCATTTTTATTTATTGATGTTATCTACAGGAATGTTTCATTTTAATTATCCACTAATATTCTTAATTCATTCATCTTTGTAACTATTTCTTCTCTTCCATATCTTGGTGATGAAAATAGAAGTAAAAAAAACTCCAGTGCACAGCACCTGCAGATCCCACTTATGATTTACTTATCTAGGGGATACTCTGCATGTACAAGAACTTTGCAGAGTTGAGTACCCAGGTCTCTCACCACAGGTTGTGCATTTGGGGGTTTGCCGTTGATGTGTTAATACCGGCCCCCTACTGATTACCACATCAACAGCAACCCTTTAAACATACAACCTCAGGTGAAAGACCTGGGTACTCAGGTTGATAACAATATCACATTCGACCATCATGTAGCGGCAGTGGTCAGAAAAGCCTTTTACTTGGTTCACCTCATAAGTAAAGGGATTGCATCCAGAAAAAAAGGAGGCTATTACCTCTCTATACTCCTACCTCATTGGATCAATAATTGAGTTTAGTACCCAGTTTGGTATATACCTCTCCAAACAGCTGCACCAACTGGAAAGGCCACAAAAATACCTCACAAAGAGAATCCATGGCCTCCAACACCTAGCCTGTGCGGACAGGCTCAAATCACTGTCACTCTAGTCGGTATCGTACAGATTGCTCAGAGGTGATCTGTGCCTCACCTACAAGGCCATCTCAGACCCTGTCCTATAGAGATGCTTCATATCCGTAAGTCTAACTCCTCGTGCATTACCTCCTTGAAAGGCCTGGGTTTAACGTGCAACAACAAAACCTGCTGGAGAGACAGGTTTGTCTCCCAGAGGCTGCCCCGTCTCTGGAATGGACTTCCCATAAACGTCAGAGTACCTCACTGACTCTCTTCCAGCGCAGTCTTGATGAGTGGATGGGAAACCACAGATTTGTCCCAGGGGTTCCAGTTGTGACCCTCATTGACAGGGGTGACAGGTGCCTGAGGTTTCTTTTTGAGATAAACTCTTGGCTAGGCTTGTAAGGGCCCCAGGCCCATTGCCTAGTAACCTTCCATGATCCATGATTGTAGCCTTATCATTGTGGCAATGGTACTTTCTCTATTCCTTAATATAATTCCTGTTATGTCTTTCATCTCCATAGAGTAGTGTTTAGTAATGATTTTAATAATCTTTGTAACTCTAGATTTGTTGGAGCCATTATGTACTTTTGTCTTGTAAGTACTACAGTGCAATTACGGCTTTTGTTTTTGCATATCTTTTAAGTAAGCATTGAAAAAAATCACAACCCAAACAGCCTTGGCCTGACCCATTCAGGGTCTTTTTGTTGCCTGGAATTGAGTGCTGTGCCTTTTAGGGAGCATTTTCTTCATCCTGTGGAAGCTCTGAAAAGTTGTTGTGGTAGAAGTTTTGCTCCGCTCCTGTATGGAGCAAGATTTTATTTTGTTTTTTGTTTTTTGCATCAGGGCAAGCAGATTATTTCTCTCAAGTTTTCTTTGAGTCTTATAGGACCTAATGATTTTTTATATATATATTTTTTATATTGAATATAACTAAAATTGAATAAAGTTATATTAATTTATGTTTATATAGTTTATATACACAGATTAGATATGTTTTTGAACAGTAATCTTACATGAGTTTTTAACTAAATATATGATTACAAGTCCATAATTTAAATTGATGTATTTATATGTACATATTCTTGTATTATTGTTTTAGTTTTATTGTTGCATCAAAGTGCGCTAAAAAATCTATATAAGAACACACAAAGTGCAGCCTGTATATTTGAAGGAATGTATCAACAGCTTTGGTTCGCGCTTTAAGTCAATAAGCGCACTCTAATGGTTAAAATGTTTACTGTTTGAAGCATCTGAATGTTTTTTAGATTTTTTAGTTAGATTGAATGTTAATTAATTAATTAATTAGGTAATGGGCAGACTTTCCCGCCTTGGAGCGGTCCTATAAAATCTTTACACAAACTCAAATGATTTATCTGAAGAAGCGTGGATGGCACCACGCGAAAGCGCTCATCATCTTTTTTTCCAATAAACCGTTTGTTCCATTCTAAGATTGTTTGTGGATTTTGTTCCTGATATAGCAGCTTCAATATAATTGGATGTTCCGGATGTGTATTGGTGCTAAACTTTCCTCTACATAATTCCTGTTATGTCTTTCATCTCCATAGAGTAGTGTTTAGTAATGATTTTAATAATCTTTGTAACTCTAGATTTGTTGGAGCCATTATGTACTTTTGTCTTGTAAGTACTACAGTGCAATTACGGCTTTTGTTTTTGCATATCTTTTAAGTAAGCATTGAAAAAAATCACAACCCAAACAGCCTTGGCCTGACCCATTCAGGGTCTTTTTGTTGCCTGGAATTGAGTGCTGTGCCTTTTAGGGAGCATTTTCTTCATCCTGTGGAAGCTCTGAAAAGTTGTTGTGGTAGAAGTTTTGCTCCGCTCCTGTATGGAGCAAGATTTTATTTTGTTTTTTGTTTTTTGCATCAGGGCAAGCAGATTATTTCTCTCAAGTTTTCTTTGGCTAGCATCTTTACCCACCACTGCCCTCAGTCCAAGTATGCCTGAAACTGCTGCATCTGAAGTAATTAATTTCATTTGATCAGCAACCTGTGGGTATCGGATCCGATTCGGATCTGAGCCGGCAGCTTTCCTAGCAAAATATCCAAGCTCCAAGCTCCTCCTCCTACCCAAAATGCCCTGCTACCTCCCTCTAACCCTCAGATCTCATTTGCCGCGACTTGTTGAAGCATCTGAAAACGAGCTCCTAACGTTGGGTTTTGTGAGTTGAGTAGATTACAGTGACCTTTAAAATCACTGTATTTTGAGTGTGTGTGCTACCCTTTTTCTCCCTTAATCTATCTGGGTAGTTTTATCTTTAGTTTTATCTTTAGTTTAGTGTAGATTTTAAATCCCCTCCCCCCTTCTGTCTGTGTGTGAAGGTGTGTGCGTGTGGGTCTATTCCTGTCAGTATGTCCGAGGGCCCAAAAGCGATTTTTTCTAAATGCTCCAAGTGTGGCCATAAGCTGTCCCCAGCGGATAGCCACACTCGGTGCGTTATTTGACTGGGTGTGGACCATCTCTCTTCAGGCTGCACTATCTGTGCAGCCTTCAACCCCAGGGCTTTGAGGGATAGGCAGACTAAGCTAGTCCTCGCGGGCCTTTTGCCCCCGGATTCGGCTTCGTCCTCCTCCTCCCCCTCCGTGGCTGCCCCACTGACCGTTCCCCTGGCCGGGATTCAAACTCCCTCTTTGGCTCAGGAGGAAAGGGACTCAAGAAAAAAGGATTGGAAGGATAAAGAGCGTGAGAGGGACAGGCATCATAGCCACAAGAGGCGGGCCGATTCAGCTCCCTCGGCCCCGCCATCGAAGCAGCTTGCCTCCCCTCTTAAGGTCTCCGGGTCTTCCCCCTCCAGGCTTCGTTCTCCACGTTTCTCCCCGGAGCCAGGGAGGAGACCCGGTCACCTTCGAGGTCGTCCAGGCGGCCTTCCCGGCCAGCCTCGGCAGCCTCATCCAGGTCAACTAGAAGTTTATCTGACGCGGACATGGATCGGATGATGCCACGATTTCTTCAGGCCCAGCTGCAGATGGGAGTGCTCTTGCCCCCCCCCCCTCCGGGGGGGATCTCGACCCCATTTTTTGCCCCCATTGCTCCTTCTCCGACCCGCTACCGGGGTTCGGAGCTATCGGATCCGAGTAGCTTCGGAGCCAGGGTGGTGTCGGCGCTGACAGGGTTTCCTACTTCGGCGCCGACTGTACCTTCGAGTTTGTTGGATCCATTTTTGGATCTGAGCTCTCGGGGCTGTGAGATGAGCGTCTGATCCGGAGGGGTAGTGTGCCTTCGGCTCCATTGAGGTCGGATCGCACTGGCCTTTCGGATCCGACCGGGTCATCTCCGACACCGATCCATGTGCCGGATCCGAGGGGACTGCTTTCGGATCCTAGGGAGAGCAGCTCACCCTCGGCATTCAACGTCGTGGGGAGGGTCCCAGGCTCTTGCTACGGATCCACCCGCCATTCCCTCTCAGACGGGCCTGTCTTCCATCATCCAGCCCCAGGGACAGCCTGCGCCTACGTCCCAGATGGTTCCCATGGAGGAACATTGTTGGTGAGCCCTCCTCGGACAGCCCCCCAAGGAGGTCCCTCACAAACGAAAGTGCAAGAGGAGGCACTTGGACTCACCCAAGTCCCTCACAGAAGACACGGACTTGGAGGAAGGGGAAGGTTCCCCCAGGTCACCCCCCCGAAGTCGTCTTTTTTGGAGACATTATGGAAATGCTTCGTATTAGAGGGGGGTGGTCAGCCCAAAAGCCTTCTTCAGACAAGTTTGTCTTTCTGGAGGCATTCGACGCAGGCCCATCTACTTTTTGGGTGTCCCCTCCCGCCGATCCACTGGTGGACCTCATAACTACCAGGGCATGGAAGGAGCTGGACACTGTGGAGCCAGTACCCAAGAGACTGGACAAGATTCTCAGCCCCCCCACAGACAGGACAGTTTGGAGCAAAGGTGCCCCTGTAGATGCCGTGGTGGTGGCGGCTGCCACCAAGAAGGATTTAGCACAGGAGAGCTCCTCGGTACATCCTCCAGACAAGGAGTCTCGAACGATGGACCGCATCGGAAAATGGATGTTCGCTTCAGCGACCTTCTCTGTAAGGTCACTGAACTATATGGCACACGTGATTCGACTCCAGCGGGACCTAATCAAAGAGTACCGTGGGTCACCCCCAGAGTCCATGTTGGCCGAGGACAAACGGACCTTCTCGGCGTGAATGGCCACTCTTAAGTCTATCACAAACACCTCTATGCGGCTTCTGTCTCATGCCATGGAGGGAGCGGCTAGAGCCAGCGGAACAGGCATTGTCTTACGACAGGCCTGGCTCCGTCTCTGCAACTTTGCGGAACCCTTCAAAGCGTCCTTCGCGAACGCCCCATTTGACGGTTCTATGCTTTTCGGTAAAACCGTCCGCAATACGCTACTCCAGAGCGAGAAGGACGGGAAACCGTTGTCTGCCATCGGGATCCGCTTCTCGGCTCCTCAGAGGTCCTTCTCCAGGAACCAATGAGGACAGAAGAAGAAGATGTGGTTCCGGAAATCCCAACAATCCCGTTTCGCTCCTGATCCCTCGTCCTTCAGAGGCAGAGAAGGACAGGGTTGACGCCGGCCCAGAGGCAGAGGGGGGCCGAAGATTTTCGGGTCGAGGGAACTCTTTTCCGATCGACCCGCACAGCAACCCTGAGGGGTTGCCCAACTGCTCCTCTCTGGAGGCAGTCGGGGGGTGCTTCTCGGAGCATCTAGCACATTGGGAGTCCATTACGACAGATCAATGGGTGGTCCGGATCATATCCATTCCTAAATACTCCTCCCCAGTCGGGGCGCCTCCCCAATGTACCACCCAATCAGAGGGAGGTAGCAGCCTTCGAAATAAAAGAGCTACTAGAATAAAGAGCCATCCAGCAGGTCCTGTCCCCCCCAGTCAGTCCGGATCAGGCTTTTACTCCAGGTTCTTTTTGGTGCCAAAAATGACAGACTTACGGCCAATTCTCGACCTGTCCACACTGAACCTGTCAGTCGCCAAAGAGAAGTTCCGGATGATCACCATTCAATCCATTCTCCCACTGTTACAGGAGAACGACTGGATGTGCTCCATAGACCTCAAGGATGCGTACTACCATGTTCTAATGGACAGGCGATCCAGGAGGTTTCTCCGCTTTCGGCTGGGAGCCAGCCACTGTCAGTTCAGGGTCCTACACTTCGGTCTCACCACAGCCCCCAGGGTGTTCACCAAGGTCATGACAGTTGTAGCGGCCCACCTGAGGCTTCAGGAAATACAGGTCTTTCCTTACGTGGATGACTGGCTTCTAGCCGCCCCCACCAGGCATCTACTATGTTCAGCGAGAGACTATTTCCTACATCTCGCCCGCTATCTAGGGATCACGATCAACCACAAGAAATCCTCCCTTCAGCCTACTCAAATTTTGGATTTCATAGGGGCCAGGATAGACACAATTCAGTCCAAAGTCTTTCTAACGTCGGACAGACTTCGCAATCTAAACCTCCATGTTTTGTCTTTTCTTCAGTCCTCGGCCCCTCCAGCGGAGTTAGTTCTGAGGGCTCTGGGGTCCATGGCAGCGGCCATCAACTTGTCTCCGCTCGCGCGTCTGAATATGAGGATTCTCCAATGGACCTTACAGGTCCAGTGGTCCATTCTGCTTCATCCCTTGTCTGCCCCTATTCCTCTCAGCAGGGTTTGCAGGGAATCTCTGCTTTGGTGGCTCCATTCCAAGCACCTCCGGGAAGGGCACCCCTTCTCCATGTCCCCACCCCAAGTCACAGTGACCACAGACGTCTCGCCTCGTGTGGGGGGGGGGCATTGCATGGGCAGAACCGTCCAAGGCATGTGGACTCACACAGAGACCTTTTTGCATTTCAGTGTCCTGGAGATGAGGGCGGTGCTTCTAGCGTTGCAGGCTCTCCATGCCCTTCTTCCTCTAGGGACTATTGCAATTCAAACAGACAACATGTCAGTGGTCTGGTATATCAACAAGCAAGGGGAAATCAGATCTTATCCACTTTGCCGAGAGACCATGAGAGTGTGGGAATGGGCCATATCCACCAACCGCTTTTTCATAGCAACGCACATACCGGGTCAGCCAGACATTCTTGCGGACAAGCTGAGTCGGACTATCCTCTCACCCTACGAGTGGTCTCTGAACCCCTTAGTAGCGAAACAGATCTTCCTCTGATGGGGTCAACCTTGCTGCGATTTGTTTGCGTCGCCTTCAAACGCAAAGCGACGTGAGTTTTTCACTCTGATTCCCCCACCAGGGGAAAACCCCAGAGATGCTCTGGTTCATGCTTGGCCATCCGGTCTTCTTTATGCTTATCCACCTCTTCCGTTGATGACAAAATTCTTGCAGAAAGCTCGTCGGTTGGGGAGCAGAGTTATTCTCATAGCCCCATTCTGACCTCGTCAAACATGGTTCCCATGCCTACGGTCTCATCTAGTGCATCCTCCCTGGATCTTAGATCCCCTTCCAGATCTGATTTCTCACCCCCTTGGATTGAGGACCCCTGACCTGGACAACCTCAGGCTCTCGACTTGGTTGTTCAGTTCCCTTGATGGCTAGGACTCCCGGTATCTCATCCTCAGTTAAAGCTATTCTGGTGGCCGCTCATAAGCCTTCTACCAGAAAAGTCTACAAGAGTAAATGGAAAAGTTTTTCTATCTGGGCGGAGCATATGAATTTGGACCCTTTTACGGCTCCTATTCCAGCAGTCCTCGATTTTTTATCCCAAATCTTCCATCAGGGGGCTAGTTCTTCAACTGCTAAAAGTTCAACTGGCAGCAATTTCCCACTTTCACATTGGAAACAAATTTGGCCCCCTAGCATCATCCAAGATCTGCAAGACCTTTCTGAAAGGTACCTTTCTTTTGAGACCCCCTGTTAAGGAAGCAGTTCCTCCATGGGATTTAACCCTAGTTCTCCAGGCTCTGACTGGTCCCCCTTTTGAGCCCGCAGCTTTGGTCGACTTGAAGTGTTTATCTTGGAAAACTGGCTTCCTGATTGCTGTTACTTCAGCTAGAAGAATATCGGAGCTTCAGGCTCTTTGCAGTAAGCCCCCATACATCATTTTTCATAAAGACAGTTTCCCTCAGGACTAACCCCTCTTTTCTGCCTAAAGTGGCTTCCGATGCCAACATCAAACAATCTATCAACCTGCCTGTCTTCTTCCCTAATTATCACAACAAAGGAGAGTATAGACTCCATTGCTTGGATGTACATAGACAGTTACGATTTTACTTACACAGAACGGCTGTTTTTCGAAAATCAGAACAGCTCTTTGTTTCATTTGCTAAGTCCTGTCTGGGTAAACCAGTGACTAAGGTAACCTTAGCTAGGTGGATTTCACAATGCATTCTTCTCGCATACAGAAGCTCTGGTCGACCTGAGCCCGTGCGGGTTTGGGCACATTCTACCAGTTCTGTGGCTACTTCTGCGGCCTTCTGGTCGAGGATCCCTTTGGATGACATTTGTTCAGCTGCTACTTGGGCTTCCTCTCACACTTTCATTACACATTATAAATTGGATCTGATTTCCAGAGGAAGGGCGTCCTTTGGCTCTACAGTGCTCCGGAATATCCTCCCATAAGGGCCACCCAAGTTGTTGGTAGCTGGGGACTCTGTCCCATAGGTTGCTAATCAAATGAAGTTAACTACTTCAGATAAAGAAGTTTATGTACTCACCATAACGTCCCATCTGAGTAGGTAACTTCATTTGTCTGTAACCAACCCTCCCTCCGTCCCCCTGACCTGTAGTTCGTCCTTGAAGGATCATGGTATGTCACTTCCCAGATGACATCAGGTTAGGATGTTCAGGTAGTTTTTCCTTATGTTATGGTAGTGTTCTAGGATACTATGGCAAACTCGATCCGAGGGTTAGAGGGAGGTAGCAAGCCATTATGGCTAGGAGGGAGGAGCTTGGATCTTTTTCTAGGAAAGCTGCCGGCTCGGATCCCCACAGTTTGCAGACGAATGAAGTTACCTACTCAGATGGAATGTTATGGTGAGTACATAACTTCTTTTTCTGTATTTTATGTCTGGGAGCCTTATTTACTTACTAGTCTTGAGTTAGTTTGCCTTTAGTCAAACTTGAAAAGCCATTTGAGGTGGCTTTTTGCAGTGGCGTAACTAGGGTGGGGCAAAGTGTTAGGACAAGCTAATGACCATCCAGTCCATCATCCTGATTCCAGATCGCTCTTTAATACTGGCTTTTAAAAGCCAGTATTGCATATTGTCTGATCTGAGCACTTTAGTGCTCTCTGCCTGGTCTAAACTGTCTGTACAAATTACTTCCTGCAGTTACAGACTGCTTGCTACAGTTTAAAAGTAAAAAAAAAAAAAAAAAAATTAAGCTGTAGCACTCAGTGCAGGGTATAAACTGTAGCATATACTTGCTAGTTTAAAATAAATTTCTTTTATTTATTTATTCAAATGTGTAAGGGAAGTGGGTCGGGTGCAGGGTACAGAAACGGGAATTGATGTCTGCGTTTCAGGAGCCACAGGTACCTGATCGAAGATTTTTTTTTCCCCCCTCAGTCTTCTATTGGAGTTGGGGCTGGAATGAGGGAGCATTTTGCAGAAATCTTTTTGAGGGGGTAGGGTACTAGTTTGTGAGGCTGTCACTGAGCACTGGATCTGATGCTGTCCATGTTCACTGATTCATTGATCACGAATGGATCTTGGAATCCGACCTCTGATCCAAGCTGGCAACTAAAAGGACAGCTCCTGAACTCAAGCTCCTCTCCTTCCCAAGATCCCTTGCTACCCACAACCCTCAGATTTCATTTGCTATGATTTTGCTTTGGACATACTTCCTGCAGCTCAGGTTTCCTTTTTCAGGTTAGTAGTGTGTACCCCCCCCCTCTATTTTTCTCAGGGTTTTCTTCCTTTTCTTACTAGTTTTCCTTCCGCTTGTCACTGGTTAGGTTTCCTCCCCTCCCGGTAGCGTTTAGGCTTTTCCCTGGCTTCCCACCCTCTTTTCTCCCGGGTCCTTTGGGTAACTTTAATCTTCCTGTGTTTTGACCTTCTGTACCTCCCCCTTTTTTTTTCTTTTGTGCAGTGGGTAGGTCGTGGGCAGGTCGTGTGTGAGTTTGCTCACGAGATGTCTGAGAAACCCTACAGGTTTAAAACGTGTTCCTCGTGCTGTCGGAAAATGCCCCATTCCGACTCGCACAAGGAGTATGTGTATTGTCTGGGAGAACTTCACCTGGAGGTTGACTGTGACATTTGTGCCACATTCCACCCCAGGGCTGTCCTGGAACGTAGAAACAAACTCCTGCTAAAAAGGCCTGCTAAAGGGTGTCCTCTGGTCCCCTTCCAAACCTTCCTCTGAAGCCAGAAGGAAGTCTTCCTCCTGTAGGGATTCTCCCGCCAAAAAGCCGAAGCTCTCAGGTCGCAGTTCCCTTGATCCGAGTCCAGCCTCTTTGCCTTCGGATACGGTCTCCTTTTCTCCAAGTGCACCAGCTCCTGTCAGATCCGAGACCTTGGAGTCCCGCCCTCGGATCCGACCATCCTGTGTCAGATCCATTCGTGGCACCATCCGCTCCTTTGGATCCAAACAGACCTTCGGATCGAGTGGTTTTGTCAAATCCGATCGTCATCAAGTGCTCATCCCCCAGACCCAGGAGATCAGATCTGAGGAGTGCAAATCGGTCTCCCTCCCGAGACCTCAGGCCTTCAGCCAGGTCAGGACATTCCTCCATCTCTTCCAGGTCCAGCAGGAGCCTGCTCTGTTTAGACATAGATAAGATGATGAGCTTTCTCAAGGCCCAAATCGTGTTGGACTTGTTACCATCCCCTGCTCAGTTGCCAAGGGGATCCTCTCCATCCACGGGACTCCTCTCTCCTCGTCCGACTGACCTGGGTTTGGACCCCCCTGGATCACACCATTCCTGGTGAGAGGCCAACAGTGTCGGACATATGTTCCTTTCCCACCCCATCAGGGTCCCTGGTGGGCTCGGTTCTGTTGCCCTTGGAACGTTCTGCACCTCATCTCCACGAGGTCGGTGCTGTTTCCCGGGGGTGGGGTCAGGCCTGGAGTTTTCGGATCGTTCCCTCCCTCTGGGGACCTCCAGGCTGGACAGCTCAGGGGCTGATATCGTCTGGAGATGTCAGTGCTACGTCAGGGTCCCCCCTTCCATCCCGGGTGGCTGCAGCCGTTGGGGAGGATGGGAGCTTCGTCCAATCCGTCTGCCTTCTGGGTGATAGACAGGCTTTCTTTGGCTGGCTAGCTACCTCCTTCCACTCTAGGTCCTCTTCATCCCCTCTTGACATTGGATGGCGAGATCTCATCATCCTTCCAGGGTCCGCCCTCCCATGAGTGCCTTCAGATGGTCATTACCCCCTTGGGGTCCCCTGCCTCTTCTGAGTCTTCCCCAGAACCCACTGTGGAGGAGCCTCTTCAGAAGAGAGCATAAAAGAGGAGGCACTTGGACTTCCTTAGAAAGAGTCTCACTGAAGACACGGATTTCGAGGAAGGCGAAGGGTCCCCTAAACTTCCACCCGAGGAAGTGTCCTTTGGAGATGTCCTCGAGATCCTAAAGCAGAGGTGAATTGGTCTTCCCCCACACCGTCAGAGGAATTCATGTCTTTGAAGGTCTTCTGGATGGGTCCATATTCTACGTGGGTGTCTCCCCCTGCTGACGAGCTTGTCCAACTCATTGCCGACAGGGCGTGGAAGGAGCCAGACACAGAAGAACCAGTCCCCAAAAGGCGGATAACTTTCTAAGTCCCCCCAAGGACAAGACTTTTTGGAGCAAGGGTGTCCCCGTTAATGCTACTGTGTTAGCTGCAGCTACTAAAAAGGAGCTCGACGAGCAGAGCTCAAGGGTCCATCCCCTGAACAGGGAGTCTCGGGCGATTGACCATTTTGGGAAGCGTGTTTGCCTCAGCTAATTTCGGACTGAGAGCAACCAGTTACATGGCACACACTACCTGGCTGCAAAGGGATTTGGTATCAGAGCTCTCCATTTCCCTTTCTGAGTTGCTGCGGCCGGAGAGTCTCAAATCGGTCTGCCCGAAGCTGTCCGCTGTGACTTCCCTGACTAACTCCTTGATGAGGTTGATCTCCAATGCAGTGGAGGCCACCTCTCAAGCGGCGAGCATGGGCATTGCCATCAGGCATCACGTCTGGCTTTGTCTTTGCGGAACCCTTTAAGGTGTCCTTCACTAACGTCCCTTTCAATGGATCAACTTTGTTTGGCCCTTACATCAAAGAGACTAACCTGCAGCGAGCAGGAAGGAAAGATTGTCTGTAGTGGGGATTAATTTCTCTACACCCTAACAATTCTTTTCCAGAAGTCAGAGGGGAAGTAAGAAACTGTGGTTCCGCAGGTCTCGGTCTTACTTCCAGGATGCTCCTCAGGAATCCTCTTCTTCCAGCGAGGGAAGGGGATTTGACAGCATACACCTCCCCAGAGGCAGAGATGGTCCACAGAACCAGGGCTACTGGTAAACCTTCTCGGATAAACCCCATCAGAGCTCCTAAAGCACTGCCCAGCTGTCCTGCCTTGGAGGGTGTCGGGGAGTCAACTCTCCCTCCAACCACTTATATTACCTCGGATCAGTGGGTGTTAAACATCATTTCCAGGGGTTACTTTATACCCTTTTTTTAAGCTTCCTCCAGTTCAAATTTCTCTCCTGGACGTTCCTTTCCCTGCCAGAAGGAGTTGGCCCTCCTCGAGATCCAAGACCTCCTTCAGAAAAGAACCATCCAAGAGGTCCCAACAGGACAATGAGGGTCCAGAACTTACTTTAGCTTCTTTTTGGTGCCCAAGAAAACCAGGGTCTTGCATCCCATTTTGGACCTCAGTGAACTAAACTTGTCGGTTAAGAAGTCCAAGTTCCGAATAGTCACTGTTCAGTCTATTCTGCCTCTTCTGCGCAAGGATGACGATGTGCTTGGTAGATCTCAAGGATGCATATTATGTCAAAATTGACAGATGCTCCAGGTGATGCCTGCACTTTCAGCATGTGACCAGCCACTTATCAGTTCAGATCCCTGCCATTTGGACTCACCACAGCCCCCCGGGTGTTTACCAAATGCATGGCAGTAGTGGCAGCTCATCTCCGGCTGCGAGGTGTCCAGGTCTTCCTGTACCTGGATGATTGTCTACTCACAGTTCCCAAAAGGCATCACCTCACAATGGCCGTGGATTATACTCTCGGTCTCTTTCAGGATCTAGGCATCACAGTCAACCTGCCCAAATCCCATCTTCCCTGTGTCAGAACCTAGGATTTATTGGGGTCCTTCGGGACACAGTGTCAGAGACTGCAGCACTTCCCCTACGCAGAGGCTAGATCATTTGGGGCCAGATCCATCATTTGCTGGATCATCCCTCAGTCCACTTGATGTTACAGATGCTAGGTTCCATTGCTACAGCAATCCATTAAGTGCTTGTCACCAAATATATGAGAGTTCTGCAGTGGACACTAGTGGTGCAATGGTCAGCTCAGTTTCATCCCATGTCCATGACCGTCAGGATTTCTCAGGTGTGCAGACGTCATCTTGTTTGGCTCCAAGCTCAGGATCTCATTCTAGGCAGACCCTTCTGTCTTCCCCGACCCAAGGCCACAGTGACCACGGATGCCTCCCTGTTGGGATTGGGGGGGGCATTTTTTGGAGGAGGACAGTTCAAGGCATGTGGTTCCCCTTAGAGACCTAATAGCACATAAATGTCCTGGAGATGAGAGCAGTCCTTCTAACGTTGCAAGCCTTCCAATACTGTCTCTCTCTCGGGACTATAGCAATTCAAACAGACAACATGGTGGTGGTCTGGTACATCAACAAGCAATGGGGAACACTGTCGTATCCATTGTGTAGAGATGCCGTGAGAGTGTGGGACTGGGCGAAGTCTTCCAGGTGCGTTCTTAATGCAATGCACATTCCCAGCACTTCCACCCTGTTAGCCGACAAACTCAGCAGATCTATCCTGAGTCCTCACGAGTGGTCCCTGAAACCATCAGTGGCACATAGGATATTTGACCTCTGGGGTCTCCCTTGCTGTGATCTTTTTGCCTCTCCCGACAACCACAAATATAGTGAGTACTTTGCCCTGACCCCCCACTGGGGGAGTCACCCAGGGATGCTCTGGTTCATGATTGGCCGTCAGGACTTCTATATGCTTATCTCCCAACTCTCCTCATCCCCAAAGTCTTACAGAGAACCTGTCACCTGAAGACTCCTCTCATCCTCATTGTCCCATTCTGGCCTCATCTGAAATATCCGCCCTGGATATTGGATACTATTCCGGATCTCATTTCCCATCCGTTGGGGCTTCCTCTTCCAAATTTCCAATCTCTTCATCTGACCGCTTGGTTCCTCCAATTCCATTCATCCTTTCCCAGTCCAAGCTTCCTTCTCTGGTTAAGAGCATTATCTTAGCGTCTCAAAAACCTACCAAGAAGGTGTACTCCAGCAATTGGAAGAGATTTTCTGTTTGGGCTAAACAAAGCAATCTAGACCCTTTTCAGCTCCTATCCCTGATATTTTGCTATTCTTGGCCTCTCTTTTTCAGCAAGGGGTCAGTTTCTGTATGATTAAACTCCAGTTGGTGGCTATGTCTAACTTCCATTAGAGCGAAAGTCCCACCTTTTCTTCCAGGCTGTGCAAGGTCTTCCTCAAAGGGATCTTTCTACTCAGACCTCCCATGAAGGACCCCTCTCCTCCATGGGATCTCACTTTGGTGTTGCAGTCTTTGACACAGAAACTCTGAGCCTGTGGTGACCTGTTATCTCAAATTATTGTCCTGGAAGACAGCCCTCTTGGTGGCTTTTACTTCGGCTAGGAGGGTCTCCGAGCTGCAGGCTCTCTGCATTAATCCCCCTTTCATGGTATTCCATAAGAATAGTTTGTTCCTGAGGTAGCTTTGGAGGCTAATCTTAACCAATCTGTTCAGCTTCCTGTGTTCTTCCCCAGTTTTTTTGAATAAAGGGGAATAGAAGTTGCACTGCCTGGATGTCCATAGACAGTTAAGTTTTTACCTGAAGAGAACTGAAAATTTTTGGAAATCTGATCAGCTCTTTGTTGCCTTCTCTCAGGCCAAGAGAGGTCAAGCAGTTTCCAAGGTATCTATTTCTCGTTGGATTGCCAGCTGTATTTCTTAGATTTACGAAAGTAGACACCTGGAGCTTACTGGTCCAGTTAAGGCTCACTCTACTAGGTCGGTAGCCACATCTTCTGCCTTCTTGGCAAAACTTTCTTTCAATGAGATTTGTGCCACTGCTACATGGTCTAACCCCTACACCTTTGTTACGCATTACAAGTTGGATTTGGTGTCTAGGAGCAGGGGCTCCCTTTGGTTCCTCTCTGCTCCAGCATATCATTCCCTGAGGCCTCCCAGGGTTCGTAGTAGCTGGGGACTCTGACCCATCCATGACCAGTAATGACACTGATAGCATCAGATAGTTATGTACTTACCATAACTTGAAATCTGTGCTATACCATGTCATTATTCATCATGTTCCCACACTCCTTCCCCCTCCTCCTGGAGATTGAGGAGATACGGAGGGATGTCTCCCTTAGGCGTTTTTCACTATTATAGGCAGTTTTCACTGCCCCTTTCCTTTCTATCCAACAAACCCGATCTGAGAGGTGTGGGTAGCAAGGGATCTTGGGAAGGGGAGGAGCTTGATCTCAGGAGCTGTCCTTTTATTTGCTGGCTCAGATCTGAGGTTGGATTCAAGACCCATCTGTGATGAATCATGACTCTGTATAGGTAAGTACATAACTCTTTTTAACCCAGATATGCCTCTAGTTCTTTGTAGGTTGCATCACCAGTACTGTGGGACTTGTTTCTGATTTTTGGAGGTGCTTATAGTTAAGTTTGATGTTCTTTTAGGATCACTGTTGCAGTTGTAACTTACTGGGATATTTGCTGCTGGCTGAGTCCAATGTCAAGCTTAGTTTCTGAGACTCGGCACTCTTTCATTGTGGTTGAGCTAATTTCAGTTAACCTCGGATGTCTTCATATTTCTGGTATGTAAACCGCATCTGCTCATACCTTCTTGAGTTCTTTCTTGCCATGTATGAGTTTGTTATAACATCATAGTCCATCATCAGTGCAAGCCTACAGCTAAAGAGTGAGAGGTTAGTTACCTCATTGGGAACCTCTTTTATTCCCCGTATTTCTAGTTGCTGACTGATTGTGGGTAATGTCAAGGAAATGGCTTACCAGACCTGAGGAGTAGGTTGTGCCAAGTTCTAGTAAAGCTGGTGGGTGTGTGTGTGTGTGTGTGTGTGTGTGTGTGTGTGTGAGCACCAATTACCAGAAAAAGACTTCCACAGTCAATGTGTTATTTCTCCTAGATGTAGAGAAAGTTGCATCTGTCTTCTAGTATCTGTCAGGGATTTTGTCTAAAGACTTTCAAGAGAAAGCAGGAAGCACAGGAGCTATACCAGGTCAAACAGAGTTTGGAACCATGTTAAAACATCAGATATGCAGAAGCAGGGTGATGTGGATACCTGCCCCCCCACAAAAAAAAAAAAAAAAGAAAGAGTGAAGTGCTTCTGTAGGGAGAAAGGACTATTTGTCGAACGTTGAAGTTCATCAGCAACATGTAGGTCAAAGGGCATCAGCTCCAAGCAAGAGGCTCAAGCAGTCCCTGGCCCTGACACTTGGTATCCTTAAGGCCTCTGACATAGCCCCGTCTAGAGACGATCATGCCTCTGACCATTGGCATTTCCCACTGAACCCTGCATTCTCATCAGATACCAGCTCCTTGAGCTCTGCTTTGGACCATTTGTTTATAAAAGGAGGAGAAGGCAGAATACTTAATTACTGTAAAAGAAGACACCTGGGTATATATCCCATAGAGTTTACAAATCCCTGGTGGCTGCCTCTTGACTTAAGGTGTTTCCTTTGCCTAGACAGCTACCTCATGGTGGGCTCCCCTGCAACTTCAGCCAGCCTGCCTCTCAGAATTGGGCTAGAGTGGCTCAGGGTTTTCTTCTGTCTTTTTTTCACTGTTTAGTTGTAGGCCTGCACTTAAGCCAGATTTAAAACAGCCCTCTGTGTCTGGAAACCCAACCCCACCAAGATGCGTAGGGAGGTCTGTCTGTTGAGACACTGTGACTCCTTTGATTTCAAGTAGGAGGATGAAGTAGACAACTGGTCAAAGCTTTCTTCCCCGGTAGCTTTTATATGGTAAGGTCAGTTTAGTCTCTGACTCTACATCAGAGGACATGTCAATTTGGGGACACATTCTCAGGCATGAGATAATGCTGCACAAGTCACAGTTTCAGAAGGCTTCTGAATCCAAGAAGTGATACTGGGACCCAAAGCATGTGGCTGTTCAGTCAAGTAAGTCGTTTTGAGTATTTTACAAACAGCATAGCATCCTTGAAGACAGAATTCCAACTTCCACTCCTAAAGACCAGACAGATTTTACAAGGCTCAAGATCTTCACACCTTTTTCTATAAGGGCCCCATTGCAGATCCAGTCAGTGTCCCTGGAAACTGTCAAGGGAAGTGGAATGCTGTTACCAGTGACAGGGAAAACAAATTACTTGACCGATTTCAGAAAAATATATATAGTTTTCAGCAACCTTGTCCTTCAGAGCCCTGAATTGTCTAGCACATCATTAATCAACTGCAAGATAGTTGTGGGTGGAGTGCAGGCTGAAACCCTGAAGGCAGTTCTGAATAGCGAATCCCACGATGTTTTACAACTGAATAAGCATGCCATCAAATGTGGGTGTGATGCTGTGGATGTGACATCCAGGGCTGCTGTAACAGAGATGGTCATTAGTAGACATTGTTGGCTGAAGACCATTCCATTTTTGAGTTTGTGAAGGCACAACTCCTTAATGTCCCTTTGGCTAAGGATTTGCCCTGTCAACCACCTGTCTTATAATGTTATTAAAAAAACTGAAAGACCGAGAAAAAAGAATGGAGTGTGTCAAGCACACTTCACCCTCCGTTTCCCGAATGTAAAAGAGATTGTTCCTCTAAGTAAGGGCCTTACAAATGGAGGCATGAAAAAAGCCAAGCTGTTAAAAAGGTAGGAAGGTGAAAGAAATGTCGGCAGGAAGATAAAACATCTGAGCAGTTGTGATGATACCAGCCTCTCTTCAAAACCTCCTCATCTCAATTATTTTCTCAGGATAGGGGTGAGATGGCCTTTTCCTACCAGAGTTGGTCAAACAAGTACAGACCAGTGGGTCTTGTAAATAGTCTCCAGAGGATACAGACTGCACTTCACATAAAAAAGAGGACTTTGATCTGTACCAAAGTGCAAGATCACCAAGCTTCCCTTCATTTAATAGAAATACTGCAACAAACACTGTTCTTTCTGGTCAGAAGGCCAAAGGTTTTAACTCCAGGCAGTTTCTTGTCTCAAAAATGGATTATGGAGACCCATTCTGGACTTGAAAAGGCTACATAGGTTTGTAAAAGTTCCCAAATTTCATAATGTTGACCTTACAAGACCCTCTTGCACCTCCTCGGCTTGAGAAAACCCTACTGATACAGCTCTTGGATGCCTACCTCCTTATTCCCATTTCCAGAGTATAAAGCAGTAATCACCATTATGTATCTCTTTGCCCTTTGTTTTGGCTACTGCACCCAAAGTCTCTACAGAATATTTGGCACTAGTCATAGTTTGTAGCAAAACAATTGACATTCACATCTGCCCCTACCTGGGCAGGTACAAACCCAGCATGAGATGCAAAGGGCACTGGAGTACACCCGAAACTTCCTGAACAGGCTAGGTTTTCCTCTGAACAAGCAGAAGTCCATCTTTAGCTGAGCCAGAATTGTGTTCTTGTTTAGTGTTCTCTTGGACACTAACCCAACAAATGCATACCAGTCACAGGAGAAAGTGTAATCCTTTTTTGTTCTGTTTTTAGGATATGTGTTGGGGAGGGGCAGTCAAAACTAGTCAAGAAATTCAGCATTTCTGGCCACGTGGCAGCCCACCATTCTAGAAATTTCAGTAGTACCTAACAATACCTGGGACCAGCAACCTCACTTCCTAATACTTCCTTGCACTACCATTTGTAAGGATAGAGCTGAATGGTGAATACAAAAAGTGCAAATGAATGAGGACATGCCCTTTAAACTACTACCTCCAAACCAGACCTTATAATTTTGGTGCCTTGGACACTGCAGGGGTTGCAGATACCTTGGACCTCAAAGTGTTTGGCACCTGGAGTTCCATAAAGGTGAAACTGTGCATAATCATAAAGGAGTAATGGGAGTCATTCAGGCTTTCAATACAGACTTGGTTTGGGACCCTACATGTCATGAGACAAACGCAGCAGTTGTGGGGTACATAAGGGAACCACACACTAAGCACCTGTACAGGCTTGTGAACAGCCATGATATGTAGCCTGCTACTAAGGACAGCCTTTATATCTATTGAGGATTTCTCTGTAACACATTGGGGTAGGTAGGACCTCAACAGATTCTAGACAGGGACACATTCTTAGAACTGTCAAACAGTTCTAAGAAAGACATTTTTCTTCTCCAAGTAACAGCCGTTAAGAAAATTCTGCTCCATAGTTTCAAACATGTAGATGTCTTCTCATTTGATCAAGTCTGTTCCTCTGTGCTTTACATACTCTTTCTGTGCTCTCTAAAGAAGTTCAGAAAGAGGACGAGACCAGAAATGGTGCTAATTACCCCATCCTGGCACAGGCAGAATCAGTCCTCCCATTTCCTTCATATGGCAAGGGAGAAATATGTACTGCTGGCTCAGCATGTGAAACTCCTCACTCAAATCAAGGGGAACATAATACACACCAGTGTCTACACATAGGCTGATAGCTTGGAAGATATGACTCCATTACCCTTTGTTCACCTTTTTTTTTTTCTGAAGACATATTGAAAGTCCTGATAGAACCTAGATAGCCTGTTACAGGATAGTTGTACCTAGCTAAATGGCAGAGATTCTCCTTCTAGTGCCAAAGAGGTTTTCAGCACCCAAAAGCAGACAGTGGCACTGGTTTTCCAATGTCTGTCTGAGCAGTTCTCTTCAGATTTAGTGTATACCTTTGTGAAGGTACATTTCTCAGCTGTTTGTCAGCTTGCCTGTAGAGCCCCACACTGACATCTGAATTCCCATTGAAGCATTATCTGAAGAGTTTTTCATCTCTGATTTCCTAGGAGGAAAGTGGCCCCAGCTTGGGACTGTAACTTTGCTTTGTAAGAACTGACCTTGGCACTTTTTGAACCAGCTGCTTCATAACCTGTAAAATTTCTCACTTGGAAAAACTTTTTTTCCCCCGATAGGTATTGCCTCCATTAGGAGAATCTCCAAGCTACAGGCCCTCATATGCAAAGGGCCTTTTTCTGCAGTTTCATATAAACAGTATGACGGTATGCAGTAACCCCTTCTTTGTGCCAGCAGCCAAACAGAAGTAGCCCTGAACCAAGCTGTTTGTTTCCAAGTTTTTTCTTCCTTATTCTGGGCACAATCTAGATACGCATAAATAGTTGAGGTACTACTTGGATAGAACATAATCATGTAGAAAATTTGATCAGATGTCTGTCTTCCTTACAAGTAACGAAGCTTGCTGCAAACTATTTAGCACACACTGTTAACTTTTGCTCTACCAACCATGGCAGGACTGCATGAAAAGTTCAGGCCATTTAAAACAAGGGATGCCATAGCTACCACCACCTACCTGAAAAAGGGGTTAGCATGTTGGACATTTTAAAAGCAGACACTTGGTCCTCTATTCAAAACCTTTTGAGTGCACCCCTTGAGCAGTCCTAACTAGTAGTCCCTGATGTAGATGTGACTGTGCCCTGGTTTGGGAGTAGAGCTAAGGTTGGTGTGGGCAGATGACATCTATATACCAAGTATTTGAAGATGTTTAAGGTAAGGTGACAACAGCCCATGTATGGGAGTAGGTTGCTAAACGTCAGGCTAGAAATTGAATTCTGCAATGACGAGATTAATGCAAGTTACGACTGCTTCAGTGACCACATTCAGACGTACTGCTGTGGCAAGTTGCTTTTACAACTGCATTTTCCCCTTTGGGCAGGGAGAGCTGAGTAGAAACCCAAATGTTTTTTTTTTTTTTTTTTTATCATGAAACTGCAGAACAGTTGCAGTGCATCTTTATTCTTGGAACTTCACTAAGGATTTTGTATTCCCTATTTTTCCACATCTCCCTTGAATGCTACGTATTATGCACACTGTTGAGACAGACCTTCAGTGTGGGAGCTGTGCATGTATTTATGCATGGACTGCCCAGCTGTGGTGCACTGACCTGGTTTCAAACTGCTGTAGTACATTATCTTTACAGGTGTCGCACAGCAGTAAGGCTTTGCTTTACCCCCCCCCCTCCCCCCAACACCACCATCCCACGTCCCCTCTGAGGGATGGACATGCCAACTTTGGCTCCTCACTTTCATCCCTCATTGGTACCACCACCAGTTACTAGTTCCTTAGCACCTAAATCCACTAATTGAACCTGGGATACCAGTGGAGTAGTCACTGTTAGCACTGTACAGCTTGGAGCTAGCAGACCACTTTTTAATTCACCAGAAATTGTGTGTTTTAGCACAGTAAGAAATGTTTTGTTCATCACTTCATTATATGCATTCGTATAACATCATATTCATATGGACATGCTTATCAGTCTCAGTGGCCTTCTTTCTGCCCTTGTGTATTGTTGAGATCTGGTGTCTAATATCATCAACATTGTTGGCATTCCCTTATTTTGTAAAATTCCAACATTTCCTTCCGTTTCATAGCTGTTGTACCCATCTTTCCTATTTTCACCATCCTTGAGTCCCTTTTTCACATCTGTGTCACATCCGTTTTACCTTCTTTTCACATTTGTGTCACAACCCTTTTACCTTCTTTTCACTACTTACTGAAGAGTAATCCTTTTTAAGGAGGGCAGTGTTATCCTCCTTTTACTTTTGTGTGTGCCAACGTATATTTTTAATTGGGAGATCTCTGATTGGGGCCACTTAAGTTACTCCAAAAGGTAACAGTGCTGAGAATGAGAGTTAGCAGGCAATGCAAATCTGCATGTTTTATTTTCTGTAGTTTGTGATCCATGTATATTATAATCAGAATGAGATGTCAGCATGATTAAGCCGTATTTTAGGTTGGGAAGAACATTTTTAGCCAAGGACATTCTAGCTATTGGGAAGAGCAGGTGAAAGATTCTCTAACAGAGTTTAAATTAGTAGAGAACTTTGTTAATGATGGTTGTATGGGCAGAGAAGGGAAGACGGTAAATAAGGGGAAGGCCTGAATACTTGTATTCAGAGAAAAAAAGATGATGTTATTTTACTTGTCATAGATGGTGCTGATTGGTGGTAGTTGGAATTTTTGGGGGGAGGTGAGTAGCATAAAATTAATTGTACTGTGGTTGCTTTGGAGCTTTGAGGAGGCAGAGTGACATAGGCTAATAAAGATTAAGGGTGATTAGGCATTTATTTACTTGGAGTAGGTGGATGTCATCTGTGTATAGTACATTGCTTAATGTGGGATGTTATCATGACAAATCATTAATGAAGAAAGAGAGTAGTAAGGGGCCTAACACTAACCCTTGAAGGACACCTGTATTAAGTATTCCAAGGGTGAAAAGCTGGTTGTTAGAGACTACTTGAAATTGTCCTGTTATGGAAGTAGCTTTCAAACCATTTAGTAGTATTTTAACCAAAGTTAATTTTTCCAGTTTGGTGAGCAGCCGCTTATGGTCAGCTGTTTTGAATGCCGCGTTACCCTGTCTGAAAAAAAAAGTTCCAGCTTTTGTAGGTTATCCATGGAAACCATACTTCCCGACCCTCTTTGTTCAAGGCAAACAGAGCATTGTGATAAAATCCCAGCATCCTAACATGAAAGTTAACGAGTGCAGTTAAATTAGCATTAAAAACTTTTTCTGCAGATGTCTCCAGGCATAGTTCATATTCAGGCATATAATACAGAAGTCATATAGTGCCAAACAGCAAAGAAAGCACATTTGTATCAGCTCCGTAGAGATTCATTAAAAGTTAGAACGGTGGTCTGTAGAACTGGTTTATTCTGAAGGTTATAAATATACTAGGTTAGTGAAGTCTGAAGAGTTTTCTTTTGATTATGAGTGGATGTTAGAATCAGGTGTGCCCTGAGCCATAATGCAAACATAGTGTTAACCTCTTTTTCTCCCAGAAAAATGCTGCTTTTTGTCACAGGATTGTTTTTTTGAAGGCTTGCTAAAGCAATGTCCCTTCTCCTTGGAAACCTCTGTTGGTCTGCTGAAGCTAGTAGTCATACTGAATGATGTCGTACTCCACTACTAAGTTAATGCAGTTGAATGTGGCATCTTAGCAGATCGTTTAGGTTGAGTATTGCAGCAATTTAGGACCTGTCCCATGTTCTGTCCTTATACAAGTTGAGCAGTCATCTCCATTGTACATAGCTTTATGACCCCCCACCTACCCCCAAAAAAATCTTCACAGTGGTCTGCTGCAGTCAAACTTTGTGCTTTTCTTTTGTAACATTGTTCATCTGATTTTGACTGGGAAGTATTCAATAGACACCGAGGAGTGTAAGTGTTTATTTTTAACTAAACAGAGTGAGGCAGATGTCTGTGCTTCTTTTCACACAGGCTGCTCAAGGCTCCACACCTTCCATCACAAGTACTGCTGGGAAGATTTGAACCTAAAAGTATAAATGAAAGCTGTACTACTATACTTTCTGTGTTGGAGGGAAGCCTTCTAGCTTATCAGTGGGAGTGGTAAGCATTAGGTAACCTGTCTACCACATAAGGAGTGGTTCTTGCCCAAAATTTGTTATTATTGGCCATTTGGGCAATCTTCCTTCTCTCTCAACTTTCTGATTTGAAAGCCTGCATTTGCACTTGTTTCTGTCCTGTAACTCGTCTAGTGCAGTTACAGAGTCTTAGTTTTAGCACTTAAATTTGCTTAGTCATACTCAGCACTTGTTCAGAACTTGTAAGCACTAAATAAGCTACTAATTACTATAGCACTCAATCTTCCTCATTACCTAAAGGAAAACAGTTTTTGTACTTATTTTCTCACTAGAGTTGAGAAAAACAGCTCTTGTACTCAGTTTCCTCACTTATCTAGAGGAAAATAGTTTTTTATTCAGGCATGTCCAAGGATCAGCTCCCAGTGTTCTCCCCTGTCTATCTGATGAATCTGGGCATCTTGAGGCAATGTAGAAATTGTGTCATGTACACAGACAACCCTCTCCTCCTACCACCCAACACTACAACCTGTGAGAGATGCACTTATCTAGCCAAACTGGAGGTAAAGCTCTCACCAACCAAGACTGAACCTGACAGTCATGAGGAGAAGGTAAACATTTGCACCACACCACACTCATCAGATAGTCTCACTACGTCTACACCACCAAAATCCACACACAGAAACTCAAAAACATTTGCAGAGGCTCTCAATAATCTGCCTAAGCAACAGAGACCTCCAAAGCAGAAACAAAAGCAACCTCCATCCCCCAACACAACCCAGATGAGACACAGCCCACAGATTCAGTGTGCCACTCAAACACAGCCAATAAGGCAAAACAACATACCCAACACACTAGTCATAGGTGACTCTATAGTCAGGCACACTGATGTCCCACTCACCAGGCTAAACAAGGAGAAGGTTACTGTCAGCTGCCTGTCGGGTGCCAGGATCCGCCACATAACCCACGCAGTCAGGTCACTCCACAAGTACAAATATGACTCTGTCATTGTCCTGGTGTGAATGACCTGAGACGTACCTCCCTGGACTACATGAAAAGAGACATGGAAGAGCTCTGCGATCTTGTATCTCAGGCAGGTATGACTCTAGCTCTGAATAGCATTCTGCCATCGCCCAGAATGATATCGCAGTACAAGGACAAAATGATTGATTTCAACAATTGGCTAAGCTTCTGGTGTCATTCAAAGGGGATCCAGTATCTGTCTGCTTGGGATGACATGGTCGACAGACCACGATGCTTTGCCACAGATGGCCTGCACCTGTCGCCCCTGGGATTCCGGATACTGGCTAAGGCTCTTGCTGCCCCTATAGTGCCTTTTTTAGGCAGGGTTCAAGTAACAAATTCACCATCATAACAGGAACAGGTAAGCAAAAACTGAGGGTAATGCTACTCAGTGCTAGAAGTCTAAATTTCAAAATGCACTCACTCGAGGCACTCCTTAAAATGGAGAACATCGATATATGTGCAGTGACTGAGACCTGGTTCAAGGCTCCAGAGTGCACCCCTGCACTACCAGGCTATAACTCATACCACACCTTTTGGCCGTCTAACCTGGACCGAAGCACCAAAGGTGGGGGGGTGTCCATATTCATTAAGGATATCCACACCTCCAGGCTAGTTGCTCAATAATGCATCCGAGGTTATCCAAGTGCAACTAACTCTTGGCAAAACTGCAATCCAAATTGTAGCTTGCTACAGATCCCCCACCATGCCCCAGGATTCCCCACTCCTCTTTTCTTGATGTACTGGAAAATATTAGGGTTCAACCAAACACCCTAATAATGGGCGACTTCAACTACCCCACCATTAACTGGGAAAACTACTCGTGTATTAACTCCTTAGCGCAACGCTTTCTGGAATTCATAAACTCCAATGCCCTAGATCAACTTATCCACACCCCCACCAGGGGCAACAATATCCTAGACCTAGTCATTACTAACATGAGTGACCGGTGTTCCACACCTGAAGTCAACTCCTCGTTAGTCCGATCCGACCATAAGCTAATCACCCTCGATATCCACATCCCACCCCATTAAGGAAACCACAGTAAGAAATTTCTCCAAAGCCAACTTCATGCTTCTTAAGACAGAAGTAGTAAACTTCATGACACCCATGCAGATGGACAATACAGTTACAACTGCTGAATCCTACACAAATGCGCTCTATACGCACCTACATGAGTGCATGGATCGTGCTATCCCAAACAGGACCAAGACGCTATCCTCCAAAAAAGGAAGCCAATCTGGTGGTCCCCTGCCATAAAATAACTGTACAACAGAAGGAAGAAACTGTTGCAAAAGAGAGTAAAATCCCATGAGTGGAGGAGCACCCTGGTCAGCCTCAGTAAGAAGCTGAGATCCCTTATAAGATCCTCCAAAGCTAGCTACGAAAATAAAATTGCCACTAATTCCAAGGACAACCACAAAGCATTCTTTAGCTATGTCAAGAATCTCAATGGCAACACTCAGATCTGCTCTGAGTTAAAGCACAAAGGCATGAAAATTCCAGAACCAACTGATATTGCCAACATCCTGGCAGATAGGTTCACTGCTAACTTTACTCCCCCCCCCCCCCACCCCCTAAAGGGCCCATATCTATACAGGAAGAATGCAGAGTCCCTGTAATCACAACTACGCAGGTGAAAGCTGCACTCTCTAAAGCCAAAAACACAGCATCCATGGGTCCGGACAACATCCCAGGCTGCGTTTTACACGAACTTCAGAATGAACTGGCTCCCCACTTAAGCACCATGGTCAATAATAGCCTCGCATCAGGTTTTGTGCCTACTGAATTGCGCACAGCAACAGTTATCCCACTCCACAAAGGGGGAGCCACCACTGATCCCGGGAACTATAGACCTATTAGCCTGACGAGCCTGGTCTGCAAAGCCATGGAACGTATCATCATGGAACTCATAAACAAAGACATTGGTAAACTCCAAACTCTGGATCCCACCCAGTTCGGGTTTGTGAAAGGCAGATCGTGCCTCCTGAACCTGATCGACTTCTTTGAGGCAGTCACCAAAGCTGTAGATGAGGGTAAAGTGGTTCACACAGCCTATCTTGACCTCGCCAAGGCTTTCGACACCATCCTCCATTCTGGATTTATAGCTAAACTCAATAAACTAGGCATAAATCCCTACGTCACAAGATGGGTTGCCAACTGGCTCACTGACCGAACCCACACTGTAAAAGTTGCAGACTCCAGATCTGACCTCAAACCAGTGACAAGTGGAGTACCACAGGGTTCCGTCCTGGGACCGCTCCTGTTTGGTATCTACTTCTCTGAAGTACAGATTAACACAGAAGGCCTCTGGCTAACGAAGTTCACAGATGACTGCAAACTAGGATCCATAGTCAAGTCCCCAAATGTTGTGAACATCCTACAGAAGGGCCTCTCTGAGACAGATGCCTGGTGTCAGAGCCATGGCCTCAAGGTCAATGCCAAAAAGTGCAGTGTCATCCCCTTTAATAAAAACTCTGTACCCATGAACTACTGCATAGGCAGCAATCTACTTGACACCGAATGCGTGATAAGAGACCTTGGGACCCAGGTGGACAGTAGTCTCTCCTTTGATAGTCACATCGCCACAGTAGTCAGGAAGTCCTTCTACGTAGCACACCTCATCATAAAAGGATTCTCGTCCAGAAAAAAAGAGGTCATCGTTCCCCTCTACTCGACACTCATTAGACCCATTATAGAGTACAACGCCCCTTTTGGAATGTACCTCACAAGACATCTGCAGCAGCTGGAAAGGCCACAGAAGTACCTCACAAAGAGGATTACTGGACTCAAACAAATGCCCTATACTGACCGCCTCAAAAAACTCCAGCTTTACTCCGTAGCATATCGCCTACTCAGAGGTGATCTCTGC
Source organism: Protopterus annectens (assembly GCF_019279795.1). Lineage (NCBI taxonomy): Eukaryota > Metazoa > Chordata > Ceratodontiformes > Protopteridae > Protopterus > Protopterus annectens. The sequence continues at coordinate 1,218,834,760 of NC_056733.1, read as the reverse complement.
CTAACATATAAAGCTATGCCAAACCCAGAGCTGTTGGACATGCTACACCTAAAGAAATCCCAATCCCTCCGAGCTACACACTCTAGAGACCTAAACCTTGTCACCATAATAAACAGGACATGCTGGAGGGATAGATTCCTATCCCAGAGACTTCCCATACTCTGGAACAGGCTACCCATCTATGTCAAGCAAAGTTCTTCATTAGCACTCTTCAAGAAAAATCTTGATAAGTGGATGGGAAATAGGAAATACACCCCGGGGATCACTTCTGTGTCTCTGCTCGTCAGTGGCACAGGAAAATAACTTTCTTGGGTGGCGTAAGCCAGGGAACCTTGTTGGCTAGGCTTGCATAGGCCCTTGGGCCGATAACCTAGTACCTACCTATGAACCTATGACTTTTTCTGTACTGTTTTTCTGAATGTTTGTATTTTCAGAATGTTTGCATTTAAGGTGTTGTTTCATTTAGCTGTACCTTTTGCATTATTTACTAAATGTACATTGTTGTAACTGCTGCAGTATTTCTTTAGAGCTCTTGTTAAGGTGAAGTGTCCCCTCACTTAGCTGCACTTTTTTATGATTTATTTGCATATTATTAGTTAGGGTGGGGATCTCTAGTTTAATCCAGTCTGCTTCATGTATCAAGGGAAAGTAAAACGTAATATGTCATTTTGATATATTATGAGATGAAAGACCAATATAATACACATTTTTTTCTTCTTTCTTTCAGATCACACTTACTTCCACGTGGAAGGAAATTAAAAAAATTATTAAAGAAGATCCACGCTGCACAAAGTTCTCATCTAGTGACAGGGTGAGATTTGTTCCTACACTAAATTAGTTGCATCAAGCTATGGTTTAGTCTATTGGGAAAGTATTTTAGACAAAAATAGTTTTATACTAACCTTTGCCTTAACTGTGTAGCATTTTAAAAAGTAGGATTTTAGCTCATCTGATGGTTGAGCTGGAGTGCTAAGCACTGCTCATCAGCTGCAATGCTGCATGTTTGGCTCACTCTGCAGTTAGTAGGCCTGGATTTCCCAGTAGTGCCGTTTGCAGTTGAGGTCTTGTCATTACAGTATAAAGTATCAAAGTGTCTTTCTAGCTTAATTCAGCTGTGGTAAAGATGGAAGCAAGGAAAGTGTGGGGAAGGAGCACTAGAAATTGCAGTCTTGTACAGGACACTGATTTCACCATCAGTTCCTACTGTTAGATGGAAGTGCAAATGCAGCAGAGGAATCTGATCTTTTTAAGTGGATACTGTTGAGGCAGATTTATTTGCTTATATATGTGTAGTATTACCAATCTAGTGCTAACGATATAATGTACGTTGACATCTTATTCCACATAGGTTTGCTTCATTTTTTTTTTTACTCTTCTCTCTCTGCTCTTTGGCAGACTGTCTCAGTGTCACACACTTGATTCCTTTGACTCGACAACCCTAATCATGGCCAAACACATCTGTCTTCCCAGTTCACTAACACTTCCTCAACTCAGGACTAATTGAGCTGCACATATTGGGACAATCCTTTAGTGTAACGTCTGAGAGCAGGGACCTCCCATCCTTAGAAGGTAGCCATTTCTAATCTACCATCAGTGTATGCCCAGTGCTAGCTCAGGATGAGTGACTTCTAGAAGCAGAACTGTTGTTACTTTCATCACATTTAGGGCTATCAGGAACACAACAAGCTGGTCCTCTAAGGATTGATTTGTTAATGCACCTCACTTTCAAAGTGGCAGACTTAGCACTTTATATGGGCTGCCTTGAATTCAAGGGTTATCTTTATATTGAAGCTGGGGTTTATTTTAATCCACTTCAGCAGAAAGGATTTTGCTGTAGTTCTGTATGTCTAGCATGCCTATATTTGTAGGCAAAAACAGTGAGGGGGAGAATTTCTGCAAAGCACTTTGGCATTAGGATTCTGTTTAGTACACACCTTTCAGGTTAATTGATCAAAGATTGAAAGAGTCTACAAGAAAGAGCAGGAAGCAGTTTACTGCTTTTAATAAAATCAGGTGGGTGCAAGAAAATATGATGACCCAAGTTTGAAGGCCTTCTGCAGTGGGTAGCTGTTGGGGATTTCCTGTTATGTTATTCATGTATCTCCACGTTTTGTAATTTTCTTTCGTTCCCCACTCAGAAGTATGAACATCTCTTGGCAACCCATGCCATGGTGTCCCGTGTCCAGACTTGTGGGACATGCTCAGTCCCTTACTACCAACTTTTTTCTGCTCGGATTAGAAAATAAGGGAGCTAGAAGCCAGACATCAAAGGGAACCTCCTTCTGTTAGGTGTGCACAAGAGGTGGCTTTATGACTGGCTGTGGGAGGTGCATCACATCAGCCATCTGCAAATCTCAGGGTACTATAAACACAGTAATATGTTTGGGAAATTCAGAGCACAGTGTCCTGTGTTGTGAAATATTTTGAAACAGTTCCATATATTTTCGGATTGAAAAATAAATGTAGATGGAAAAAAGCCATATCTGTAAGCTATAATCTGATGATCACAGGTGGGTTCAGATCCAGTCCGTCTGCTCACACTTGGCTAATGCTACAGCTCATAGCCACAAGATCTCTCGAGCTTCTTCCCTTACCCACAATGCATCTTGTCAATTACCTTAGGTCTTTTTTGTGACTTCTAGCTAACGGATGTGGTCTACCAGTCTCCCGAGCTCATTAGATAAGTATGTTTTTTTTTTTTAAACTCTTCTATCAACAGATCTGAAGTAGTTAACTTCATTTTATCTGCAACCTGTGGTATTCGGATCCATATCGGATCCGAGCCAGCAACCTTTTTACTAGCATCTGCTCCAAGCTCCTACCCATAATGCACTACCATCTCCTACCCTCCCCCCAGATCTCGTTTGCTGCGCCATAGTGAGCATCGTGGTCTCTTTCGCTCTGAGCTCAGGGATAGTAAGTCTAAAAATTCTTTGTCTTTAGCGTGTCTGTGATTGTTTCCCTTCCTCCCCCACTAGTCTATCGCTTGTTCGTCGGTTGGTTCAAAAAAAAAAAAAAAAAGTTTTTGTTATAAAACTCTGTAGAGTAGTAGTTAGACCTGCCATTCCCCTACGTGTGTTTGTGTGTGGTAATCTTTATAGGGAGTGGTGTTTGGTGCAGGACCATGGCTGATCAGCCAAAATCAGTGTTTAAAAAATTCACAGTGTGTGGCCATAAGCTCTCACCGGCTGATGGTCACACACTGTGTGTAATTTGTTTGGGAGTGTCCCATTTGTCGACTCAGTGTTCAATCTGCACTAGGTTCAACCCTAGAGCCCTCAGGGATCGGAAGGCCAAATCGGTAGCCAAAGGCCTTCTTCCTGCATCTATGCTGGAGTCTGCCACGGCCTCGGTACCTATTACTCCCACCCAGACAGGGACTCAAACTCCCGTTTCTTCTGGTGCTGGGTCAGGCAAGGAAAAAGCTACAGTGAGTGTAGCAGACAAAGACAACAGAGACGGGCACAAGGAGGACAGGGACAAGAAAAGGGATAGACCTCGCACGAGATCCCCGGACAGGGAGCTCTTCCTTAGTCCCTCTACTAAGTCCATGAGGCCATTTTCTCCGTGGCTCCTGTTACCTCGTTTTTCACTGGAGCCGCTGGAACCTTCGGATCCGAGGCCTTTCTCGCCCTCACAGCGCAGACCAGCCAGATCTGAGTCGGTGGCTTCTTCGCGATCGACTTGGAGCTTATCAGACTTAGACATGGACAGGATGATGCGGAGATTCATTCAGACCCAAATACAGATGGGAGTCTTGCCAGGCCCCTCTCCCTCCAGAGGGGGGACATCCATGCCTTTTTTCCGCCCCATCTCTCCTTCCCGGATCTGTACGTTGACTTTGGCGTTCTTGGATCCGAGATTTTTTGGAGCTGGTAGCTTGGCGCCGACGGTTCCCCTAACCTCGACTCCGGCTATTACCTTGAACTCCTCGGATCCGACTAGTTCGGAGCCGAGTGATTCTCGGAGCCACGGACAGGGAGTTGGACCCAAGGGAATGGATTCTTTGGCTCCACCTCTTTCGGATCTGACCCGTTTCCTCAGACCTCAGGCTACCCTTGCTTCGGCTCTGGTCCCTGCTTTGGATCCAGGGAGGGCTGCCTCTTTGCTGGGTGCCAAGGAGGTACTCTCTTCTTCGGCCTTCGAATTGGTGGAGAGGGTTCTCTCCCAGGGATTGAGATCCCAACCCATTCTCTCGAATTCCACCCAGACCCCTCTGGATTTGGCGATGACTCACTTCATCCTGTCTCAAGGACAGCCCGTGCCAGAGGAGCCCCGGGTTATTCCCCCTGAGGAACCCCCTGCGGCTCACGAGTCTTCTTCAGAGAGTCCCACTGAAGAGGGCCACTGTAAGTGCAAGTGCAAAAGGAGGCATTTGGACTCTCCTGCGTCCCTCACTACAGACACTGACTTAGAGGAAGGAGAAGGTTCCCCCAAGTCACCTCCCGACGACTTCTCCTTCAGAGACATCATGGCGATCCTCCACCAGAGGGGAGGTAGGTCAGCCCCAAAACCTTCTGTGGATGAGGCAGTGCTCCTGGAGGCCTTTGGTACAGGCCCATCTACTTCCTGGGTGTCTCTGCCAGCGGACCCCCTTGATGGACCTTATCACCACGCAGGCATGGAAGGAGCCTGACACTGTAGAGCCCATCCCCAAACACCCCGACAAGATTTTATCTCCTCCTACTGACAGACAACCTTGGTGAAAAGGAGCCGCAGTTGACCCTGTGTTGGTCGCAGAGGCCACCGAAAAGGAACTAGCGCAGGAGAGTTCCTCACTCCACCCTCCAGACAAGGAGTCCAGGTCGGTGGATAAGTTTAGGAAGCACGTTTATTCCTCAGCGGCCTTTTTAATCTGTGCACTGAACTATTTGGCACATGTGATCCAGCTTCAGTGAGACCTTGTATTGGAATTCGCTGAGTCGCCCCCAGAGTCCTTATCGCCGCAGGGCAAACAGCTGTTCTCTGTGAAAATATCAACTCTGAAGTCAGTATCAAACACGTCTATGCGGCTCCTTTCCCATGCCATGGAAGGAGCAGCTAGGGCGGCCGGGACGGGCGTAGCCATGAGGCGTCACGCCTGGCTCAGGTTGTGTCAGTTCGCGGACCCCGTCGTTTATTAATACTCCCTACGATGGTTCTTCCCTTTCCGGGAAGACAGTATATGTGACACTTGTCCAGAGCTAAAAAGGTGGGAAGACTTTGTCTTCCATCGGTATCCGCTTGTCTAACCCTCAGCAGTCCTTCTCTAGGACTCAAAGAGGGCAAAAGAAGATGTGGTTCCGAAAATCTCAGTTTTCTCGGGATTCTCAGGACAACTGTTCCCCCAGAGGCAAAGGGGGACAGGATCGACGCTGACCCAGAGGTAGAGGGGGTCCCAGGAATTTTGGGTGTAGGGAACCTTTTTCTGATAGACCCGCTCAGCAGCCCTGAGGGGTTGCCCAGCTGTCCTAATCTGGAGACAGTCAGGGGAGATTGTGTTTACACCCAGCGGCATGGGAGTCCATAACGACAGATCGCTGGATGTTACAGATTATATCCAGAAGTTACACTATCCCATTTGTTGCCCCTCCAAATGTTCCAAAACACCTCCTGGATGTTCCACCTGCTCACAGGGAGGCCGCAGCTCTAGAGATTTCAAAGCTGCTTCTCAAACGAGCCATCCGACCAGTCCGGATCAGGCATTTACTCAAGGTTCTTTTTAGTGCAAAAAAAGACTGGGGAACTCAGGCCCATTCTAGACCTGTCAACTTTGAACCTGTCTGTCGCCAAAAAGAAGTTCCAGATGGTCACCCTACAGTCCATTCTACCTTATCTCTGAGAGTGCGACTGGATGTGCTCGTTAGACGTCCAGGATGCTTACTACCACATCAAGATCCACAGAAGCTCCAGGAGGTTTCTGCGCTTCCAGCTGGGAACCAGTCACTTTCAGTTCAGAGCCCTACCCTTCGGACTCACCACAGCCCCCAGGGTGTTCACCAAGGTAATTGCAGATGTTCATCGTGTTTCACTGTTGCAGTCATTATTCTTGGGTTATCCTGCTGGCAGGCTACCCGCAGTCAGCCTGAATTCCAAAGTCTTGGTCCGGCATCGGTTGCTGTCGCCTCTTCCCTGACATCAGTGAGCCAGGGGTATAAAAGATGCAGCCGACGCCATTTTCTTCAGTCTTTCTTGCCGCGTGGTGCCCGAAGCAGAAGCAGTTCGCAAGTGCTGGTCGGCCGACTCCTGAGATATTCGTGTTCGAATTTCAGATCCGAAGTCTTCATTTAAAGCTAAGTACCCCATTGGGGAAACTTTTTTCTTGCTCCAGACCGATGTCAGAAAAAGTTAATAATTGTATTTCTTGTGGGAAGCAAATACCTCATAAGGACTTCCATTCTTACTGTATTCCTTGCCTAGGTCCTGATCACGACGTAGCTAATTGCAGATTTTGTGCTAGATTTAACCAACGCACTATTAACTGTCGATACGATTTTGCCTTTCATTACTTTGGCCGAAGATTTAATTACACGATGTCGTCGGATAGCCATCCGACTACCGCATTTCACAAGAAACACAAGGAAAAGGACAGGCATCCAAGGTCCAAAACTGATGACGAGGCTTCTTCTAAGCCAGTTGCCGGTTCTCAGTGAGGCGCTTTCGCAGCCCCTGATGGCCGCTACCTCAGAGCCGCAGGCCGCTTCCGACTCCCACGTGGAGCAGACTAGGCCTCTGGAAACTCAAGATATTGGACACTTGGAAAATATTCCCTCAGATGGGACTGGAGCCTCTGAGCAGGCATCGGCTTCTGTGGGTGTTTTCAGGCCTGCACAGTTATATATAAAACCGACTACAGCTTCAAAGGCAAAGACTAAAGCACTACTAAAGACAAAGAAACAAGTGCAGCAAGCCCATGGACAGGCCCAGGCCTCCATGCCTAAAAAACAGACGCTCAAAATGGCCAAAGACCTAATTACTTTGATCAGGGGTTCCCATCCCCCTCCTGAGAAAAGGCCCAGGCAAGAGACAATATGAATCTTCAGATCAGGTTTCCATTTCCTCTACCTCCTCTTCTGACCAAGAATACTCTCTCCCTCCCTATGAGGATTCCGATGCTGAAGAATCTATCCCTTCAACCTCCCCTTCGGAGGATTATTCTTTTGGGGAAACCCTGCATACCATGAGGGAGCACTTCCCCTGGGAGAGCCAAGACTACTCAGAATCTAAGAAAAGGTTTAGAGATTTTCTTTTACTACCTCAGCACAGGCCTCTTGCTATCCCTCCTGTTTTAGACATTGTCGATTATGTATTTTCAGAGTCCGGCCTATCCCCTGACTCGTTACCCCCTGCACCTGTTAAGCCAGACAGATACTACAGGGATGTCCTTCAAGGATGCATCTGCAGTCATAACAAATGGGTTGTCCTGTCGTCAGGCAGCCCTTCGGTCGGCCGGATTCCAAAGTCTGGGTCCGGCTTCGGCTGATGTCGCACTTCACCCGACGTCATCTCTGCTGGTCTTTGGGTATAAAGGCATCAGCCGACGCCATTTTCCTCAGTCTTTCTTGCCGCGTGGCGCCCGAAGCAGAAGCTGTTCGCAAGTGCCTGTCGGTCAGATCCAGAGATTACTACTACCGAATACTACTTCGAAGACTTCTAAAAAGTTAAGTACCCCGTTGGGGACTCTTTCTTGCCTCAGCCGATGTCAGAAAAAGTCAATAACTGTTTAACTTGTGGGAAACAAATACCTCATAAAGATTTCCACTCTTACTGCCTGCCTTGCTTAGGCCCAGACCACGACGTAGCAGCCTGTTCGGCCTGTGCTTCCTTCAACCGACGAACGCTTAGGCGTCGGTCGGAGTTTGCTGAACAGTTTTTCGGCTCAGATTTTGCATACATTATGCCGTCGGATCCTCCGACTACCCAAATTGTTAAAAAACGCAAAGAAAAAGACCGACACTCGCTGTCCACGGTTTCGGCCGAAACCACGGTTAAGCAAGCCGCGAGTGTCTCGGTTTTGGCTGAAACCGAGAAAACCGGTCAAACTTCAGCCGAATCCATGACTACTACTGAGGCTCCTGCTACCTTAGTTGAATCGGCCTCAGAAGTTTTGCCTACTACTGTGGTTCCTACTGATTTATCAGACACCATTCCTTTGGATGTCTCTACCCCAGCACGTGGTGCTGCTAGGTCCACTGCAGCCATGTCTATTAAGGCCTTTGCCAGGGCTAAAGCAGCCAAAACTGTTAAATCAGTGCCTGTTAAGACCCCCTCACACAGGCCCACTTCTAGTTCACAAATGCTTACTCTGGCAGAGGATTTAATATCCTTAATTAGGGGATCCCAATCTCACCCAGACAGGGCCTCTCAGCCCCCAGAAAAGAGACCTAGAGCAGAGCCCCCCGAGCCAGTGTCCTCTGATGATTCTTCGGATGACTCAGTCATTACAGATCAACCAGAGGCTCCTTTTTCTACTTATGAAGATTCCGATGCTGAAGAATCCATTCCATCTGCCTCTCCACCAGAGGAATTTTCCTTTGGGGAAACCTTACATGCCATGAGAGAACAATTCCAATGGCAGGGACAAGATTTCTCAGATTCAAGAAAAAGGCTTAGGACATTTCTGCACTTACCACAACATAGGCCCTTAGCTATACCTCCAGTACTGCCTGTTGTGGATGATGCATTTAATGATGTTTGCACTGCTCCTGATACCTTACCTCCAGCCCCTGCCAAACCAGATAGATTTTACAGGGTGCCAGACACTCATCACCACCTATACAAGGCCCCACTTGCAGATCCTGAGACTATATCCCAGGGGCCTAAGGCAGTAGCCTCGACCTCAGCAAAAACCCTATTCCTTCTGAAAGGGAATCCAGGTCCTTAGAGAGATGGGGGAAAAAAGTTTACACCTCTGCTACTCTCTCAGCTAGAGCTTTAAACTGTCAGTTTCATATGATCCAATACCAAGAGTTTATGCTTGATCAGTTAACTAAGAAGCTGTCCACTGATGACTCCTTAGATAAGAAATATGTTTTAGAAATGGTGAATAACATTCAGCAGGTTAGTAACCATTCTTTAAAATGTGGCTATGATGCACTGGAGGCTTCATTTAGATCAGCCATGACTGGCACAGTGATAAGAAGGCATGCATGGTTGAAAGAACAGGTCTTGCGGATCATGTTAAAGCAAAGCTGTTAGATGCTCCTATGGATAAGGCCAGTCTATTTGGTACACCTGCTCAGCAAGTAATGAAGAAAATGGAAGAGAAGGCAAAATCTGTACAAACAGTTAAGGATTTCTTACAGGTTCAGCCCCAAGGTTTAGCAGGAACTGGCCTGCCAAAAATTGGTCCTTTCCAGACTCCTCAAAATCTCAAAGAGGCAGGAATAGACGCTCTAGAGGCAGAAATCAATCCAGAGAAGGTGCCTACAGAGGACGACAGTGGCAAGGCAATAACCGAGGCACAGACACAACCACTGCCACTGCAACAGGACAATCACAGTGACTTGGCTCTGACACCGCCTACCAGGGAGCAAATAACAGCACCTTTAGGCGGAAAGTTAGCCTTATTTTCGAAAAATTGGCACTATATCACAAAAGACAAGTGGATTTTGCAAACCATAGACCAAGGCTACAGGTTCCACTTCCACACCTTACCAGTAAAAAGAGGAATGCCAAACCTACATCCAAATCAAAAAACAGAAGCTCTAAAGCAAATAGCACAATTAACAAAGATAAGAGCTGTGGAAAGAGTACCAATAACAGAACAGGGCAAAGGATTCTACTCCAGACTCTTCCTAGTACCAAGAAAAGAGAAAAGTTGGAGACCTATTCTCGACCTGTCCGTCTTAAACACATACATCATTGTCCCAAAATTCAAAATGCTGACCCTACAGCAACTTCTTCCCATGCTGGGCAAGGAGTCTTGGCTGGTAACTCTAGATCTCAAGGAGGCATACCTGCACGTCCCCATACGACCAAATTGCAGAAGATACCTCAGATTTCTTGCAGGATCAGAGCATTATCAATTCTCAGCATTGCCCTTTGGCTTATCTACTGCGCCTAGAGTATTCACAAAATGCCTGGCATCAGTAATCGCTCACTGCAGGCTACAGGGAATCCAAATTTATCCATACCTGGACGACTGCCTGTTACAAGCGGACAACAAAAGCAAGCTGACAACAGATTTACAAAGAGTCATTTGCTTACTACAAGCCCTGGGATACACAGTCAATTTACAAATGTCAAGACTGATACCATCCCAAACAAGAACATTCTTGGGTGCGGAATTGGACACAGTAAAACAAATGGCATTCCTAACTGCAGAAAAACAAAACAACTCCCTCTTTACTTCTTGGCATTAACAAAGCAGAACAAACTAACAGCAAGAAAAGTACTGCAGGCCTTGGGCTTCATGGCATCATGCATAATCTTGGTCCCACATGCCAGACTGCATATGAGAAAGCTACAGTGGTACCTAAAGAATTTATGGTCTCAACACAGGCACAGCTTAGAAACCGAAATCCCACTAATCCCATGCCTGAAACAGGAGTTCCTATGGTGGGCTCAAGCATGCCAGTCAAACCCAGGCTTGCCCTTCCACAACTTTCAAGCAAGCCAAACCATCACAACGGACGCCTCAGACCTAGGCTGGGGAGGAGCACATGTTGGACAAATGCATACAAGGATTGTGGACTCCAGACCAGCTGCACCTGCACATAAACCAAAAAGAAATGCTGGCAGTAAAACTAGCAATCCAGAAATTCAGACCATTCCTCAAAGAAGGCCATTTAATGATAAGGACAGACAACACCACAGTCATGTGGTACATCAACAAACAGGGAGGCACTCATTCATACCCGCTATGCAGAATGACTCTGGACCTTTGGAATATGGCTCTGAGCTACAACATCCAGTTACAGGCAATATTTGTGCCGGGAAAAGAAAACACCCTAGCAGACCTGTTAAGCAGAACCACCTCGGATGCTCACGAATGGATGCTACACCGGACATCTTCAAGGCCATCACAAAGAAATGGGGAATGCCACAAATAGACCTATTCGCATCCCCACTCAATCACCAGCTCAAAAATTCTGCACAAGGACATACCACCCACTTGCATGGAAGGTGGACTCTCTATCCTTCAGTTGGAAAGGCCTGACAGCATATGCATTTCCACCTCTTCCTTTGATGCACAAGGTACTACTGAAAATCAAAGAGGAACGTCCAAGGATAATCCTGATAGCTCCGAATTGGCCAAGACAACACTGGTATCCATTGTTGAGGAGCATGTCTCAGGGGAGAATGTGGTCAATACCCTGATGCCTTTGATGTTAACTCAGAACAACTACAACATCATGCACCCAAACCTAAAAACCTTGCAACTGACTGCCTGGAACATCACATAGCAGCAACTAACCCAGACCTATCCCAAAGGGTTAAAGACATTATCCTTGAAGCCCGCAGACCTTCAACAAGAAGGAACTATGCAGGAAAATGGAAAAGGTTTGTCATTTGGAGTACTGAAAGAGGAAAAGATGGGTCGAACATAGATATTGCTAACATCCTGGAGTACTTGGCAGAGCTTCTACATACAGGCCTGTCCTATTCCTCCATCAAGATACATGCATCAGCTATTTCAGCAGAATACAGCTTGATCCACCTGTCTTTTCATCCTCTACTCAGGCAGTTCCTCAGAGGGATCAAGAATGTAAAACCTCCTAGGAAACCACCATTACCAGCATGGGACTTGAACTTTGTGCTAGAAAAATTGACACTCCCTCCATTTGAACCAGCAGCAACAGCAGATCTTCAACACCTATCATGGAAAACTGCTTTCCTACTGGCAATTACTTCAGCAAGGAGGGTTTCTGAACTACAGGCCTTAATGGCAGTACAACCCTTCCTAATCTTCCATCAAGATAGGGTGTCCATGAGAACTAATCCTACATTTATGCCTAAGGTGGTATCCAGAGTGTCTTTAAACCAGGCAATCCACCTACCTACCTTCTTTCCCAATCCACAAAACAGGGGGGAAAGACTGCTGCATACCTTGGATGTACATAGACAGTTACGCTACTACCTGGACAGAACCAAAGGTGACAGAAAAACTGACCAGCTTTTAGTAGCCTATGCAACAGGAAGGGAAGGAAAAGCAATTTCCAAACAGACAATCTCCAAATGGATAGGAAATTGCATAAGATTCTGCTACTCCTACCACGGAAAACCAATTCCACAGAACATAAGACCTCATTCTACAAGGGCTACAGCCACTACCACAGCTTTCTTACGAGGAGTGGCAACCAAGGACATTATTGAGGCGGCTACTTGGACCTCCGTGCATACATTTGCCAAGCATTATAATTTACCTCTATACTCTAGATCCCGAGCAGGGTTTGCCACTGCTGTACTGCAAGGGATCCTAACTACACCATAATTCTTCTTCCTCCTCCCTAGTTTGGCTATGGTATTCTACCCATTTGTTATGACTGCAGATGCATCCTTGAAGGACATAGTACAGTTTTGTACCTACCATAAATGTAGATGTCCGAACAGGATAGCATCTGCAGTCAGGATTACCCACCCTCCTTCCCCTCTGTGGTACTCCTAGGGTATTTACCCTCCTAATAGCTAGCTGGGGGGGGAGTCTCTTATGGTGTATTTGTTTGTATATATGTACATACATTGTTATTTTTTGTGTGTGCCTTCTACTTTTTTGGAAACATTGGCATTTATCCAAAATTTAGCTTTCCAAGAGGGCAACTGGCATCTGGGGCAAGAAACACTGAGGAAAATGGCGTCGGCTGATGCCTTTATACCCGAAGACCAGCAGAGATGACGTCGGGTGAAGTGCGACATCAGCCGAAGCCGGACCCAGACTTTGGAATCCGGCCGACCGAAGGGCTGCCTGACGACAGGACAACCCATTTGTTATGACTGCAGATGCTATCCTGTTCGGATTGGTAGGTACAAAACTGTACTTTCCAGATTCACATAAATTTCTTTATAAAAACCCTGCTGCTGACCCAGAAACTATTTCTCAGGGTCCCAAAGGGGTCAAGGCTTCCACTGCAAAAAAACGTATTCCCTCTGATAGGGATTCAAGGGCACTGGACAGATGGGGGAAAAAGGTTTAGACTTCTGCTACCTTGGCTGTGAGGGCTTTAAATCGTCAATTTCATATGCTTAAATATCAGCAATACTTATTGTCACTGCTTAAACTGAAAATGTTAACAAATTCTGAATGTGCAGAAAACAAGGAAATGCAGGATTTATTGCATGCAACTGAACAAGTGGGAAAGCATACTTTGCAATGTGGTTTTGATTCTCTGGACGCCTCTTGCTGGGCCACTGTTACGGGTTCTGTCATTAGGCGACATGCTTGGTTAAATGAACAGAATCTGCTTGATCATGTTAAAGCAAAATTATTAGATGCTCCATTACAGCATGATACTTTGTTTGGTGTTAAAGCAGAAGAAAACGGAGGGCAAAGCGAAATCTATGCAGACAGTTAAGGATTTCTTACAGGTGCAGCCACCCAGATTTAGCAGGAACTGGCCTACAAAGAATTGGTCCTTTCCAGTGTCAGACAGGCCACAAAGAGGCAGATACAGATGCCCCAGAGGCAGATCCCAGCCCCAAGGCTCATACAGGCCTAAACAATGGGGTGCTTCTACCTCCAAAATACTTTGTTTGGTGTTAAAGCAGAAGAAAACGGAGGGCAAAGCGAAATCTATGCAGACAGTTAAGGATTTCTTACAGGTGCAGCCACCCAGATTTAGCAGGAACTGGCCTACAAAGAATTGGTCCTTTCCAGTGTCAGACAGGCCACAAAGAGGCAGATACAGATGCCCCAGAGGCAGATCCCAGCCCCAAGGCTCATACAGGCCTAAACAATGGGGTGCTTCTACCTCCAAAAGTGGAAAAGACAAATCACAGCCATACAGGAAACAGTCCCAATGACTTTCCTCTGCCAGAACCAAGCACTTATCTTTTGGCAGCCCCCTTAGGGGGTAAACTAGCACTATTTGCACAAAATTGGCACATGATCACCCAGGACAAATGGGTCTTGAACATAGTGTCTCAGGGCTACAGGTTCCACTTTCACACCCTGCCAAGGGCAAAAGGTATGCTAGACCTGCCACACAATCAATGGGCAGAGGCACAAAAGCAAGTTTCATCCCTCATGGACATGAGGGCCATTCAGCGAGTAGCACAGCAAGAGCAGAGACAAGGATTTTACTCGAGACTTTTCTTGGTACCCAGAAAGGACCCAAAGCCTGGAGACCAATACTGGACCTGTCTATTCTAAACACATTTCTGGACATTCCAAAATTCAAAATGTTGACTCTGCAGCAGCTACTGCCCATGTTGGGCAAGAAGGCTTAGCTTGTAACTTTGGACCTAAAAGAGAGCATACTTGCATGTCCCAGTCAGACAGTCTTGCAGAAGATACCTTAGATTCATAGCTGGCTCAATGCACTACCAATTCTCTGCACTGCCCTTTGGCTTATCTACTGCGCCCAGGGTCTTCACAAAATGCCTGGCACCAGCCAGTAATTGCATTTTGCAGACAAAGAGGAATTCAGATATATCCTTACTTGGACGACCGCCTTATTCAAGCAGAGAACAAGGACATTCTACTAAAGCATCTGGCGTTTGTAAAAAGATTACTAATTTGCCTAGGGTACACAGTAAACGAAAAGAAATCAGAACTAGTACCCTCTCAAGAGATAATATTCCTGGGTGCAAGCTTAAATACAACTGCCCAGATGGCTTATCTCACGCCAGACAAACAAAGGCAACTGACTTCTTACTTCAAAATGTTGGCAAAAAAGACCCAGTTATCTGCAAGAAAAATTCTGCAGGCTTTGGGCTTCATGGCATCTTGCATTCTACTAATTCCATATGCCAGACTGCATATGAGGAAACTACAATGGTATCTAAAAAGTGTTTGGACTCAACATTGCCACAACCTGGAAGCATTAATTACCCTCATTCCCTGCCTGCAACAGGAGTTTCGATGGTGGGCACAAGCCTGTCACCACAACAAGGGACAGTCATTCACTTTTTCCACAGCCAGGCAGACACTAACAGCGGATGCATCAGATTATGCCTGGGGGGCCCACATGGCAGGAAAATGTATTCAGGGCACATGGCCCGCAGGCCAGATGCATCTTCATATCAATCAAAAAGAGATGCCAGCTGTTCAGAATGCCCTGACAGCTTTCAAGGATCTACTTCATCCAGGACAACTACTGGTAAAGACGGACAATACTACAGTCATGTGGTACATAAGCAGGGAGGCACACATTCCTACCCCCTCTGCAGACAAGCCATGACTTTGTGGGACACAGCATTGACTTATCAAGTTCACCTGCAAGCACAATTCCTGCCAGGCAAAATAAATACTCTGGCAGACGAACTAAGCAGAAACCTCATGGATCCCCACGAGTGGAAACTGGATTCACAAGTCTTCAGCATGATAACAAGGAAATGGGGATGCTCAGACATAGATCTATTTGCCTCCCCTCACAACTGCCAACTACAGAGATTCTGCACAAGGACTTATAAGAAAGCATGGAAAGTGGATGCCTTATCCTTCAGCTGGAAAAACCTAACAGTATATGCCTTTCCTCCGCTGCCTCTCCTCCCCAAGGTACTCCTAAAGGTCAGACAAGAGAAGCCAAAAATGATACTGATTGCCCCAGACTGGCCACGCCAGCACTGGTACCCAATCCTAAAGAACTTGTCTCAAGGTCCAACCTGGACATTGCCTCAGATTTCTCACTTGCTCACCCAACAAAACAATCAGATCCTGCACAGCCAACTCAGGACCTTAAATCTGGCAGCATGGCGGATACTGTAGCCATTCAGAACACTCCTCTCTCCAAAGCTGTGATGGATGTTATTTTGGAGGCCAGGAGGCCCAGTACTAGAAAATCTTATGCAGAAAAATGGAAGAGATTCTGTGCTTGGAACCAGGCACAAGGAATTGACACGTTTGTACCAAATATTCCTCAGATTTTACAATACTTAACTGAGATGCTGGACAAAGGGCTATCCTTTTCATCAATTAAGATTCATGCCTCTGCCATTTCAGCCCATTACAATACGGAACCACCTATCTTTTCTCATCCTTTAATAAGGCAGTACCTCAGAGGGGCCAAAAACATAAGACCTCCAAGGGGAGCACCAATACCTGCATGGGACCTCAATTATGTCTTGGAAAAACTCACACTGCCTCCTTTTGAGCCAGCCTCAACAGCTGATATAAAATTTTTATCCTGGAAAACAGCTCGGCTCTTAGCAATAACCTCTGCAAGACGAGTCTTGGAGTTACAGGCACTCATGGCTGTGGAACCTTTTATCATTTTCCATCCAGACAGGGTTTCTCTGAGGACGAACCTGACATTTATGCCTAAGGTGGTGTCCATTGTGGCCCTTAACCAAACCATTCACTTGTCTACCTTTTATCCAAACCCACAGAACAAGGGTGAGAGACTTCTGCATTCTTTGGACAGACACAGACAGCTACGCTTCTACTTGGACAGAACTAAAGCTTTCAGAAAGACTGAGCAACTTTTAGTGGCATATGTTGCAGGATCACAAGGATAGGCTATCTCAAAACAGACAGTTTCAAAATGGATAGGTCGTTGCATTCATTTCTGCTACTCACAACATGGCAAATCAGTGCCTAAGGGCATTAGGCCACATTCAACCAGAGCAGCAGCCACTTCAGTAGCCTTCCTCAGAGGAGTACCAACCAAAGACATCTTAGAGGCTGCAACTTGGAGTTCAGTGCACACTTTTACAAAGCACTACCACTTACCTCTCTACTCTAAATCCAGAGCAGGCTTTGCCACTGCAGTTCTGCAGGGCCTCATAGCCTCTCCTAATCCTGTTTAGCCCAGCCACCCATCCTCAGCTTTGGGATTCAACCCAAGAGTAATGACTGCAACAGTGAAACACGATGAACATAGTACAGTTGTGTACCTACCATAAATGTAGATGTTGGAGTGTATTCACTGTTGCAGTCCAGGTTACCCTCCCACCATCCCCCTTTATTTAGCTGGGTCTTATCTGTACTTCTCTATTCTATACAACCTATGTGGTGTATTTGCTTGTAGATGAAGGAAATGTTTACTTTAGTGCATGCATGTTTATTGGCATACTTTGTTTAGCCTACCCTTTTTGGGGCAAGAAAAACTGAAGAAAATGGCGTCTGCTGCAACTTTTATACCCCTGGCGCACTGACGTCAGGGAAGAGACGACAGCAACTGACGCCGGACTAAGACTTTGGAATTCAGGCCGACTGTGGGTAGCCTGCCAGCAGGATAACCCAAGAGTAATGACTGCAGCAGTGAATACACTCGAACATCTACATTTATGGTAGGTACACAACTGTACTTTGTAGCAGCTCACCTGAGGCTTCAGGGTATTCAGGTATTTCCTTACCTGGACGACTGGCTCTTTGCTGTGCCCAACAAGCGTCTGCTTTGTCTGGTCCCGAGAGTACATTATTCGGTTGGCAGATCTATTGGGGATTACAGTCAGTGTTCAAAAATCCCAGTTACAACCAGTACAAGTTTTAGACTTCATCGGGGCACGGCTAGACACTTTGCTGATGAAAGTACATTTAACTCCAGACAGGATCTTACACCTCAGGTGCCACATAGCTCAAATAGCGAACTTCAAGTCTACAAAGGCAAGCGAGGTTCTCCGGGCACTGGGCTCTATGGCTGCCTCTAGATATGGATTCTCCCTTGTGCGCGCCTTCATATGCGGATTCTTAAATGGACTCTGGCCATTCAGTGGGCTTGGCTAGGCTGTTCAATGGTCTTGGCTAGACCTGCCCATGGAATTTCCGATCAGGATCAGTCACGTCTGCAGGACGTCCCTTCTTTGGTGGGTAAATTCACCGGAGGTTATAGAAGGACGCCCCTTGGCGTCATCTCCAGTCCAAGCCACAGTGACCACGGACGCCTCCCAATTTGGGGCGGGGGGGGGGGTCAGCAATGTTCGGGAAGGACAGTCCAAGGCACGTGGTCCCAGACAGAGACCAAGTTGCATATAAGTGTTCTAGAGATGAGGGCAGTGCTTTTAGCGTTGGAAGCCTTTCACACTGTCCTCCCTCTCAGATTGATTGCAGTTCAGTCAGACAATATGTTGGATGTTCATTGTGTTACACTGCTGCAGTCATAACACTTGGGTTATCCTGCCGTCAGGCGGTTCCCCAGTCGGCCTAAGTTCCAAAGTCTTGGTCCGGCGTCGGTTGCTGTCTCTTCCTCCCTGACATCAGTGCGACAGGGGGGGTATATAAGATGCAGCCAATGCCATTTTCTTCAGTCTTTCTTGCCACGCGGTGCCTGAAGCAGAAGCAGTTCACAAGTGCTGGTCGGCCGTCTCCTGAGATTTTCATTCTGAATCCAGAACCGAAGTCTTCTACAAAGCTAAGTACCCCATTGGGGAAACTTTTTCTTGCCTCAAAACGATGTCAGTAAAAGTTAATAACTGTATTTCTTGTGGGAAGCAAATACCTCATAAGGATTTCCATTCTTATTGTATCCCATGCCTAGGCCCAGACCACGATGTCACTGATTGTCGGTTTTCTGCTAGGTTTAACAAGCGCACTATTAAACGTTGGTTTGATTTTGCCCGACATTATTTTGGTAGAAAATTCAATTATACCATGCCATTGGAACTTCCAACAACCGGAATACATAAAAAACGCAAAGACAAGGACAGGCAACCGAGGCCCAAAACTGATGAAGCCTCTTCTAGGCCAGTCGCCATACCTCTCAACTGTACAGATTTTTGCAGAATGTCCAGATATTTGCCACACATTTTTGGTCTGTTTCTCATAAATGTGTGATTTTCTGGCAAATCACTGGCAAGACATTCAGGGTTGAAGTCAGAAAAATATTGAAAGAAATTTGAATTTCAGACTTCATACCCTTCAGAAATTTCATGCTAATGCAAAACCTGTTATCATATCAATTTTCTAAGTTTTTAAGAGCAATAATTAAAAAGTGTCTCTCTTTTTGGGCCTTTGTCCCCCTATTATTTATGGCTTTGTCCAGATTTCTTGCTCTAAGAGGTTGAGGTATGCCAGTCGCCAGTTCTCCGATTTTCAGCGAGGTGCCTTCGCAGCCCCTGACGACCGCTTCTGTAGAACCGCAGGCCGCCTCTGACTCCCACGTGGAGATGGCTGGGCCTTCGGACGCACAAGTTATTCAGCCTACCGAAACTAACCCTTCAGAGGGATCTGGAGTAGCTGAGCAACCCACAGCTTCAGAGGGTGTCTTCAGACCTACTCATTTAAGCATTAAATCCTCTGCTAAGTCTAAGCCTCCTTTAAGAACAAAGAAACAAATACAGCATTCTCCAGGACAGGCACCCATGCCTAAGAAACAAATGCTCAAAATGGCCGAAGACCTAATCACTCTGATCAGGGGACCCCATCCCCCTCCTGATAAAAGGCCTAGATAGGATGCAGACTATGACTCATCCGACCAGGTGTCCATCTCTTCAGATTCATCCTCAGACCTAGGGTATTCTTTACCCCCTTATGAGGATTCTGAGGCCTGAAGACTACTCCTTTGGGCAAACCTTACATACCATGAGGGAGCATTTCCATTGGGAAGGTCAGGATTACTCAGAATCCAAGAAAAGGCTCAGAGACGACTTTATTACATCAACACAGACCCCTTGCTATTCCGCCAGTGTTAGATATTGTGTATACTGAATCCAGCTTAAATCCTGATTCCTTACCTCCAGCCCCAGTTGAACCTGACAGATAATACAGAGAGTCCCCTGACTCTCACAAATTTCTGTATAAAAGCCCTGGTGCTGACCCTGAAACTATTTCTCATGGACCCAAAAAGGGTTAAGGCCTCATCAGTCAAGAATCCAGTTCCCTCTGACAAAGATTCCAGAGCATTAGACAGATGGGGAAAGAAAGTATATACATCTGCAACTTTAGCAATGAGAGCCGTAAATTGCTAGTTTCACATGCTAAAATATCAGCAATTTTTACTGTCTCAGTTGAAACAAAAAATGCTTCCAGATTCAGATCCTCCTAATTTTAAAGAAATGCAGGATTTATTGCATGCAGCTGAACAAGTGGGAAAACATACTTTGCAATGTGGTTTTGATTCTTTAGAGGCCTCCTGTAGAGCAGCAGTTACAGGCTCTGTCATTAGAAGACATGCTTGGTTAAAAGAACATACGTTACCAGATCATGTAAAAGTAAAATTATTGGATGCACCTTTGCAGCAGGATGTGTTATTTGGAGTTAAGGCAGAAGAGGTATTAAAGAAAATGGAGGATAAGGCCAAATCTATGCAAATGGTGAAGGATTTCTTACAGGTTCAGCCTCCTAGATTTAGCAGAAATTGGCCAACTAAGAACTGGTCTTTTCCAGTTACAGACAGACCTCAAAGGGGCAGATACAGATGTCCAAGAGGTAGAGGTCAACCACAAGGTCCTTACAAGCTTCGACAATGGGTTGTATCAGGCCAGAAAGAAGGTGAAGACAGGCCCCAACCATATAAAAAACAGCCCCAATGACTTCCCACTACTGCTGCCAAACAACTCTCTCTTGGCAGCCCCCTTGGGAGGAAAACTGGCACTTTTCTATCATAATTGGCATATGATCACCAAAGACAAATGGGTTCTCAACATTGTATCTCAAGGTTACAGGTTCCACTTCCACACTCTGCCAAGGTTAAAAGGAATGCCAAATCTGCCACCAAATCAATGGGCAGAGGCTCAAAAACAAATTACAGCACTCATGGACATGAGAGCTATTCAAAAGGTACCACCACAGGAGCAAGGACAAGGATTTTACTCAGGACTCTTTCTGGTTCCCAGAAAGGACAAAGCCTGGAGGCCCATTCTGGATCTTTCTTCTCTAAACACTTACCTGGATGTTCCGAAATTCAAAATGTTGACACTACAGCAGCTTCTTCCCATGCTGGGCAAGAAAGCTTGGCTCGTAACCTTGTACCTCAAGGAGGCATACCTGCATGTCCCTATCAGACAAAACTGCAGAAGATACCTCAGATTCATAGCTGGTTCAATGCACTATCAATTCTCTACACTGCTCTTTGGCATATCTACTGCGCCCAGGGTCTTCACAAACTGCCTGGCACCAGTAATTGCATTTTGCAGACAGAAAGGAATTCAAATTTATCCGTAACTGGACAACTGCCTGATTCAAGCAGAGAGCAAGGAAATTCTTCTAAAGCTTCTGTAAAAACATTAAGTTGCCTAGGGTACACAGTAAACGAAAAGAAATCAAAACTAGTGCCCTCACAAGAGATAATATTCTTGGGTACCTGCTTGAATACAACGGCCCAGATGGCTCATCTCAAGCCAGACAAGCAAGGACAACTGACTCAATATTTTCAATTGATGGCAACAAGA
Organism: Protopterus annectens; assembly: GCF_019279795.1. Classification (NCBI taxonomy): domain Eukaryota; kingdom Metazoa; phylum Chordata; order Ceratodontiformes; family Protopteridae; genus Protopterus; species Protopterus annectens. The sequence continues at coordinate 1,218,813,352 of NC_056733.1, read as the reverse complement.
ACCCAACTCCCTGCAAGAAAAATTCTGCAGGTCTTGGGTTACATGGCATCTTGCATACTACTAATTCCATATGCCAGACTGCATATGAGGAAACTACAATGGTACCTAAAGAGTGTCTGGACTAAACACTGTCAAAGTTTGGAAACTGTTATACCACTAATTCCTTGCCGATGGTGGGCTCAAGCTTGTCACCTCAACAAGGGACAGCTTTTACTCAACCCACAGCCAGACAAACACTGACAACAGATGCATCGGATTACGCCTGGGGAGCACACATGGCAGGAAAATGTATTCAGGGCAAGTGGCCCGCATAACAAAGGCATCTTCACATCAATCAAAAAGAGATGCTAGCTGTACAAAATGCCCTTATAGCCTTCAAGGACCTGCTGCATCCAGGACAACTACTACTAAAGACAGACAACACCACAGTTATGTGGTACATAAACAAGCAAGGGGGCACTCAATCTTATCCCCTCTGCAGACAAGCCATGACCTTGTGGAACACAGCTCTAAACTATCAAGTTCATCTACAAGCACAGTTTCTGTCAGGAGAGAGAAACACACTGGCAGACGACTTAAGCAGAAACATCATGGATCCCCACGAATGGGAATTGAATCCTCAAATATTCAGAATGGTAACACAGAAATGGTGGAGCCTGGACATAGATCTGTTTACATCCCCAATAAACTGCCAGCTACAGGGACTTAACATCCACAAGCATGGAAAGTGGATGCCCTCTCATTCAGCTGGAAAAACCTACAAGTATATGCTTTCACACCATTACCTCTCCTTCCAAAGGTACTCATAAAAGCCAGGCAAGAAGAGCCAAAGATGATCCTGATTGCACCAGACTGGCCACGCCAGCACTGGTACCCAATCTTAAAGAACTTCGCACAAGGACCACCCTGGATTTTGCCTCAAATCCCACATCTGCTGACTCAGCACAACAATCAGATACTTCACAGCCAGCTAAAGACTTTAAACCTGGCTGCATGGAAGATTCCTTAGTCAAGCAAGCAATGCCTCTCCAAAGCTGTTATAGATGTCATTCTGGAGGCCAGAGGGCCTAGTACCAGGAAAGCCTATTCGCATAAATGGAAGAGATTCTGTGCCTGGAACCAGGCTCACAGCCTTGACCTTCTTGTCCCAAATATTCATCAGCTACTGCAATATTTAACTGAGATGCTGGACAAAGGCCTCTCCTTTTCATCCATGAAGATCCACGCCTCTGCCATCTCTGCTCATTACAACACGGATCCACCAATTTTCTCTAATCCTTTGCTAAAACGGTACCTCAGAGCGGCTAAAAACATAAGACCGCCCCGTAGAGCACCTACTCCAACTTGGGACCTCAACGTCATGTTGGAAAAATTAACTTTACCTCGTTTTGAGCCAGCTAACACAGCAGATTTAAAATATACCTCTTGGAAAACTGCTCTGCTCCTGGCAATAACATCAGCACGAAGAGTTTCAGAATTACAGGCACTAATGGCAGTGGAATCTTTCATCATTTTCCACCAAGACAGGGTGTCTTTAAGAACTAAGACATCAAGAATACCATACCCCTCACGTAGAGCTTGCACAGCCAACCAAACATGAAAAACACAAACGGCCAGCAAGGTGGTTCCAACGCTTTATTACATCAAGGAATGGACATAAAAATGTCCAAATCAACAGTCCAACATCAAATTCAAACCGTCTTTAAGAACTAACCCTACGTTTATGCCAAAGGTGGTATCAAGTGTGGCTCTAAACTGAACTATTCACTTGCCAACTTTTTATCCAAATCCACAGAATAAAGGGGAGAGACTACTGCATTCTTTGGACATACACAGGCAGTTACGCTTCTACTTGGACATAACCAAAGCTTTCAGGAAATCTGGGCAATTATTGGTAGCATATGCTGCAGGAGCACAGGGAAAAGCCATTTCAATACAGACTATTTCAAAATGGATAGGACACTGTATATGTTTCTGCTATACACACCATGGGAAACCTGTACCTAACATCATTAGATCTCACTCCACCAGGGTAACAGCCACTTCAACTGCCTACCTCAGAGGAGTACCTACCAAGGATATTTTGGAAGCAGCAACTTGGAGTTCTGTACATACCTTCACCAAGCATTACCATCTGCCTCTATACTCTAAATCCAGAGCTGGCTTCACCACTGCAGTGCTGCAGGGCCTTATAGCCACCCCTAATGCCTTATAGAACCAGCCACCCTACCTCAGCTTTGGGATTCTACCCAAGTGTAATGACTGCAGCAGTGTAACATGATGAACATAGTACAGTTTTGTACCTACCATAAATGTAGATGTTCGAGTGTATACACTGCTGCAGTCCAGGTTACCCTCCCTCCTTCCCCTCTTACTTGCTGGTACGTACCTATGTCTTCTACCCTTTACTACATATGGGGAGTATTTGCTGGTAACTGAAAGTTGTTGATTGCTTTTCTTATATATGTTTTATTAGCAATTTGAATTGCCTACCTTTTCGGGGGCACCTGACATCTGGGGGACGAAAAACTGAAGAAAATGGCATCGGCTGCATCTTGTATACCCCTGTCACACTGACGTCAGGAAGGAGGCGACAGCAACCGACGTCGGACCAAGACTTTGGAGCTCAGGCCGACTGGGGAACTGCCTTGACGGCAGGATAACCCAGATGTAATGACTGCAGCAGTGTATACACTCGAACATCTACATTTATGGTAGGTACAAAACTGTACTTTTTAGTTTGTTAGTTGGGATGTTTTGCAGTCACCCTAATGGTTATGGTGATCAGTTGGGTACGACAACCCTGTGTTTCAAAATGTTAGCCAGACATGCCACTTGTGCTGTGCTGTTGAGGCCTTAAGAAGGCCAAAACATGCATGTCCACAGTTAGTGAGTTTTGGCTTTCTTGGCCTGAATTTTTCCATAACAAACTTAAAAAGGAAAGTCATGGACATTCACAACTGCCATAGGTTCATAGATTATTACTAGGCTAAGTGCTCTTGTGAACTATTTTAAGCCTAGCCAGTTACCCCATGTATTAAACCCTGCACCTTGTGTCTATAAGGTAAACACCTTAACCATTATGCCAGCCTAACAGAATGGGTTCTTTAGTTACCAACAATGTGAAAATGCATGTCAAGAACATACATCTCAACCTCTTAGCACAAAAAAATCTAGAAATATAGCTGAAACACCTCATATCCTTAGGGGTAATTTGCATATATCCCATATTACCTCTTATGCAAGAGGTTTCAAAGGAACACATAGTAGAAAGTCTAGCTTGGCTAGAGTTTTTCTTTTAGTTTTTACTAATAACCCTTTGACAAGGAAAATATATTCAAGTAAATGGAAAAGGTTTGCTATTTGGGCTTAGCGTCATAAACTTGACCCCTTTTCAGCCTCTGTTTATCACATCTTAGATTTCCTTGTTCACCTTTTTCAAAAGCGTGCTAGTACTTCAGTCATTAGGGTACAGTTAGCAGCAATTTCAAATTACCATAGTGCGCCCATTGCTTCTCAAATTGAGCACAGCCTTTCGAAAGAGGCACTCAAGACCCTACTCCTCCACGGGACCTGAATTTGATGTTGCAGGTTCTAACACAGCCTCCCTTTGAACCAGCAGTTACATGTGACCTTAAATATCTTTCATGGAAAACTGTCGTCTTGGTTGTCATCACATCTGCAAGAATTTTTGAGATCCAAGCGTTATTTTCTAAACCTCCATACTTGGTTTTCCATAAGGACAGAGTGAACTTACGTACCAACCCGTCCTTTCTTCCGAAGGTGATGTCAAAATCCAACATAAATACTTCTAGCAATCTTTTTTTTTTTAAATTTACCAACAAAGGAGAGTACATTTTGCATTTACTGGATGTTCATAGACAGTTGCATTTCTGTTTGCATAGAACAGAAAAAGATCAGAAAAGCAGACCTACTCCTTTTCTGGACTAAAATTGGGAAAATCAGTTTCTAAAATTTCTCCATCAAAGTGGTTAACAAATTGCATCTCCTTTGTGCATAATAAATTTGTCATTCCTCTCATGCATCGTTTGAAAGCACACTCCACTACATGTGTGGGTGCTTCCACAGTTTCCCAGTCTATGATGTATATGGATGATATTTGTGCAACAGCAACTTGAGCTACTCCTCATAACTTTAATACTCATTACAAATTGGAGCTGGTCTCCAGAAGTAGGGCATCATTTGGTTCTGTGGTGCACAGAAATATCCTTGAGTCCACCATAAATTCAAGTAGCTAGGGATGCTGTTCCATTTGTGAGGATAGAATGAAAATTGATAACATCAGATAAAGAAGTTGTGTATTTACCGTAACGTTCCATCTGTGTTGTCGATCTTCATTCTTTCCTCACATCCTCTCCCACCTACCCCCATCCACGACTTCTGGAAGAACGAGCAGATGCTCATCGTGTTATACTGCTGCAGTCATCACACTTGGGTTATCCTGCCGTCAGGCGGTCCCGTAGTCGGCCGAATGCCAAAGTCTTGGTCCGGCGTCGGTTGTTGTCGCTTCTTCCCTGACGTCAGTGCGACAGGGGGATAAAAGAGGCAGCCGACACCATTTTCCCCAGTCTTTCTTGCCACGTGGTGCCCGAAGCAGAAGCAGTTCGCAAGTGCTGGTCGGCTAGCTCCTGAGATTTTCGGATCGAATTTCAGCCCGAAGTCTTCTCTAAAGCCAAGTACCCCGTTGGGGAAACTTTTCTTGCCTCAGATCGATGTCAGACAAAGTTAATAATTGCATTTCTTGTGGGAAGCAAATACCTCATAAGGATTTTCATTCTTATTGTATTCCTTGCCTAGGCCCAGACCACGACGTCTCTGGTTGTCAGTTTTGTGCTAGGTTCAACAAACGTACAATCAAGCGTCGGGCAGATTTCGCCCGACATTATTTTGGCAGAAAATTTAACTATAGCATGTCGTCGGAGCAACCGACATCAGCAATGATTAAAAAACGCAAGGAATAAGGACAGGCAACCAAGGCCAAGACCAGATACCAAGGCTTCAGCAAGGCCTGCCGCCGGTTCTCCGGTTTTCAGTGAGGCGCCTACGCAGCCCCTGACTACCGCTGATTTAGAAATTCTGACGGCCTCCCAGACCGAATCAGCTGGTCTTCAGGAGCCGGTTCCTTCTCACCCCTCGGACGTCAACCCTGACGGTGATCCGGAGATTTTGGACAGGCCTTTGGTTTCTGAAGGTGTCTTCAGACCGACAACTATCACTATTAAGTCTTGTGCTAAACTTAAAGCCCCCTTAAAAGTTAGGAAACCGGGGCCACAGACCCCCCCACAGGCCCCTATGCCTAAAAAACAGATGCTTAAGATGGCTGAGGATTTAATTACCCTTATCAGGGGTTCCCAACCCCCTCCTGACAAAAGGCCTAGACTTAAGGAAGATTGTCCTTCCTCTGACCAAGCATCCATTTCCTCAGCTAACTCTTGAGGACCAGGATTATTCCTTCCCTCCTTATGAAGACTCAGATGTTGAAGAGTCCATTCCCTCTGCCCCCCCCCCCCCCCCCCCGAAGACTACTCTTTTGGGGAAACTCTACACACCATGAGGGAACACTTCCACTGGGAAGGCCAAGATTACTCTGACTCTAAGAAAGTACTCCGTGACTTTCTTCTAATTCCACAGCATACACCCCTTGCAATTCCTCCAGTTTTAGACATTTTGGATGTTGTTTACACCGAATCTAGTGTAAACCCAGATTCCTTACCTCCTGCACCAGCTAAACCAGACAGATACTACCAAGTTCCTGATTCTCATAAGTTTCTCTATAAAAGCCCTGTTGCAGACCCCAAAACCATTTCCCAGGGTCCCAAAGGGGTTAAGACCTCTACTGCTAAGAATCCACTACCTTCAGAAAGAGATTCCAGAGCATTAGAAAGATGTGTGGAAGAAAGTGTATACGTCTGCCACCTTGGCCATGTGGGCCTTAAACTGCCAATTCCACATGCTAAAATACCAGCAGTACTTGATTACACAGTTAAAGCAGAAAATGATCCCTCAGACAGATCAACCTGATTTCAAAGAGATGCAGGATTTGCTGCATACAGCAGAACAGGTGGGAAAGCATACCTTACAGTGTGGTTTTGATTCATTGGAAGCCTCATGTAGAGCAGCTGTCAGGATCTGTAATACGTAGACATGCTTGGCTAAAAGAGCAAGCCTTACCAGAACATGTCAAAGCAAAGTTATTGGATGCTCCATTGCAGAAAGATGTGTTGTTTGGTGTCAAAGCAGAGGAAGTTTTAAAGAAAATGGAAGAAAAGGCAAAATCTATGCAGACAGTTAAAGATTTTTTACAGGTACAACCTCCTCGTTTCAGCAGAAACTGGCCATCAAAAAACTGGTCCTTTCCTGCATCAGACAGACCCCAAAGGGGTAGGTACCGACGCCCAAGGGGCAGAGGCCAGCCACAAGGTTCTTTCAGGCCTAGACAATGGCATACAACAACTCAAAGAGGTGGAGACGAAAGATCTCAACCCTTCAGGAAACAAACACAATGACTTCCCTCTTCGCCTGACAAGCAAAATTGCCCTGGCAGCACCTTTGGGAGGAAAACTGGCTTTATTTCCACAAAATTGGTGCATCATAACAAAGGACAAATGGGTTCTGGATATCATTACCCGAGGATACAGATTTCATTTTCACACTTTACCACGGATGAGAGGCATTCCAAATCTGCCTCCAAACCAATGTGCAGAGGCACAAATGCAAATTTCAGCTCTCATGGATATGAAAGCAATTCAAAAGGTACCTACAAAGGAGCAAGGTCAAGGTTTTTACTCAAGACTATTCTTAGTACCAAGAAAGGACAAAGCCTGGAGACCCATTTTAGACCTCTCAATTCTAAACACATACCTGGAGGTACCCAAATTCAAAATGCTGACACTACAGCAGCTTCTTCCCATGCTGGGCAAGGACTCTTGGCTGGTAACGTTGGACCTCAAAGAGGCATACCTGCATGTCCCTATCAGACAAGATTGCAGAAGATACCTCAGATTTTTGGCAGGTGCAACGCATTATCAATTCTCTGCATTGCCCTTTGGCTTATCTACTGCGCCCAGAGTATTTACGAAATGCCTGGCATCAGTAATTGCATACTGCAGACAACGAGGAGTACAAATTTATCCATATCTGGACGACTGCCTGATCCAAGCGGACAGCAAGCTGCTAAGTTGCCTAGGGTACACAGTAAACAAAAAGAAGTCAAAGCTAATACCCTCACAAGACATAATATTCCTGGGTGCCAGCTTAAATACAACGGCCCAGATGGCTTATCTCACGCCAGACAAAAACAACTGACTCAATACTTCAAAAAGATGGCAACTTTTACCCAGCTCACTGCAAGGAAAATCCTGCAGGCATTGGGGTTCATGGCATCCTGCATTCAACTAATTCCACATGCAAAGCTGCATATGAGGAAATTACAGTGGTACCTGAAAAGTGTATGGACTCAACACAGGCACAGCCTCGAAACAAGTATATCATTCCCTGCCTTCAAAAAGAGTTCCTATGGTGGGCTCAAGCATGTCAAATAAACAAGGGTCTTCCTTTTGTCTTACCTCCAGCAAACCAAACTATGACAACAGAGTCTTCAGACTACGCCTGGGGAGCACACATGGCAGGACAGTGCATACAGGGCAAATGGTCTGCAAAACAAATGCATCTACACATCAACCAAAAGGAGATGCTAGCTGTGCAAAATGCACTGATAGCCTTCAAGGACCTCTTGCATCCAGGACAACTACTGATAAGGACAGACAACACCACAGTTATGTGGTACTTAAACAGGGAGGAACACACTCCTACCCTTTATGCAGACAGGCAGTGACCTTGTGGAACACAGCATTGACTTACCAGGTACAACTGCAAGCACAATTCCTGCCAGGAAAGGAAAACATATTGGCAGACGAATTTGGCAGATCCTCACGAGTGGAGACTACACCCACAAGTATTTTCGATGATAACTCAAAGGTGGGGATGCCCAGACATAGATCTGTTTGCCTCCCCCAACAATTGCCAACTACAGAAATTTTGCACAAGGACTTATTCCCTAGCCTGGAAAGTGGACACCCTATCATTCAGTTGGAGAGCATTGACAGTCTATGCCTTCCCACCACTACCTCTCTTGACCAAGGTATTACTGAACGTCAGATCAGAGAGACCACAAATGATCCTCATTGCTCCGGACTGGCCACGTCAGCACTGGTACCCATTACTAAGGACCTTGACTCACAGCCCTCCATGGATGTTACCTCAATTCCCACTTCTGTTGACTCAGCAAAACTCTCAGATCCTTCACAGTCAGCTCAGGACTTTAAATTTAGCTGCATGGAGAATACCTTGAACTATCAATCAACACTTCTCTCAAAGGACGTCCTGAATGTCATTTTGGAGGCCAGGAGGCCCAGCACCAGAAAAACTTACTCAGACAAATGGAAAAGATTTTGTGCATGGAACCAGGCTAAAGGCCAAAATCCTTGGATACCAAACATTCCTCAAATACTGCAATACTTAACTGAGATGCTATACAAAGGCCTTTCTTTCTCATCCATTAAGATCCATGCTTCAGCCATTTCAGCTCAATATAATACGGAGCCTCCCATATTCTCACACCCTTTACTAAGGCAGTTTCTCAGAGGGGCTAAGAATATAAGACCCCCCAGAACACCCCCAACGCCAGCTTAGGACCTCAACTTCGTTTTAGAAAAATTAACACTGCCTCCTTTCGAACCAGCCTTCTCAGCAGAACTACAATACTTGTCCTGGAAAACAGCTCTGTTACTGGCTATCACCACAGCACGCAGGGTCTCAGAACTACAGGCACTTATGGCAGTGGAACCTTTCATCATTTTCCATCAGGACAGAGTCTCTTTACGAACTAACCCTACCTTTATGCCAAAGGTAGTATCCAGTGTGGCTTTGAATCAGACCATTCATTTACCCACCTTTTATCCAAACCCCCCAGAATAAAGGAGAGACTCCTTCACTCTCACTCTTTGGACATTCACAGACAGCTACGTTACTATTTGGATAAAACAAAGACCTTCAGAAAAACTGACCAACTCTTTGATCCTATGCTGCAGGTTCACAAGGAAAGGCTATTTCAAAACAGACCATCTCCAAATGGATAGCACATTGTATCCGCTTTTGCTACTCGCACCATGGGAAAGCAGTGCCTGTTAATATTAGGTCCCATTCTACCAGGGCTACAGCAACCTCAGCAGCCTTTCTCAGGGGGGTTCCAACCAAGGACATTCTGGAGGCAGCTACTTGGAGTTCAGTGCACACCTTTACCAAGCACTACCACCTTCCATTATTCTCTAAAACCAGAGCTGGTTTTACCACTGCAGTTCTACCAGTACCAGCCACCCATCCATAGCTTTGGGATTCGACCCAAGTGTGATGACTGCAGCAGTATAACACGATGAACATCGTACAGTTTTGTACCTACCATAAATGTAGATGTTCGAGTGTATATACTGCTGCAGTCCAGGTTACCCCCCCACCATCCCCTCTACATACCAGGGTGTTAGTTATAACTCCATGTACATCAATCTATTGGATGCATGTCTATATGGTGTATTTGCTAACAGCTAGTACTATTGTTCATCTACTAAGGTATTTTTGCATAGTTATTTGTATTGCCTTCCTAGTTGGGGGCACCTGACATCTGGGGCAAGAAAAACTGAAGAAAATGGCGTTGGCTGCCTCTTTTATCCCCCTGTCGCACTGACGTCAGGGAAGAAGCGACAACAACCGACTCCGGACCAAGACTTTGGGATTCGGCCGACTACAGGACCGCCTGATGGCAGGATAACCCAATTGTGATGACTGCAGCAGTATATACACTCGAACATCTACATTTATGGTAGGTACAAAACTGTACTTTATATGGTCTTTGAGTGGATCCATTTATATGTTTATATAACTTTGGATATGGCTTCCCATATTTCTGTCTGTCCTTTTACACTTTATAGCAGCAAACAAGATCTGAGGTATTTGGCAGGGTGCATTGTGGGTAATCTTGAGATTTCTGGTGGCTGAGAGCTGTAGCATCGGCAGAGTTGGATCTGACGGATGGGATCCGAACCTGTCTGTGAGGAAAGAACGAAGATCAACAATGTAAATGGAGCATTATGGTAAGTATGTAACATTTTCTTTTTCATGAATTAGTGAGGCAATTCCCAAACCTTTGAGGGCATGCCAAACTGAAGTACTTAAGAGTGTGGCTTAGGGAAGATTCATTAGTAGTGGCAAAGATGGTGTGGGAAGAAACTTGACTGAACGTAATCCAAAAGGTAAGGGATGGAAGTTCTTGATTAATAGGTGTGATGGATATAAGCAGTTGCAATGTTTTGGTCCCCTTGTTTGTGTGTTTGCCATGTATATTTTATCAAATAGATGGTAAGTTATGGCAAGCAATAAAGAAATGAAGTGCTTTGTTTAGAAAGGAGAGCATCCTGTGGTTAAGTGGGATAAGATGATCCTAGCGACAGAGCAAGGAAGCAGTGGTTTTTCTGATGTAAAGGGGTCCTTTTAGGCAATGAAGTTAAGGCTTGTTAATATATTTCAAATAGAGGAGTAAAACCAAATGTTAAGATATGGTGATGAGGCAAAAAGGAACTACCAGAGCAAAGAGAAAGACTCTTAGAACAAAAACATCAGGATACCACATTATATAAATAAAGTAGTGCAATGAAAAGTAAGCTAATTAAAGTTATGGAATAAGGCTATTTTGCGCTAGGGCTCCCAAATAAAAGGACCGAGAGTAAGCAAAATGTGGGAAGTAACTGGAGGAAGTTAACCATTGAACCCTGGTATTGGAATCTAAGAGAATGAGAGGAAGCAGAAAAACTGAGTTGCATGATAGGGATAGGCTTCAGTTTCAGGGAAGAATAGAATGAAGGCAGAGAGAGCAAGAGGAGAGGTAGTTGAGTAGCCAACCCGGAGGAATATTTTGTGGACAAAAGGAATGGATAAGGCTGTAAAAAAACAGCGTAATTAGTAAAACATGAGGAATTACACATAATTATGAAAAATCAATGAGAGCATCTCTGGCAGGATTGAGAGCAAAGACTGGATGGACAAAGTATAGAGGATCAATGGGAGAAGTGTGCAGTTCTTCTAAATTTGGGACTAAAGGTAGTTCAGGATATTTGCATGGAAATGCTTACATTGGCATTTGTATGCCCCAAGTAGATTGCAAGCAGTCTTCTTTGAGTTTTGGTATGACTGTTTGAGGAGTGTGGGAGCATGTTTTTTTTTTTTGGGGGGGGGGGGGTGTAGAAAGAAAGGAGTTTAAACACACATTTCAAATTGCTCAAGAGCAGATTCTGGGTGAACAGGCCAATGTCTGGCAATTGGTACAGAGGGTTAAGGCTGTGAACTGTAGTTACTATGGTGCATGGTTCGATTCCTTTAGCCTTTCTTTGCCTACCATGTGACTTTGAGCAAATCACATAACCAGTGCTTAGGGTAATTGGAAATTTGGGCTTGGCTCCTCAGTGGTTCCCTGAACTGCAGGCCTAGTGACCATCTATGAACCTAAGATAATGCTGATAAGTTGGAGTAGGGCAGTTTGAATTTCTAGATGGTTGAAGACCTTATTAATTTTAAATATTTTAGCAGCCAGAAAGGTAGGCAGTGACCAGAAAGTGGAACTCCGTGGTTAGTCCAATTCTGGATGATGTGCAAGGTGTCATAAAGGAAATAAAGCTGTTGGATAAAGGAAAGGACAAGATGCATACCCGTAAATGGAATGTTTGGAACCATTACCTTCACAATGGAAACCGGAGTGATGAAGAAAGGAGTGCTTTGGGGGAATTGAAAAGAATAATGAAGAGCATGTGTGTTTATTATTTGAAAAGAAAAAGTCTGAAATTTTGAAAAATTTATATGAAGGAAAGTATGTATATTCAATAAATATGCAGTTTTGATGGTAATTTTGCATACTTTTGATTTCAGTAAAGCTGTGGTCAAATGATGAACAGCCTTAAATTAACCTGGTCATTGGGCTTGTTTTGAAAGGTGTCTTATATGCAGTCTGGCAGCAGCTGCATTTTGACTTGCTATGCTTCTATGATTGACTATGTGAGGATCAATCAGAGTAGCATGTCATTAGTCACTGAGCACCCCAGGATAGATTCCCTTGTGATCTCTTTGGTCTGTTTTAGGTCCAGGAAATTACAGCACTTTTACACCTTAATCCCATGATTATGATGGGTCATACCCCAGAAAGGGTCTGCAAGGAGTATTTGTCATTTTTATAAAGCACTTGTAACAGATTGACTGTTGAAAGGCTGAAAATTGTAAATTTTACAGAGTGACCAGGAGCTTCCCTTTTCATCTTAGGCCTCCGTAACTTCGTTAAGCACACCTAGTACACCAGTTTCTGGATGGTGATCTTTCATGAGGGTAAAGCTGTACTGGAGGTCATGTGGATGGTGGTACTAGATGGGCTGCATACTTTTCAGGCATGTGTCTGAGCTTCTCACAGGACAGTCTCTCAGTTTGCTGTAGGCAGGCACCGTTTTCTCTACATGGTTGTCACTTGATCTTATCTGCACTCAGATTATTTACTGGAGTGCTAGGCCTTGCAGAAGTAACATTGTGTATTTGGATGGATAATGGCTTATGTAGCCCTTTTGAGGGATTCATTGGTACAATTTTTGTCTTGTCTTGAGGACTCCTGGGGTTTCACTTTGAGGAGGCTCTATAAAATAGAAATACCTTCTTGTCCCAACTTTTGAAGGATTGGTCTTCAGCAGTGTAACAGTGGACATTCTGCATTGTTTGTTCTTTCTCTCATATATATATTTTTTTAAGGAATCATAGCTTTGTTAGTCTTATTGAAATTACAGTACAGGGTCAGGGCTATTTTCCTTTGGCTTCTCTTTGGCTTTATGGTGGTTTTCACTTTTCCTTTAATATGCTTGAGGATTCCATTATTACAGCAGAAGTTGGGGTGTCACTGGTTACAGGGCCATCAGTTGCACCTCCCAGTTTGTCTCACTAGAGTGGTAGTGCTCCTGCAATTTCAGTTTGGGTGCCTCCCTTTCTACAGCAGATTCCATAGCAGTTCTCAACAGCAGATGCTTTGCTGGCAAGCTGTGGCTTCCATGTGGGCTACTCCTTTCTCAAGAGAAAGTGGATGCCATAAGAGTTTGAGCTTTGCATAAATTAGCTGGAGCTCTGGGGGGTATCATCTTCTGTGCTTTAGTAAACCAAGACATCACCTTGAGATCTCTCTGTATCCCAGGTGCATAGATATTCTTAAAGACTTTGAGTCATAGCTGCAGCCCTGTCCTAGAACTAACAAGTTTAGTATCCTGAAATTGGACCCTCTTACGAGTGGGAGAGTTGCACAAGTCAGCCAGAGCTCTGAGAATTGTCGTTGGAGGTCTGGGAGGGCCTTTGAGGTTATAGGTTCACTTGCTTTGGTCAGCCAGGCCCAGATGTGTTACTTTAACAAAGAAGGTGGTTTGTGCTTACAATGCCTGTTCAGTGAGATGATGCAGAACTGGCAGTAGATGAAGGTACTGACTTGATAAACATTCACTTTCTGGGGGAAAGTATGATATGCCAAACTCTCTCAGCTACAGTCCTATTTTAATTCTTGTATCCTGTGGGGTCAGGATCATGTAAGACTGGGGAAATCCATAAGGGTGACCTGTTTACCACATTAGAGAACAAGGCTATGGCAGTGTTATGCTTAGTGTAGTAAGACATGGTGGATTTGACACTGGACCCATTCTTTCTCCTTGCTGGAATAATTCTTGTGCATCTTTTCATTGTGCTGTCTGATTCTGTGCCTCATCACAAAATTATTCTTAGAATAACAAACAAAACTCTTCCTTAATGTCCCATGTTAGTTGGGAAAAGGGATAAGTTCAGGTTGCCAGGTTCTTGGCAGTACATGAAACTACATCCGAGAACAAGCCAGGGAAGTCCCCCTCAGTTGGAGTGACAGTCTGTTCCTAGTCCAGAACATACCTTTTCTTTCTTAAATATTTTGACATTGACCGTTCCTGATGGAGTCTAAAAAGTGATAGAAACTGCCATAAAATTGTCTGTGTATAAAAACTATTCTGGTTCTCTATTTGGACGCATTTTATCATAAATGGTTTGCTGTATGCCATCTTTGTATGTTTACTAGTGATTTCTGACTTGTCTTGGAGACCTCTTTGACTTGGGCCTTAATTATTACATAGTCAAGGTGCATGTTTTACGCATCTGTGTACATTTTGATTTTGTGGAAGGTAGACATTTTGCCCATTGTAATATTTTGTTTGAGATGAGGAGGTCCATCCGCATTAACCAACAGGACCAACTCCAGAGGCTTTGAATCTGCTTGGTGTCCGCATTTTTTATAGGCTTTTAGCCCTTCCATTTTTACCCATAGTGCTTTGCCAGTATGTTTTCTTGTTTTGCTACACGTTCAGCAGGCATTTGGAAAATGAATTCAGCAAGCATTGGAAAAATGGATCTCTAGGCTACTTTTGGCTTACATTTATTAACATCATGAGAAAAATATTTGACATCTCCTGCATAGTTCTGATTGTTTACATTGCCTTTACACACACTGCTTTCTGATTAAATATTCCTGATGATTTGCCATTTTAGAGTAGTCATTCGCAACTTATTTGTTGCTTCCTAGACCTTGGTGTTTTTATCTGCTCACCCATTGCATTCTTTTACTTGTTGCTCTGCTCTTAGTTGTTGTGTCTTTCTGCTTTTCCCGGTTAGGGGTCGCCACAGCAGAACTCCGGTCCACTAATGATTGGCAGTAGATTTTTACGTGCCGAGTTGCTGGCCCTGACGCACAACCTTCAACGAAGGTACGCCCATTCACGCATGTCTCCACACAGAAGACGCTCTAGCTGAGAATCGAACAGGACAACGTCTTATTGTGAGGCGACAACGCTACCGCAGCACCACCACCGCAGATGAAAAAAATTTAAAATAGTTTTATCTTAACAAAAAAAGCTTTACTGTTTGAAAGTTTTTACTTTGTTCCTTGTCAGCACTGTACTTTTTTTGGTTACCTTTGTTATTGGGTGGCTGTATTAACTGTTTTACTTTTTGCTTGCCACAGTCAAGAATCAGAGATCCCAGAATACTGGTTTTCCACTGCCATTTGTTAGTACCGAGTGGGTAGTAGAGTTTTCATAAATTGCAGATGTGCGTACAAGATTTCAGTCAAGTCAGATGCACTTTTTTCTGCTTGGTTAGAGGATCATTTTGCTGAATGTGTATATATTGTAAGTCCTTTGCCAAATGATGAGGGCTCGGAAGACCAAATTGTCAAAACTGAGAGGTATGTATGCTCCCTGCAGGGCCTTGTCCCCATCCTTCTGTACCAGGACAGAGGTATCTCACTGATTCCTGACTTTTCCACCAGGATATCCTGGTTTGTCTCATCAGGCCTCATTCAGGCACCAGTTCCAGTAATGCCAAAGTTCAGTCTGCATGTGCTGATGTGACTGTTGATGTCAGTTGTGGTCTTGGTCTCAGGACAGTGTTCTGTGTTTGCAGGATCATTGAAAGTGTTGGCAACCTCCAGACTTGTGCTTTTGGCATTGAGAGTTCCTTCACCCTTTTGGCACATTTGAAAGGCTGCTGCTGATAGTGCAGACGTTGTCTTTCTAGTCTTTGGGTTTAACACTCTTGGGACTGGCCATGGGTAAACAAGCAAGCATATCAGTCCCGTTGTTGAGGATCAGCCTTCACAAATTCTGTTGGTGTCCGTACTGTCTATCTTGTAGTAGGCTACGTCAGGTTTTAGCTTGAGCATTTGGGGTCATGTGCATCAGCCCATAGTATGGCATTGACAGGCCCAACAGCCTCATTGCAGACGGTGGTCCATTTGCTTCTCTCAGTTCCTTTATCAGTAGTGATTTCAACATCAGCAGTAGGCATTACTTTTCTTGGCTGTTTGTCCATCCCCATCTCTCAAAACAGGACAGAGGAGTTGGAGGGCCTCTCCGTGATAATTTCTGTATAGGCGATTCCTTGCAGGCTTCATAATTACTAGTCACTTCATTGATATGGAGTCCTCCACCTCAGATGTAGATGAACATAAGGGGGTATTGATTCCTCAGCATGTCCACCAACCCCCACCCAAACCCCTGTCACAACAAGTTTGGGTAGAGTCTAGAGATGATGTGGCAGAAGAAGATGCCCTGCAAGGCTCCAGAGAGCACCCCAGCACTTCCAGGCTACAACTCATACCATACGTTTCGGCCACAGAACCTGGACCGAAATACAAAAGGCTGGGGAGTATCCATATTCATCAAGGATACCCACACCTCCATGTTAGTGGCACAGCACAATGCTTGGAGATTATCCACGTGCAACTAACAACGGGCAAAACTGCAATTCAAATTGTAGCTTGCTACAGATCACCCACCATGTCCCAGGACCCCCATTCCGCATTTCTGGAAACACTGGGTAACATAAAGGTCCTACCAAACACCCTAATATTGGGTGAGTTCAACAACACAAACATTAACTGGGAGAAATACTCAAGTACTAACCCCCTTGCCCAACATTTCCTAGAATTTATAAACTCAAAACGCCCTGAAACAACTGGTCAACACTCCCACCAGAGGTGACAACATATTGGACCTGGTCATCACCAACATGGCCGACCGGTGTTACACATCGGAGGTCAACCCCTCGCTGGTTAGATCTGACCATAAACAAATCACTTTGGATTTCCACATTCCGCCCCCACCCACGGACAAAGAAACCACCATGAAAAACTTTTCATAAGCAAACTTCACGTTACTTAAGATGGAGGTGGAAAGTTTCAAAGCCCCTATGCTAAAGGATAACGCTGTCCAAGCTGCAAAATCCTGTACTAATGCATTCTGCGGGCACCTACAAGAATGCATGGATTGTGCTATCCCAAGCAAAACTACGACTCACTCCTCCACGAAAAGGAAACCAGTCTGGTGGACCCCTGCCATAAATGAGCTTTACAATAGGAGGAGGAAACTAGTACAGAAAAGAGTAAAATCCCAAGAAGGGAAGACATCCCTGATCAGTATCAGCAAGAAACTACGATCCCTCATAAAATCGTCCAAGGCGAGCTTTGAAAAAAAAAAACTTGCCATTGACTCCAAAGATAACCACAAGGCATTCTTTAGCTATGTCAAGAATCTAAGTGGCAATGCTCAGATCTGCTTGGAGCTAGTGCAGAATGGCAGAAAATACACTGAACCAACCGATATTGCCAACATCCTGGCAGACAGGTTCATTGCAGACTTCACCCCCTCTCACCCCCAAAAGGGCCCATAACCATACCAGAAGGATGTAATGCCCCTGAAATCACAGACACTCAGGTTAAAATAGTCCTCTCCAAAGCCAAAAACACAGCATCAGTGGGACTGGACGGTGTCCCAGGCTGTGTCCTGCACGAGCTCAAAGACGAATTAGCCCTTCACCTAAACACACTGTTCAAACTCAGCCTCTCCACAGGCTACGTACCCATAGAGTGGTGCACAGCAACAGTTATTCCGCTCCACAAAGATGGAGCCACAACAGACCCCAGGAATTATCGCCCTATAAAGCCTGACTAGCTTGGTCTGCAAGGCTATGGAGCACATCATCATGGAACTCATTAACAGAGACACTGGAAACCTCCAAACACTGGACTCTACCCATTTCGGTTTTAAGGGCAGATCATGCCTCCTAAACCTGGTGGACTTCTTTGAGACAGATACCAAGGCTATAGACGAGGAAAGGGTGGTACACACAGCCTACCTCCTGCTCCCAGCAAGCCTGACAGATATTACAGGGTCCCTGACTCTCACAAATTTTTATTTAGAAACCCTGCTGCTGATCCTGAAACTATTTCACAGGGTTCAAAGGGAGTTAAGGCCTTAACAGCAAAAAATCCTACCCCCTCTGACAGGGATTCAAGGGCTCTGGATAGATGGGGAAAAAAGGTTTATACATCTGCAACCTTGGCAATTAGGGCCTTAAACTGCCAGTTCCATATGCTCAAGTATCGACAGCATGTTATGGGATTGCTGAAACAGAAAATGATGTTGATTTCTGAATGTGCAGAAAAGAAAGAATTGCAGGAATTATTGCATGCAGCTGAACAGGTTGGAAAGCATAATTTGCAATGTGGTTTTGATTCTTTAGAGGCCTCCTGCAGGGCCACAGTTACTGGATCTGTGATTAGGAGGCATGCCTGGCTAAAGGAACAAAATTTGCCTGATTATGTTAAAGCTAAATTACTAGATGCACCTTTACAGCATGATACTCTGTTTGGTATTAAGGCAGAAGAGGTTTTAAAGAAAATGGAAGACAAAGCTAAGTCTATGCAAACGGTTAGACTTCTTACAAGTGCAGCCACCAAGATTCAGTAAATACTGGCCTACAAAAAATTGGTCCTTTCCTGTGTCAGACAGAGCTCAAAGGGGCAAATCCAGTCGCCCTAAGGGTTCCAGTTACCAGGCACAAGATTCATACAGGTCAAAGCAATGGGGCGTTTCTACCTCCAAATCTGGAGGAGATAAAGCGCAAACCTGCAGAAAACAGTCCGAATGACTTCCCTCTGCCTTCACCAAGCACTTATCTTTTGGCAACACCCTTAGGGGGGGAATTAGCACTTTTTGCTCAAAATTGGCAGTTAATAACCCAGGACAAGTGGGTGCTAAACATAGTGTCACAGGGATACAGATTCTATTTCCATACTCTGCCAATGGCAAACGGTTGGCCAGATCTACCAAAAAAATCAATGGGCAGAGGCACAGAAACAGGTTACGTCCCTCATGGATATGGGGGCCATTCAGACAGTACCAGAACAGGAAAAAGGACAAGGTGTTTACTCGACTATTCTTGGTACCCAGAAAGGACAAGGCCTGGCGTCCAATACTGGATTTATCAATTTTGAACACATACCTGGACATTCCAAAATTCAGAATGCTGACTTTGCAGCAGCTTCTGCCCATGCCCGGCTGGTGACATTAGACCTAAAAAAGGCATACCTGCATGTCCCAATAAGGCAGTTGTGCAGAAGATACCTCAGATTCAAGGCTGGCTTAATGCATTACCAATTCTCTGCACTGCCCTTTGGCTTATCTACTGCACCCAGGGTCTTTACAAAGTGCTTGGCACCAGTAATTGCATTTTGCAGACAAAGAAGTATTCAAATATATCCTTACTTGGACAACTGTCTCATTCAAGCAGAGAACAAGGACATTCTTCTTCAACACCTGGCGTTTGTGAAAAGGCTTCTAACATGCCTAGGGTACACAGTAAACAACAATAAATCACAACTGGTACCCTCTCAAAATATAACATTCCTGGGTGCAAGCTTGAATACATCTGCCTAGATTGCTTACCTCACGCCAGACAAGCAAAGGCAACTGACTACTTGCTTCAAACTGATGGCAAAAAAAACCCAGTTATCTGCAAGACAAATTCTGCAGGCTTTGGGCTTCATGGCATTCTGCATCCTACTGATTTCATATGCAAGACTACATATGAGGAAACTTCAATGGTACCTAAAATGTTTATGGAGTCAGCATTGTCAGAGTCTGGAAACAATGATTCCTCTCATTCCCTGCCTACAACAGGAGTTTCTATGGTGGGCAAAGGCATGTCACCAAAACATGGGACGGACCTTCACTCTACCCCCTGCCAGCCAAACCTTAACAACAGACGCATCAGATTATGCCTGGGGGTCCCACATGGCAGAAAGATGCATTCAGGGCATATGGACCCCAAAACAAATGCATCTACATATCAACCAGAAAGAGATGCTAGCTGTTCAAAATGCCCTGACAGCCTTCAAGGACTTACCTCATCCAGGACAACTACTGATAAAGACGGACAACACCACGGTCATGTGGTATATAAACAAGCAAGGGGGCACGCACTCATACCCCCTTTGCAGATTAGCCATGGCACTGTGGGACACAGCTTTGACTTACCAAATGCATCTTCAAGCACAATTCCTGCCAGGAAAGCAAAATACTCTGGCAGACGATTTAAGCAGAAACCTTATGGATCCTCATGAGTGGAAACTAGATCCACAAGTCTTCAGCATGATAAAGAAATGGGGGAGCCCAGACATAGATCTCTTTGCCTCTCCTCAAAATTATCAATTGAAGATTCTGCACAAGGACTTATCACAGACAAGCATGGAAAGTGGACGCCCAATCCTTCAGTTGGAAAAACCTTTCAGTTTACACCCTTCCTCCACTGCCTCTTCTTCCCAAGGTCCTCCTAAAAGTCAGACAAGAGAAACCAAAGATGATACTAATTGCCCCGGACTGGCCCCGCCAATACTGGTACCCAATCCTAAAGAACTTGTTTCAATACCCAGCTTGGACCTTACCTCAAAGACCTCAGCTACTGTCCCAGCAAAACAGTCAGATCCTGCACAATCAACTCGAGACACTGAACCTGGCAGCATGGCTGATCATGTAGTTATACAAACAACACCTCTCAGTAAAACTGTGATGGGTGTCATTTTGGAAGCCAGAACGCCTAGTACTAGAAAATCTTATGCTGATAAATGGAAGAGATTTTGTGCTTGGACTCGAGCACAAGGAACTGATACAGCAGAACCAAATATTCATCAGATATTAGAATACTTCACTGGGATGCTTGACAAAGGCCTATCTTTCTCATCAATTAAAATCCATGCCTCTGCTATTTCGGCTCATTACAATACAGAGCCACCAATTTTTTCTCATCCTTTACTAAAGCAGTATCTTGGAGCCCAAAAATTTAAGGCCTCCTAGGAGATTACCAGTACCGGCATGGGACCTCAGTTATGTGCTGGAAAAGTTCACCCTGCCTCCATTTGAACCAGCTGCTACTGCTGATATAAAATTCTTATCATGGAAAACGGCTCTTTTACTTCAGCAAGAAGAGTCTCAGAGCTACAGGCACTCATGGCTGTGGAGCCTTTTATCATATTTTACCCAGACAGGGTGTCTCTGAGGACAAATCCAACATTTGTGCCTAAGGTGGTTTCCAGTGTGGCTCTTAACCAAACTATTCATCTGCCAACCTTTTATCCAAATCCACAGAACAAGGGGGAGAGAATTGTGCATTCCTTGGATGTACACAGACAGCTAAGATTCTACTTGAGCAGGACTAAAGCTCTAAGAAAAACTGAACAATTACTAGTGACATATGCTGCAGGATCAGAAGGAAAGGCTATTTCAAAGCAGACTATTTCAAAGTGGATAAGCCACTGCATTAGTTTCTGCTACTTACACCAGCCCAATGGCATTAGGTCTCATTCCATCAGAGCTGCAGCTACTTCAGCAGCCTTTCTCAGAGGAGTACCAACCAAAGACATTCTAGAGGCTGCTACTTGGAGTTCTGTTCACACCTTTACAAAGCATTATCATTTGCTTCTCTACTCTGTCCAAGGCAGGCTTTGCCACTGCAGTTCTGCAGGGCCTTATAGCCGCACCTAATGCTGTTTAGCTCCAGCCTCCCAACCATAGCTTTGGGATTCTACCCAAATGTAATGACTGCAACAGTGAAACACAAAGAACATAGTACAGTTGTGTACACTTACCATAAATGTAGATGTTCGAGTGTATTCACTGTTGCAGTCCAGGTTACCTGTCCACCATCCCCCTTTCATTCTGGAGTTTATCTTTCATTCTCTATCTTCTACAACCTATGTGGTGTATTTGCTTGTAGATGAATGTAAAGTTTATATTGATGCATGTATATATATTTTTGCTACCTTTTTGGGGGCACCTGACATCTGGACAAGAAAAACTAAACAAAATGGTGTCGGCTGCTTGTTTTATACCCCTGACGACCTGACGTCATGGAAGAGGAGACAGCAACCGACGCAGGACCCAAGACTTTAGAATTCAGGGCAACCTGTCGGCAGATTACCCAAATGTAATGACTGCAACAGTGAATACAGTAGAACATGTACATTTATGGTAAGTGTACACAACTGTACTTTTTGCACACTGCTTCTGGGTTCCATGAATGCGACAAGAGTAGGCACAAGATGCTCCCCCACTGGACTTAGGATAGAACATTGTGATACTACAAAAGAGATTAGACAGATTGGTTTTGAAGGGTTTATTACCTTCTGCCACTTTTTTTAGTGTAAACCTAGAAAATAAATGGAAATGAGAGGCTAGACAGGAGGTCAAGGATCAAAGTAAGTCTTCCTCTTCTGTGTTGAAAGTGCCCAGGGTGGTGTTTTTTTTCTCAGGATTCTTCTCCCACATTTGCCTGGCTCAGTGACATTAGAGAGATGGAACTCTGACTGTGACCAAGGTTTAGTTAGTGGCCTTGGCACCTGAGGAGAGGTGTCCCTGGAAGGTGAGATGCACACTCTTTGTAGTACTCTGAGTGCTGTGATTTCTGTGGTGGAAACTGGGGACCCCAAGCTCGAAGGGGAGGAACAAGAATACCTATGAGGAAATGCCCCGTCACAGAAGTGGGGAGACGCCCTTTGCTGCAGTCCGTTGAACATTTCCTGTCTGGCCCTTTGCAGGGTGCATGTAGGGTATAGGACAGTTAACAAAAAATTCCAAACCAGTCCTGATAACTGCTTAAATGGTGGCCCATCTCGGTCAGTTCCTGGTTCAGCAGTGAGGAACAAATGGCCAGTTGACCGAGAGAGAGAGGCTGATGGTTTGCAGCAGAGGGTCATAGAGAAAAACAATTCTTCCTCTGCAGTCTTTCAAGGTCAGTCAGTGTTGATCGTTCTCAGTAGGACATTTATGTGATTTCTGAACCTCCTGATAAGAAAAGGGTCAGCAGTTATTCATCTGAAAAGGCGTCATCTAGATATTTACAGACAAGACCTTCATTCAGCATGTACATTCACTACTCCAGTTCTCTTCACTGTCCCTTATTCCACATCATTTGAGAAAAGATTGAGGGCTTTTATTGAAATGGGTAATCAAATTAAGTGTTCTCTTTTTCTCCTCCATTTTCAGTGTGACTACAGAAAATTCCCACCTCTGTACTTCTATTGCTGTTTGCCTGTACCCTGTGTCAGCACCAGGTGCTTTGCAGTTCATTGTTAGTTCACCTACTTTCATCAGCACAGATTCCATCCTTTGCATTGGTACTGATGACTCCCTCTGCATTGGTAACCTTCTTACAAAGCCTTTTGTTAGTAAAGATTTCTAAGGCCCAGGTCTTAGGTGTTTTTTTTTTACCCCGTTACCCTCAACAGCTGTTGCTGTGTCAGCCACGTCAGCATTTGATTCTAGCACTAAAGCCTTCATGTACACAGTCTGTTTCTGTGCCAGACACTGGGGAGTTGTTCCTTCAGTACCTAGTGTTTCATTACTAGTGTCATGGAATCTGCAGGCCACAGTGTGGTTAGGTGCCAACTGATCAAGAAAAGGACATAAGATATTCCCTAGGTTGTGTGAGGGTTTTCTCAAAATGTCTGGCATGGCTTAATGGTAAATCACATTGTCTGTGGTGTGCAGGGTCCTGGGTTCGAGCCTTGTAGTGGCTGTTTAGAGGGGGTGGGAGGATGACATAATGATTAAGGTGCTTACCTTAAAAGACACAAGGTGCAGGGTTTGATTCTCACATGGGGCAACTGGCTAGGCTTCAAATGGCCCAAAAGGGTAGTTAGCTTAGTACTAATCTTATGAACCTATGAATCAGCTTAACCCCTCAAGAGGAAATGGAGCAGAAGGTTGTAGGTGCAGTTCAGTGGTGTTTGATGCAGATTCTTAGTCTTTACACACTGCCAAGTTTCCTACTCAAAAGTGTTCCCAGGAAAAGAAGGTGTAAATGGAAATACCTGGACTCCGTTATAGACCTCCACCTTGGACACTAATCCAGGAGGAGAGGTTTTGTAATTAGTCCCATGACTCAAGCTAGATGTGGTGGCATCTATTCCAAGAATGTTGCATAAGAGTCTATGACCCCCTCCTCCAGAATGGTAAATTCTGAGGTTGTTGACTCCATTGTGATGGCCATTGTCATCAAGAAAGAGCCCATTAAAGAGAGCTCAACAATTCATCCCCCTAACAAGAAGTTTGTCCATGGGAACTTGCAGTGCAAGCCTATTTTCCATATGGCTACTTTAGTTAGTGTAAATAACCTCTTCATAAAACTGTTACATGTGACCAAGGCAGCTGGGTCATTTAGTGCTACTTTGTCACTACGCCTGCCTCAGATACTGTCATTTTTTTCATAAACTCCTCTTATGACTACTTATCCCTGTTATGGCCTAAGGTCATGGAACGGCTACAAAAAAAATAAGCAAGAAGGGGAAACACTTGTAGCCATTAGAGTTATGTTTTGTCTTCAGGGAATGGTTTCATATAACCAGAGAAGTGTGCCAAACTAATGGTTCAAGAACAGCCAACCAACAGCTTTATCTTGAGCTGCCTTCTGACAAACTGGTGCAGTTGTACAGGATTCCAGAACAGGCATTGCATGAGAGAGAGAATTGTCTGCAAAATCAGGTTTTTTTCTGTCCTTTCTGTCAAGGGGTAAGAACTACAGAATCCATGAGGACTTGATCAACTGTCCTTCTATTGAGGTAGTCCAGGATAAAATCTGCATGTAATGTCCTGCATGTCTGGCCATCACAGAAGAAGAGTGGATCATGGAGATAGTATCCAGAGTCTACAGCCTTTCCCTTGTAACTCCACCAAGGCCATCAACCTTAATTCCAGACATGTAGAGGTAACAAGCTTGTTATCAAAAATGGTCATCTAAAAGGTCCCTCCAGACCAGAGAGTATCTATGTTGTTTTCTGGATTCTTTTTGGTTCCCTGAAATACAAAGAACCACAGGCCCATATTAGGTCTGAGTAGCCTGAACCAGTATATAAAGAACAAAATTCCAGATGGTCCTGGCACAGTTGATCCTCCCATTTGTAGGAGAAACTCTGCTGTTTAGATTTCCAGGATGCTTATGTCATTGTCAAGATAGCTAGAGAATCCAGGAGATTCCTAGGCTTCAGAACTGGAGCTAGTCACTAACAGTTCCGATGCTTGCCATTTGGTCTCACCACAGCTCTGTAATATTTACCAAATGCACAGCAGCCATAGCAGCTTGCCTTAGATTGGAAGATATTTCCTTACCTGGTGACTGGCTCCTGGCAACCACAGCAAGATGGTTGGTATTCAGAGCAAAGAATGACTTACTGTAGCTGTTCAGATCCTTGGAAATCTCAATAAGTATAACATATGTTAGAGTAAGAGGAGCCGCAAGCAGAAGCCATTATCTGCTACCACCTGGACACACGGACCTGTATATTTGGTCTCCCACTAGCCAAAACTGCCAACGTACAATATTCATGCTGTCTTTGGCCCAGAAATCCACAGCCAATGTATGCTGTGAGGCTCTACACCACAGCAAGCTAACAATTTGCCTCAGCCGCAGGTGGGTAACACTGTGACTCTGCTGTGACCATTTGTTTTACGTTAGACAACTCATAGATCTGTCTGGTGCATTATCTATTGCCACTATGGATCTGGAGTTAGCCATGTCCTTACAGTTGTTTGGGGTCTGCTTAGAGGGCAAGAGGGAGAGCCAATCTTGACTGTCCTTGGAGAGAGAACAGAAAAGGCTTCCCTGCTGTCAGAAACCCATCCCTGAGGAAGCTGCTGCTACCATTAATAATACAGATGGTCCCATTTTTTCCTGTCAAAAAGAGAGAGAAAACCAAACGTATCTAAAGTACGTTCTCATAAAAGAAAGAAGGATACCACTTTTCCTGAAGAGATTCAATTTTTTGAATATGAACAGGAAGATGCAGGGAATGGGTACTTTTTTCCCCTCAGATTTCTGATTCAAACTCTGAGGTAAGTTCATTTTCTGATTCTCCATGTAGAGTTTCTCAGTCCCTCAGAAAATACTGAGTTGTTACAGAAGGGGTTTTCAGATTCTATGCCTATTCCCCCTCTTCTGTCTGCTTTAGAGTATGTGCGTATTCCTGCAAGCAATTTTCCTGATAGTTAGCCAACTGTTCATAAATTCGCAGGTAGGATGTAAAAAAGTTCCTCAGTCTTTTAAATTTGTATACACATTAGCCAAACCTGATCCACCAGCTATAGTTCTAGTTGATCCCAATGATGCTAAGCACCCAGGCAATACTAATCCTGCTCTTTCTGTTGAAGATGGGAAAATTGAGTTTTGGGGAAAAACTGAATACTTCTGCAACTTTGGTTTTTAGAGCCTCAAATTTAGGCTTGTATGTTAAAGCTTGTTCTGAATAAATGTGAAAGTAAGAGGAATCTCTATCCACAGTTTCTTCTTGTGAAGAAAAATCTGAGTTAAATAACTTAGTTTCTTCTATTGCTCATGTCACCACTCATCAATTATAGTGTGTGCACAACTCTGTTGATACTTCTTCCGGACCTGTGACCACTGGTGTCGTTTTGATGAAGTTTGTATGACTGCATTCTCAGAATCTCCCAGATGATGATGATAAATAGATTTTAAATGCAGCTTTGAATAGAGATTGTGTTTGGCACATCTGCTGCAGAAGTGATCAGAAAGTGTGATGCAGTTGGCAAGCTGATCTAGGGAATCTCTAAACTGTTTTGATTTTTTTTCTCCAAATTTTCTAAGAGATTTTCTATTTCCTCACCCAGTGTTTCCAAAAAGTAGAATAAACAGTCTCAACAAAATACAGGGAAACAGATGATCAGCAACCTTTGGGATACGGATCCGATCTCGGATCCCAGCCGGCAACTTCTATCACAGCATAGATCCGAGCTCCTAGCTCTTCCCTTTACCCATAATCCCCTGCCAACCCTGACTGACCTCAGATCTAGTTTGCCGCTCTTCAAGCAGCAGCTAGATTCCAGAGCTCTTGGTGTTTCTGTGAGAAAAACAGTTTTTCAACTTTTTCTTGTATTCCTTTAAAGCGAGTGTCTGTGTGTGTTTAGGTTTCCCCTTAATGCTAATTTCTCTTCTTTTAGCTTAAATTAGCTTAATTTTTATTTTTTATTTCTCCTCCCTGCCCTCGCTGGTCGCAGTGTGTGTGTGTGTGTGTGTGTGTGTGTGTATATAGTGTGTAGGGGCCTAGTGAGTGTGTTTCCTTTCAGTGATGTCGGAGGCCCCTAAAGCCATTTTTTTGAAATGCACCGAGTGTGGTCACAAGCTTTCACCGGCTGATGGCCACACTCGGTGCGTTAGGTGCTTTGGAGTTGAACACCTCTCTTCGCGTTGCGCGATTTGCGCTGCGTTCAACCCCAGGACACTTAAAGATCGGAGGTCGAAGTTGGTTCTGGCGGGCCTTTTGCCCTCAGACCCGGCTCCGGCCTCCAGTACTTTTGTGACCGTTACCCAGTCTTCGGTAGCGGCCACTCCTGCCCCCCTCCCTCCGGGACTCAACCTCCCACTGTGGCTTCGGAGGTGAGGGAGGCCAGGAAAGAGAAGCGGAGGGAGACGCACCTTAAGCGGCGGGCCGAAGACTCCTCCTCGGCCCCGCCTGCCAAACGGGCTTCTCCCTCCAGGGTTTCTGGTTCGCCTCCCCCTCTGATCCGATCCCCTTACTTTTCACCTGGACCTGAGGAGGAGGTGACCCGGTCCCCGTCGAGGTCTCTCCAGGCACTCCAGGCCTGCCTCGGTGGCCTCCTCGAGGTCCACCTTCAGTATGTCGGATGCGGACATGGACCGGATGATGGAGGTTCATCCAGGCCCAGGTGCAGATGGGAGTGCTCTTGCCTCCCCCCCCCCCTTTGGGGGAGAGCTCGACCCCCTTTTTCGCTCCTATAGCTCCTTCTCCGACCCGCCTCCCGGGTTCGGAGCTGTCGGAGACGAGCCGCATTGGATCCGGGGGTGGGTCGGAGCCGACAGTGCTGGGCACTTCAGCTCAGACTATTCCCTCGAGTTTGTCGGATCTGACCTCTCGGAGCTGTGGGCCGTGCTTTGGATCTGAGGGACTCTGTGCGCTCTCAGCCCTGTCCCGGTCGGAACGCACGGGTCCTTCGGATCCAATAGTCTCTGCTCTGGGTCCGATCCCCGCCTCGGATCCGAGTGGGAGTCGGATCTCGGATCCGTCAGAGCGGCTCCCCCTCGACTTTCGCGGTGGTGGAGAGGGTGCTGTTGAGTGCATCCAGGCCCCTGGTCCGGGCTGTGGCTCCCCCCTGCACTCCCTCTCAGCTGGTCCTGGCCCTCCTCACCCGGCCTTCGGGGTAGCCTGGTTCAGCGCCTCTAGGTGTTCCATTGGAACAGGATATTGCTGGTGAGGTTCCTCGCAAGTCGAAGTGCAAGAGGAGGCACGTGGACTCCCCTGAGTCCCTCACTGAAGATACGGACTTGGATGAAGGGGAAGGCTCCCCAAGGTCACCCCCCCCCCGAGGATGTCTCCTTTGGAGACATCATGGAAATCTTCAGAATCGGGGGGGGGGGTCTGCCCCCAAGGCTTCCTCCGACGAGTCCGTATTCCTAGAGGCATTCGAGGCAGGGCCATCTACCTCTTGGGTGTCCCCTCCCCCCCGACCCCTTGGTGGATCTTATAGCCACTAGGGCTTGGAGGGAGCTGGACACTGTAGAGCCTGTTCCCAAGCACCCGGACAAAATTTTGAGCCCCCCGTCAGAGAGAACCCATTGGAGCAGAGGTCCCCCTGTGGATGCCATGTTGGTGGCGGCAGCCACCAAGAGAGAGTTGGCTCAGGAGAGCCCCACTGTTCATCTGCCGAGCAAGGAGTCTCGCGCGATGGACCGTCTTGGGAAGCGGGCCTTCAGTTCAGCGACCTTCTCCATGAGGGCCCTGAACTATATGGCACACGTCATTCGGATGCAGCGGGATCTAATCAAAGAATACGCTGCTTCCCCCCCGGGGTCCATGTCGGAAGGGGACAAGCAACTGTACTCCTCCCGAATGTCTACCCTACGTTCTATTTCCAACACCTCTATGTGGCTTTTGTCTCACGCCACTGAGGGAGCCGCTAGAGCAGACGGAGTCGGGCTGGTCATGAGGAGGCAAGCCTGGCTCCGACATTGTGACTTCTCGGAACCCTTTAAGGCGTCATTGCGAATGCCCCTTTTGATGGTTCTGCATTGTTTGGCAAAACCGTTCACGACACCCTTGTCCAGAGCGAGAAAGACGGGAAGACGTCTGCCGTCGGAGTCCGCTTCTCTGCTCCCCAGAGGTCCTTTGCCAAGAACCAAAAGAGTCAGAAGAAGATGTGGTTCCGGAAATCACATCAATCCCAGTCTGCTCCGGACAACCAGTCCTCTCGTGGCAGAGGAGGACAGGGAGGACACCGCCCTAGAGGCAGAGGGGGTCCCAGGTATTTTGGGTCCAGAGAACCCTTCTCTGAGAGGCCCATGCAGAACCCCTGAGGGGTTACCCGGCTGCTCCACTCTGGAGGCAGTCGGGGGACGTTTTTTGAGGCACCTAGCGATGTGGGAGTCCATAACAACGGATTGTTGGGTGCTTCGTGTTATATCCAGAGGCTACCAAATTCCCTTTCTTGTAACCCCCAGAATCAGAAGCCTCCCTGATGTACCACCCAATCAGAGGGAGGTGGCTGCTGCAGAAATTCAGCAGCTCTTACAAAAAAGAGCCATCCAGCCCGTCCCCCCAGATCAGCTTGGATCAGGGTTTTACTCCAGGTTCTTTCTGGTGCCAAAAAAGACGGGGGACGTGAGGCCCATCTTGGACCTCTCTCTCTTGAACCTGGCAGTACCAAAAGTAAAGTTCCGGATGGTTACTCTGCAATCTATCCTCCCACTACTGCGGGAGAACGACTGGATGTGCTCAATAGACCTCAAGGATGCCTACTATCATATTCTCGTAGACAGACGCTCCAGGAGGTTTCTCCGCTTTCGGCTGGGAGCCAGCCATTTCCAGTTCAGGGCCCTCCCCTTCGGTCTCACCTCAGCCCCCAGGGTGTTGGTCTTTGCAGCGATAGTGGCCCACCTGAGACTCCAGGGAATTCAAGTCTTTCCGTACCTGGACGACTGGCTCCTTACCGCCCCAACAAGGCATCTTCTTTGCTCATGCAGGGATTATTTCCTCAATCTCGCTCCACTCTTAGGGTTGACCATCAACACGGCCAAATCCTCCCTGGCTCCTACACAAGTATTGGATTTCATAGGGGCGAGGTTGGACTCCAGACTGATGCTTGCTTTCTTGACTCCAGATCGGCTTCAGAACCTGAGGTTGCATATGCAGGCCATCCTTCAACTTCAATCTCCTTCGGCGGAATTGGTCCTGAGGGCTCTAGGGTCCATGGCGGCAGCAATTCCGCTGCTGCCATTGGCCCGGCTGAAAATGAGGGTCATACAATGGACCCTGTCTCATCCCATCCCCCTAAGCAGGGTTTGCAAAAGGTCGCTCGTGTGGTGGCTCCAGTCCTCCAATCTCCACACGGGGCGCCCCTACTCGCTGCCTCTGCCAGTCGCCACAGTGACCACGGACGCTTCTCGCCTGGGGTGGAGGGGGCACTATTCGGGCAGAACAGTCCAAGGCACATAGAGACCTCTTTGCATATCAACGTCCTGGAGATGAAGGGAGGTGCTTTTGATGTTGCAAGCACTTCACAACCCTCTTCCGGTGGGGACGATTGCAGTACAGATGGACAACATGTCAGTCGTCTGGTACATCAACAAACAGGGGGGAACCAGGTCTTACCCTCTCTGCCGCGAGGCGATGAGAGTGTGGGAATGGGTGATATCCACCAACCGCTTTCTCATCGCAACGCACATTCAGGGACGATCCAACATATTAGCGGACAGGCTCAGTCGTACTATCCTGACTCCTTACGAGTGGTCTCTCAATCCTCTAGTGGCAGAGCAAGTATTTGCCCGATGGGGGCGACCTTGTTGCGATCTTTTTGCCTCTCCCTCAAACACCAAATGCAACGATTACTTCGCTCTGATCCCCCCTCCGGGGGAGTCCCCGAGAGACTCTCTAGTTCATGCTTGGCCTCCCGGTCTGCTTTATGCTTACCCGCTTCTTCCCCTGATGTTGAAACTATTGCAGAAAGCCAGTCAGTTGGGGAGCAAGATGATCCTCATTGCCCCATTCTGGCCTCGTCAGACGTGGTTCCCTTACCTATGGTCTCACCTGATTCATGCGCCCCGGATGCTGGATCCCCTTCCGGATCTCATTTCACACCCCCTGGGTCCCTGGGTCCCTAAAGCTGACGGCTTGGTTGCTCCAGTTCCACTCCTGATGAGGACTTCTGGAATTTCATCACCAGTCAAAGCCATCCTAGTAGCAGCTCACAGGCCCTCCACCAGAATGGTCTATCGGAGTAAATGGAAACGTTTTTCCATTTGGGCGGAGCACCATCATTTAGATCCCTTTACGGCGCTGGTAGCGTCGGTTCTAGATTTTCTAACTTCTCTCTTTCACCAGGGGGCTAGTTCTTCCACGGTCAAGGTGCAACTTGCAGCAATTTCACACTATCATATAGGGCAGGAGTCAGGCCCGCTTATTACTTCCAAACTGTGTAAGACCTTCCTTAAGGGTACCTTCCTCCTCAGGCCCCCGGTCAAAGAGGTGGTACCCCCATGGGATTTATCCCTAGTTTTACAGGCCTTGACTAGCTCCCCTTTCGAGTCGGTGGCCACTGTTGATCTTAAATACCTCTCTTGGAAAACGGCCTTTTTGTTGGCCATAACTTCAGCCAAGCGGGTCTCGGAACTCCAGGCTCTCTGTCAAACCACCGTATTTGGTCTTCCACCCAGACAGAGTTCACCTCAGGATCAATCTGTCTTTTCTACCTAAGGTATCTTCGGAAGCTAACATTAATCAGTCTATTAACCTTCCAGTATTCTTCCCCAACTATCAAAACAAAGGAGAGTATAAGCTGCACTCTTTAGACGTGCACAGACAACTACGTTTTTATACTCATCGAACTACTGGTCATAGGCAATCTGATCAGTTGTTTGTCTCCTTTGCCAAAAACAATTTCGGCAAGTCTGTTTCTAAGGTTACCCTCTCCCGATGGATATCTAGTTGTATTCTTTTAGCATATCAGAGCTCGGGAAGGCCTGCACCTCAGGGAGTCCGTGCTCATTCTACGAGGGCCGTTACTACATCGGCTGCTTTCAAGGCTAGAGTTTCTCTGGATGACATTTGTTCCGCAGCCACTTGGGCTTCATCTCATACCTTTATCAGCCACTACAAAGTAGATATTGTCTCCCGAGGTAGGGCGTCTTTTGGCTCTGCATTGCTCCGGAATATCCTTACATGAAGGCCACCCAAGATTTAGGTAGCTGGGGACTCTGTCCCAAAGGTTGCTGACAAATGAAGTTCCTACTTCAGATTAAGAAGTTATGTACTCACCATAACATTCCATCTGAGTAGGCATCTTCATTTGTCTGCAACCGTCCCCCCCTCCTTCCCCCTGACCAAAATTATCCTACTTGGGGTTCTTTAGATTAGTTCCCTCTGGGACATAGTATTAGCTGTGCTATGGGGCAAACTTGATCTGAGGTCAGTCAGGGTTGTCAGGGGATTACGGGTAAGGGAGGAGCTAGGAGCTCGGATCTATGCTGTGATAGAAGTTGCCGGCTCGGATCCGAGATTGGATCCGTATCCCAAAGGTTGCAGACAAATGAAGATACCTACTCAGATGGAACGTTATGGTGAGTACATAACTTCTTATTTAAGAACTGTCAAAGGGGGTTCCAAAAAGAAGTCTCAAACATCCCAAACTAAGGACACTCCAGCAAGTCTGAATGACTATTCAAAAGACCTTGTGATCCTCTCCCACCTTTTTTCTTCCAGAAAGCCTGAATCTCCTTTTCACTTTGGCAGCCACTAGATGTGAAGTTGTTCAGTCTCGCCATTCATTCCTCACTGATGGGTTCGTCTCGGACACGGCAGTTAGCAAAGCTCAAGGTTTACCAGTACCTCGAAACCAAGCCCCTTATCCCATGATGCACTGCTGGAACTACCTCAGATCTAGTTTGCCACGGCATGGATCTCAGGGGTTCCAGTTCACTCGAGCCTTTTTTGACACAAAATCGCTATTTGCAAGTCTTTTTCAAAAACTTATTTATCTCTTATAGATAATTACTTATATATATAGCTTTTGTACTTGTCTTTTTAGATCTATTCCCTTGGTGCTTCATAGTTTATCATATTTGTAGCGGCCTCGTGTTAGGCTTAGTTTTTCAGTGTGTGTGTTTCATTATATTACTATAGTGTTCATAGTGTAGATAGTGTGCTGTTACACATTTCGTAGAGTTGGCCTTCCTTTCCCAGGCCATTGTTAGTGTGTTTTTTGTATTACAGTTGAACCTAAGGATAGCTTAACTTTTAGGCTGTAATTATACTGTTGGCTGTTTTTCTCAGCCATTTGTTAAATGGTGTCGGTTTATTAGTGGTGTTATCTTGACCCTAGGATAGATTTTTCTTCTAGGTTGTTGTAGACTGTTTAGTCTGTATTTTGCTTAATATGTCTGAGGAAAAAGACAAGCACCCAAAGTCTGGATTCAAAAATTGTCCAGACTGCGGGCAAAAGATGTCTCTCACTGATGGGCATGTTCAGTGTGTGTATTATTTGGGTGCGGTGCACTTCATTTTCTTCAAGGGTTCTTTAGAGAGGAAAAGGAAGCTTGTGGATCGAGGTTTGCTGAAGCATCATTTTACTGAAGCTTTGTCTGACCAGGATGGGGCCAGCAAGTCCTCTAAATCATCTACTGATTCCAAGGCATCTAAAAAGTCTAAAAAAGTGGAGGATTCCAGGACTTCGGCTCCACAACTATCGGAGCAGATTGTCTCTTCTTTTCAGAGCCGGCTCACTGTCTTGGAGCCGGTCCCTGATAGACCTGCATCTCCACTCCTCCAATCGGCACCTTCGGTGCACTCCTCTAGATCTTCTGTCAGCCTCTCGGATTTGGATATGGACCAGTTGGTGCAGAAGCTCTTACAGGCACCAGGCCTTGCCAAATTGGTGTTGGCTCCGACCCCAGCGACAGAACCAAAGACCACCATCTCGGATTTGACTGCTCCTCCTCCTAGCCGTACCGAATCTTTGGAGCCAGGGGGGGCCGACCTGCTGCTTGTGGAGCCTTTGGAGCCGAGAAATGCTCTGGTGTCATCGGTTCCATCTACTCTGACGTCCTCGGCATCGACAGGGGACTCTAGGGGCCGACACTCTCCTGTCGGGTCCAGGGAGGATAGTCGCACCAACTTGTCGGTGCCGACTCTTCCTCTCAGGGCCCCGGATCGGATGAGCATGGCTCCTACCTCCGGCTCGAAGCCTACGGCCTTGCTGCGGGAGGGGATGGTGGTTTCCTTGGATCTGTCGACACCTCCTCATCGGAGCCGTGATGCTTTCGAAGCCATGAGGAGAGCCTTGTCCCCAAAGACATCCTCAACACCAGGTCTAGCCTCTTCTTCCCCCAAAGTGCCTGTGTCTATGCTTGGCCTGGACGATGGAGGCAGAAGCAGAGACCCTGAGCCTCGGGTAGCCCCACAGGGCATCCCTTGCTCTTCCGAGACCTCCCCAGAGGCTCCCACTGAGGAGGCCCCCAGGAAGAGATTGTGTAAGAGGAAACACTTGGACTCCCCACAGGAGTCTTTGACGTCTGATACTGACTTGGATGAGTCAGAAGGGTCCCCCCGATCCCCCTCTGAGGATATCTCCTTTGCGGAGATGCTCGAGATCCTTAGGCAGAGGGGTGATTGGCAATCCAAATGCCTTACTGAGGACGAGTCAGTTCTCCTGAAGGCTTTCGGGTCTCAACCTTTTACCTCGTGGGTGTCTCCGCCCTTCGATGAGCTCATGCAGCTTGTCTCTCGAAGGGAATGGGAGTCACCAGAGTCCATGGAGCCTGTCCCTCGGAGGCCCAACAAGTTCATTTCTGCCCCCGTAGGTAAAGATTTTTTGTCCAAGGGAGTCCCTGTTGATGCCATGGTGGTGGCGGCCACCAAGAAGGAAATGTCTGAGACTTCCTCAATGAGCCATCCTCCTAACAGAGAGTCCAGGATCATGGATTGATATGGGAAAAGCATGTTTAGTTTAGCGACTTTTACACTTCGATCCCTGAACTATTTGACCCACTTCACCAGACTGCAAGAGATCTCCTTAAGGAGGTGGGAGATACTCTTCAGGGTACTTTATCTGCAGGGGCTTCTGAAAAAGTTGCCTCCCAGCTCGCTACCCTAAACTCCATCGTGAACTCGTCCATGTGTCTCATATCATATGCAGCTGATGGGACGAGTAGAGCAGCGGGTGCAGGAGTTGCGCTAAGACGACATTCCTGGATGCGCTTGTGTTCCTTCGCGGAGTCCTTTAAGTCTTCATTTGTCAACACCCCGTTTGATGGCTCATCTCTCCTTGGGCCCAAAGTGATGGAAACTCTCACCAGGTGTGAGCAGGAAGGAAAGACTCTGTCTGCCATTGGAGGCCAACGAGGAGGGAAAATGTGGTTCCAAAAAGCCCAAGAACCCTTTCTGGACACACGTGGCCAACCCCCTTCTAGGGGCAGAGGAGGGGGGGTAACAATGGAAGATGCCGGCCTCACGGTAGAGGGGGTCCGCAACACTAGGGTGACAGAGATCACTTCTCTGGTCAACCCTGTCGGCGCTCCTTAAGGAAGACCCGACTGTCCTGCTCTGGAGGCAGTCGGGGGTTGCTTGTCTTTATACCCAGACGCCTGGCAAGATATAACAGATGACAGCTGGGTACAAAGCATTATTTCCAGAGGGTATTTCATATCATTCTTCACCCAACCCACGCCCCCAAGGAGAATCCCGGATGTTCCACCCAGTTACATGGAACAAGCAACTATAGAGGTCCGCAAGTTGCTAGAAAAAGAGTCATCCAGCCAGTCCCAGCAGACCAGATAGGATCTGGAACTTACTCAAGATTCTTTTTGGTTCCAAAGAAGACAGGGGACTGGAGACCTATTTTGGACCTCAACAGACTCAACCAATTTGTAAAGAAAGAGAAGTTCCAGATGGTCATGCTTCAGTCAGTACTTCCCTTTTTAGGGAAAGACAATTGGATGTGCTCGATAGATCTCAAGGATGCCTACTACCACATAAAAATGGCCAGGCCATCCAGAGATCATTTGCGTTTCTGGCTGGGAGCCAATCGTTATCAGTTTCGAACCCTGCCCTTTGGTCTCACTACAGCCCCCAGAGTGTTCACCAAATGCATGGCAGTGGTCACGGCTCATCTGAGGCATCTAGGATTCCAGGTGTTTCTATACCTAGACTATTGGCTCCTTACCTCCACCACCAGGCATCAACTTATTCAAGCAAGAGAATACACTCTGACACTCTGCCATCACTTAGGCATTACAGTCAACTCAGAAAAATCTGCCTTGTTGCCATCGCAGCATATCGTCTTTATAGGGGCAGAGTTAGACACTTCAACCACCACTCTACGACTACCAACCAAGTGGGATTTACTCCTTTGCCAGCATGTCCACTCACTAGTGTCAAAGGAAAGAGCACCAGCCACAGAAGACTTAAAAGTATTCTGCATTCAAACTGGAACCTTAGTTTGAGAGACAGCCTTACAGAACTATCTGCAAATATATAGAGCGGAGTATATTTTTCTGTATTATTCTGTATTATAGAGCTAAATTGTTTGCTTAGATATCTGTTGTCTTACTGCTCTGCAAATATATAGAGAACAGTATATATTTTTTGGCTTTATAATTTGCACATTCCTCACATCTGTGTTGAAACTGTTTTTCCCCAACCCCTCTCCCAGTTCTTGGTTGTAGTTTAAATTTGGTGGCTTTTGCAGTGACTGCCCCACTGTAGATTTGATCTAAGACACTCCCCCATGCCCATCTCTTTACCGCATTCCACCTAATAAACCCTTTCTGTACTTGCTTTTAGTCCTTTTTAATTTAATTACATTTTTTTTCAAACTGTGTGTGGACTAATATTGCTACATATTCAAGTGTGCCAGCTTGCACTGCATGAGAATTGTATTTACTACTGCTTTTGCTACTTTTCTGAAAAAAAAAATTCATCTGCTTTTACTGTACTTGTTTCTTCCTACTTTATTTTGCTTTTGCGTCATCTTAAAAGTACTCAATTGTATTTATTACTGCTTGGTGTAACTCATTCTAAACCTTTTAGTTTAAACACTTGGGCTTCAGACCAGTTGTTTTACATTAAGAGGGTTTGTGGCATGCACTGTGGTGGCAGGACAGGTAGCTTTCATCCTTCTAAGTTGGGAACTGCTGATTGAGAGCTCAGTGTCTGTTGTTCTTAAAGTGTATTAGTTCTGGTTTATGCACTTGGGCTTCAGGCCAGTTATTTTACATTAAGAGGGTTCGTGGTCTGCACTCTTGTGGGAGGAGAGGCTGGACTCTGCCCTTCTGAGCTGGGAATTTCTGGTTAAAGGCTTCTAGTGCATGCATATCTGAACTGCTTCTTACTGAAATAGTACACCTTGTTTGCTGTAGCATAGACTAGATCCAGGCCTGCTGAATCTAGCTTTGTTTGTTTGCTTGTTATTTCCCTGGAACGCTAATTCCACCTAAAACGCGGCTTCTCAGCGCTTCTGTGGATCCTAGTGATATCTGCATTGCTTACTGTACTTATTTCCTTGTTTCACTTGAAAGAAAGTTACTGTTTGTCGTTTTTGCATTTAAGTTACCTGTAACACATTGCACTTAAGTTACCTGGCACTTGCTCACTAAAGCAATTATATAAGTCAGCACTAAAAATTAAAAGCACTACACCCTCACTCCCCATTGGCCCTTGTTTTCAATTATAAAGGAATTCCCAATATTATTCTAGCATGTCCAAAGGTCAGTTGTCAATCTCCTCTCCATCTGGTGAATCTGGGAATCTTGAGGCAATGTTACAACTGCCTCATGTACACAGACAACCCTCTCCTCCTCCCAACAAATTCCAACACATGAGAGATGCAACCATATAGCCAAACTGGAGGCTAAGCTCTCTCAACTCAGTACTGGCATAACCAGTCAGGAGGAGTAGGAAACCACACTCACTACAATTCCAGTCTCACATAGACTCTATCGTCAGGCACACCGACGTCCCGCTCACCAGGCTAAACAAGGAGAAGGTCACGGTGAGCAGCCTGTTGGGCGCTGGGATCCGCCACATAACACAAGCACTCAGGTCACTCCAAGGCAAGTACAAATATGACTCAGTCATTGTCCATGCTGGTGTGAATGACCTGAGACGTACCTCCCTGGACTACATGAAAAGAGACATAGAGGAGCTCTCTGAGCATGTAGCCCAGGCCGGTATGACCCTGACCTTGAGTAGCATCTTACCCTCACCAAGAATGATGCCACAATACAATATGAAGACAAGATGATCAGTTTCAACAATTGGCTTAAGTACTGGTGTCATTCAAAGGGGATCCATTGCCTGTCAGCCTGGGATGATATGCTCGACAAGCCACGATGCTTTTCTAGGGATGGCTTGCACCTGTCACCCCCGGGCTTTCGGATATTGGCAAAGGCTCTTGCTACCCCCATAATGCCTTTTTTAGGCAAGGCTGAAAAGACAAACCCACCTCCATAGGTATCACAAGGGATAAGAAACTAAGAGTAATGCTACTCAACGCCAGAAGTCTAAACCTCAAGATGCACGCACTCGAAACTCTCCTTAGCATGGAGAACATCGATATCTGTGCAGTAACAGAAACCTGGTTCAGGGCTCCCGAGAGCACCTCCGCACTACCAGGTTATACCTCATACCATGCTTTTCGGCCCCAAAACTTGAACCGAACCACAAAAGGAGGGGGAGTATCGATATTCATCAAAGATACCCACACCTCCAGGTTGGTGGCAAAGCACGAAGCATCAGAGACTATCCATATGCAGCTAACAGTGGGTAAAACTGCCTTCCAGTTTATAGCCTGCTACAGAGCACCCTCCCAAACCCAGGAACCCCACTCAGCCTTCCTGAGAACACTGGAAAATATGAAGGTCTCTCCAAACACCATTATATTGGGCGACTTCAACTACCCAAACATAGACTGGGAGCATTACTCTAGCTCCAACACCCTAGCCCAAAGGTTCCTAGAATTCATAAACTCATATGCTATGGAACAACTTGTTACCACTCCCACAAGAGGGGAAAACATACTGGACCTGATCATCACCAACATGGGGACTCTATGCTCCAGACCAGAAGTGTATCCCTCACTGGTAAGATCAGACCATAAACTGATCTCACTGGATATTCACATCCCGACCCCACCCCCTGCCCAGAAAACCACAGTGAAAAACTTCTCTAAAGCAAATTTCACACTCCTCAAAACCGAGGTGGAATCCTTCAAAGCTCTCGGGCCTGTGGAAAATACGTTCCAGACCGCAGAATCCTTTGTAAATGCATTCTATGAACACCTTCAGGAATGCATGGATCATGCAGTCCCACATAAAACCAAGACCCAATCCTCCAAAGGCAGACATCCTGTCTGGTGGACCCCAGCCATAAACAAACTATACAGTAGAAGGAGGAAGCTACTACATGATAGAGCAAAATCCCAAAAAGGGAAGGCATCTCTGATCAGTATTAGCAAAAAACTAAGGGCACTCATAAAATCGTCTAAGGCCAGCTTCGAGAGAAAAATTGCACAGGACACTAAGGATAATCACAAGGCTTTCTTTAGTTATGTTAGGAACCTGGGTGGGAATTCCCAGATATGCTCAGAATTAGTCCAAAATGACAAAAAAATACACCAAACCCACAGACATTGCCAACATCCTAGCTGACAGGTTCAGTGCAAACTTCTCCCCACCAAAAGGGCAAATATCTATCCCAGCAGACTGCTGGCCCCCTGACATCTCAGATGCTCAGGTAAGAGCCGCCCTCTCCAAAGCAAAAAACACAGCATCAATGGGGCCAGACGGTGTCCGGGGCTGGGTCCTACATGAACTCCAAGAAGAGCTAAACCCAAACATGAAACTACTGTTCAATCTCAGCCTTACTACAGGATATGTACCCAAAGAGTGGCGTACAGCAACAGTGGTCCCTCTCCACAAAGGTGGTGCCTCAACGGACCCTGGAAACTATCGCCCCATAAGCCTGACTAGCTTGGTCTGCAAAGCTATGGAAAGGATCATCATGGACCTCATAAATAAAGATACTGGGGACCTACAGACACTGGATCCTACCCAGTTCGGCTTTGTTAAGGGCAGATCCTGCCTCTTAAACCTGGTCGACTTCTTTGAAACAGTCACCAAAGGCCATTGACGAAGGGAAGGTGGTCCACACAGCCTACCTGAACCTCGCAAAAGCCTTCGATACAATACCCCACTCGGGCATTATAGATAAGCTCACCAGCTTAAATATAAACCCCTATGTCACTAGATGGGTTGCAAACTGGCTCAAGGACAGAACCCACATGGTTAGAATTGCTGGAGCCATGTCAGACTCCAAACCAGTTACAAGTGGCGTCCCACAGGGCTCAGTCCTGGGACCTCTCTTGTCCGATATATATTTCTCTGAGGTACAGGCCAACACAGAAGGACTGTGGCTGACCAAGTTCGCAGATGACTGCAAACTGGGCGCCATAATCGACTCTCCTGTCGACACAAGCATCCTCCAAAAGGGCCTCATAGAAACAGACAACTGATGCCAGAGCCATGGCCTCAAGCTAAACGCCAGAAAGTGTTTAGTCATCCCCTCTGGCAAAAACAAAGTGCCCACAAATTACCACATAGGTGGTAATCCAATAAGTACAGAAGAAGTAATTAGGGACCTGGGGGCCCAAGTTGATAGCAATCTCTCATTTGACAACCACGTGGCCAAAGTGGTTAGAAAAACATTTTATATAGCCCACCTAATCATGAAGGGATTCACATCTAGATTAGGGGAGGTCATCGTGCCTCTTTACTCATCCCTCATCAGGCTCATAATCGAGTACAATGCCCCTTTTGGGATGTACCTTACCAAACACCTGCAGCAACTGGAAAGACCCCAAAAGTACCTCACCAAGAGGATCAAAGGGCACAAACAGATGCCATATGCTGCCCGGTTAAAGAAACTCCAGCTCTACTCAGTGGCATACTGCCTGCTCAGAGGCGACCTGTGCCTGACGTATAAAGCCATGTCCAACCCAGAATTAAGGGACATGCTGCACCTCAAAAAATCCAAATCCCATCGAGCTACACGCTCGAAAGACTTGAACCTCAGCACTGAAATAAATAGGACATGCTGGAGGGGCAGATTCATAACCCAGAGGCTCCCTTCACTCTGGAATAAAATCCCAGTCCAGGTTAGGCAGAGTCCCTCATTGACTCTGTTCAAGAGGAATCTTGATGAGTGGATGGGCGATCGTAGGTTTACCCCGGGTATCACTTCTGTGTCACTGTTAGACAGAGGCACAGTATACTAACCTCGAAAAAGGGCATAGCAAAATTGATTTAAAATGGGTGGCGAAAGCCAAACATACTCTGGCTAGGCTTATAAATGCCCTAGGGCAGATAGCCTAGTATGAACCTATAATGGCTGCAGCGATCTTGGCCATACCATTAGCAAGGATGCATATGCAGATTCTTCAATGGCTGCTGTTCACCCAATGGTCCTATCAGGAACTTCCAATGAGTCATATGATTTTGACTACAAACTCTTGCAAGAGAGCTCTCCAGTAGTGGTTGATGTCTCTTCATGTTAACCATAGGACGCCTTTTTGTTCTACTCCCTCCAGTAGCCACTGTGACCATGGACGCTTCCCTGATAGGTTGTGGGGGGGGGCAATTTCAGGGCATGACCGCCGAAGGCACATGGACGGATCAAGAATCACACCTGCATATCAATGTCCTGAAGATGAGAGCAGTACTTCTAGCATTGCAGTACTTTCAGGACTCTCTTCCTCTAGGGACGATTGCAATTCAGACAGACAACATGTCGGTAGTCTGGTATTTGAGCAAGCAAGGCGGGACTAAGTCTTACCCCCTTTGCCGAGAAACCCTCAGAGTTTGGCAGTGGGCTGTCTCCTCCCAGCGCTTTTTGTTGGTAACGCACATCCCGGGAAGATCCAGTGTGATAGCAGACAAACTGAGCAGGGCAATTCTGTTGCCACATGAGTGGTCCCTCAAACATGAGATTACAGACAGGATTTTCCAGAAATGGGGCAAGCCTCGCTGCGATCTTTCTGCCAGTCATGTCAACATGAAATGCAGAAGCTACTTTGCCCTTATCCCCCCTCTGGGATAGCCCCCGAGAGACGCACTCGCCTTCATAGCCAGGCTTCATGATCTGTCTGATGAGACAAGACAGATCCTCTTGTCTCATAAGCCGTCCACCAGGAGACTGTATCTTAGTAAGTGGAAGAGATTTTCCATATGGGCTTCTAAGCAGAACATTGATCCTTATCAAGCCCCTTTGCCGTCCATTTTAGAATTCTTGACTATGATTTTTAATGAAGGAGCTGCAGCTGCTAAGTTCTGGTCCAGTTGGCTGCTATATCTAACTTTTGTCTCGGAGTGGACAGGCTAAACATAATGTCCCACAAGTTGTCCAAGGCCTTTCTCAAAGGGACCTTCCACATGAGGCCTCCAGTGAAAACTCCTTATTCTCCTTGGAATCAAAACTTTATGCTGTCTCGCATGATTCTTCCCCCGTTTCAACCAGCATCATCTTGTGATCTCAATTTTTTATCGTGGAAAATCATATTTCTGGTGGCTATTACTTCTGCCCACAGTGTGTCAGAACGTCAAGCCTTATATATATCAGCCCTCCTGATTTGATTTTCCATGCTGATAGAGTATCTCTTAGGACAAACCCCTCTTTTTTGCCCAAAGTTTGTTCTGAATCCAATATCAACCAAGTCATTGAGTTGCCAGTCTTCTTCCCTAACCATTCCAGCAAGTTAGAGTACATGCTGCACAAACTTAACGTTCACAGACAGCTCGGATATTATTTGGACAGAACAAGAGATGTCAGAAAAACAGACCAGCTCTTTGTGGCTTTCCCTGAAGCCAGAAAAGGTAGATCAGTGGCTAAAACAACGCTTTCGAAATGGCTGTCTGATTGTATCACTTTTGTTTATTCAGCTGCTAATATGCCCTTACTACACAAGAGTAAAGCTCATTCTACCAGAGCAGTTTCTAC
The DNA here is from genome assembly GCF_019279795.1 of Protopterus annectens. Lineage (NCBI taxonomy): Eukaryota > Metazoa > Chordata > Ceratodontiformes > Protopteridae > Protopterus > Protopterus annectens. The sequence continues at coordinate 1,218,770,352 of NC_056733.1, read as the reverse complement.
ATCTTCTGCATTTCAAGCCAAATTACCCCTTGTTAATATTTGTGCTGCAGCCACTTGGTCTAAACCTCATACCTTTATCACTCATTATAAAGTTGATAAGGCCTCCAGGGGCAGGGCTTCCTTTGGGTCTGTGGTCCTGAAGAATGTACTCCTATGAGTGCTAGGGATGCTATCTATCAGTGAAAAATGAACGGCGAGATTTAACAACTTCACATTAAGAAGTTACGTACTCACCATAACATTCCATGTGAGTTGTTCCATCTCACCTTCATCCTTACGTCCCTCCCTCCATCCCTCACCTGGCTGATAGTTGACCTAGAGGCTGATCTCATCCTGGTTATTCATTCCTTCTCTCTCTTGGGAGAGTAGTTCTCTCACAGGGATATGGTACATGCAGCAAACAAGATCTAGGGTAGTTCCAGCAGTGCTTCATGGGATAAGGGGCTTGGTCTCGAGCTACTGGTAAACCTTGAGCTTTGCTAACGGCCATGTCGGAGCCGATGGATCGGCTCCGAGCCCATCAGTGAGGAATGAAGACTAGATGGAACAACTCACATGGAACATTATGGTGAGTACATAACTTCTTATTTTGGACAATTGGGTTCTGAAATTCCATTCATCAAGGTTAAAGATGGCAGTGGGAGGAAATTCCTGCTTTTCAGGGGGAAGGGTCATTCCTCATTCTCCAGGTCTGACTCATCCTGATGTTCTTCGTGTTTCACTGTTGCATTCATCACATTTGGGTTATATGCCTGCAGGTAACCCTCAGCCGGCCTGAATACCAGAGTCTTCAGATTTCTGCATTGGATGCTGTCGCTTCTTCCTTGACGTCAGGTCGTCAGGGGTATAAAACATGCAGCCGACGCCATTGCATCAGTCTTTCTTGCCGTGAGGTGCCCGAAGCACAATTCGCAAGTGCCGGTTGGCTGACTCCTGAAATTTTTGTTTTCGAGTTTAAGACCTGAAGTCTTCAAAAAAAGTTAAGTACCCCGTTGAGGATCCTTTTTCTTGCTCTAACCGATGTCAGTAAAAGTTAACAATTGTCTTACCTGTGGAAAGCAAATACCTCCTAGAGATTTCATTCTTAATGCATCCCCTGCTTAGGCCCAGACCAAGACATCCCTCGTTGTTGGTTTTGTGCCTTATTCAACCCGCGAACTATTCATCGCCGGGCTATTTTTGCAGCTAATTACTTTCGTACTCATTCTGTGTACTCCGAAATGGCTTCATCAAGCCGTCCGACTACCGATCTTCCGAAAAAACGTAAGGATAAAGACCGAGACAGACCGCATAGGTTCAAAACTGCCAACAACTCCTCCCTTAAGCTAGTCACCAGTCTGCTGGTACTCAGTGAGGTGCTTTTGCAGCTGCTGATACTCGCTACGCCTGATTTGCAGTCCTCTACTGAGACCCATTCGGAGTCTGGTATGTCATGAGATGCTGCTTCGACTATGGAACCTGCAGATGTCTCTACCTTGGATGGGTCAGGAGCTGCTTTGCAGGCACTGGCTTCTGAGGGTGTATTCAGGCCTACAGACATTCATATTAAACCAACGCGATCATTTTCATCCAGGCCTAAAACTCGCACCATGTCTAGAAAACCGACAACCAAACCACAGTCTCAGGCCAAATATGCCTAAAAAACAAATGCTTAGAATGGTTGAAGACCTCATTACCTTAATTAGAGGAAGCCAGCCTCTCCCCTCTGAGAGACCTAGAACTGATTTTCTTTCTGATTCTTCTGATCAGGAATCAGATTTTTCTGCTCCTTCTGATTACCAGGATTTGCCCTTATCTACTTATGAGGATTCTGATGCAGAGGATTCCATTCCCTCTTCCCCCCCCCCCCCCAGAAGATTTTAATTTCAGTAAAACCTTGCACACTCTTAGGGAGTATTTCCGCTGGGAAAGCCAGGATCACTGTGACACCAAAAAGGGACTTGGGGAATTGTTACTCCTACCTCATCATAGGCCTTTAGCTATCCCTCCTGTCCTGGACATTGTAGATGATGCTTTCTTGGAATCTAACCTTTCCCCAGACACTTTACCTCCAGCTCCCAGAAAACCTGACTGGTATTACAGAGTACCTGTCTCTCACCTGTTCCTCTTCAAGAATCCTTCTGTGGATCCAGAGACCATTTCACAAGGACTAAAAGGCATTAACGCTACTGCTGCCAAAAATCCTAACCCTTCTGATAGAGATTCTAGAGCCTTAGACATATGGGGTAAGAAGGTATACACTTCTGCTACTTTGGCCATTAGGGCTTTAAATTGCCATTTTCATGTGTTAAACTATCAGCAGCATATTATGGGGCTACTTAAACAGAAAATGATTCCTGACTGTATGAACACAAAGAATGACAGGATTTAATGCATTCTGCAGAACAAAACATGCTTTGCAATGTGGTTTTGACACTTTAGAAGGATCTTGCAGGGTTACTGTCACTGGGTCTGTACTTAGAAGGCATGATTGGCTTAAGGAACAAACCTTGCCAGATCACGTAAAAGCTAAATTACTGGATGCTCCCTTAAACCAAGACCACCTTTTTGGCAACAAAGCAGAAGTCGTCCTCAAAAGGATGGAGGAAAAAGCTAAATCTATGCAAACAAGTACAGCCTCCCAGATTCAGTAGGCATTGGCCCTCAAAGAACTGGTCCTTTCCAGTCCCTTCTAGGCCTTCTCAGTCCAAACCCAGGAACAGCAGACCACCTAGGCTACAGTCTCAGGCTACGCACAGACCTAAGCAGTGGGCGGCTCCCACTTCCAAAGCAAGGAGTATTAATCCACCCCTCCTATGGAAAAATGGCACAATGACTTAACCTTAACCCGCTCGCCCTGCATGCAAAATACTGGGAACTCTCTACCCAGGACAAATGGGTTTTAAACATAGTTTCCCAAGGATACAGATTCCACTTCCACACCCTACCAACACCAAATGGTTGACCAGACCTACCCCCAAATCAATGGGCGGAGGCCCAACAGCAGGTTCTCTCTTCTTCTCAATATCAGAGCTATTCAGCCTGTCCCAGCAGAACAGAGAGGGCAAGGTTTTTACTCAAGACTTTTTCTGGTACCCAGAAAAGACAACTCCTGGCGTCCTATCCTGGACCTCTCTTCTCAACACCTTTTTGGTAGTTCCAAAATTCAAAATGCTAACTCTGCAACAGCTTCTTCCCATGCTAGCCAAGGATGCCTGGCTGGCAGCCCTAGACTTAAAAGAAGCTTACCTGCACATCCCAATAAGGGAATCTTGCAGGAAATACCTACGCTTCAGGGCAGGCTCCGTGCACTATCAGTTTTCTGCACTTCCCTTTGGCTTATCTACTGCGTCCAGGGTATTCAAAAAGTGTCTAGCTCCAGCCATTGCATTTTGCAGGCAGATAAATATTCAAATTTACCCATACATGGACAATTGTCTGATTCAGGCAGAAAACCAGGACTTGCTATTACACCTGGCATTTGTAAAAAACTTCTAACCTCACTGGGGTACACAATCAACGAAAAGAAATCTCACCTAGTACCCTGCCAACAGATTGTATTCCTGGGAGCAAGCTTGAACACAACTTCCCAGGTGGCATTCCTCACTCCAGAGAAATAAGTTTATTTGACAACCTACTTCAAACTATTGGCCACAAGACCCCAGCTGTCTGTAAGGAAAATACTGCAAGCCCCTGGGGTTCATGGCCTCTTGCATTTTACTAATTCCATATGCAAGACTGCATATGAGGAAACTTCAGTGGTTTCTAAAAAGCCTCTGGTGTCAACATTCTCTGGACCTGGAAACGCTGATTTCTATCATTCCTTGTATCAAGACAAAGTTCCTTTGGTGGGCAGAGGCCTGCTACCACAACAAGGGACTCCCTTTCACTCTACCCCCTGCTGCCCAAACTCAAACAGATGCATCAGACTATGCATGGGGGGGCTCACATGGCAGGGCAGTGCATTCGGGGCAAATGGAACCCAAGACAGATGCACCTGCATATCAATCAGTCAAGAAATGTTAGCTGTACAGAATGCTCTGACAGCCTTCAAAGACCATATTCTTCCAGGACAACTATTGGTAAAGACAGACATCGCCACAGTTATGTGGTACTTAAGCAGGGGGGAACCCACTCGTACCCTCTCTGCAGACTAGCCATGGCTCTGTGGAACACAGCCTTGAGCTACCAAGTTCACCTGCAAGCTCAGTTCCTGCCAGGCATACTAAATTCACTGGCAGACGACTTAAGCAGAAATCTAATGGACCCACACGAATGGAAACTAGAACCCAAAATATTCAACCTCTTGAGGAACAAATGGGGGACTCCAGAGGTAGACCTATTTGCCTCCCCTCAGAACTACCAATTGAACAAATTTTGCACACGAACTCCCCACAGCCAAGCTTGGGAAGTGGATGCCCTGTCCTTTACCTGGGAAAGCCTCTCAGTTTATGCTTTTCCCCCTCTGTCTCTCATCTCGAAGGTTATACTAAAGATTAAACAGGACAAGTAAAGGACAATACTGATTGCACCAGACTGGCCGCGCCAGCACTGGTGTACCCCCTCTTGTGCAGTATGGCACGGCTACAACCATGGCACCTGCCTCAGACTCCTTCCCTGCTGTCCCAGCAGGCCGGCCAGATTATGCACACTCAGCTTCAAACCCTGAACCTTGCAGCCTGGCTAATTCCATGAGCTCTCCCTTAGCATCTCTCAGTAAGCAGGTATTGGATGTTATTCTGGAGGCAAGGAGGCCTAGTACTAGAAAATCCTATGCTGAAAAGTGGAAAAGATACTGTTCCTGGAGCCTGGCTCAGAGGATGGATACAACGGTGCCCAGCTTACCTCATTTTCTACAGTACTTAACAGAAATGCTCCACAGGGGCCTATCCTTCACATCAATTAAAATTCATGCATCTGCCATTTCAACACATTATAATACTGAGACCCCCCCCCTCTTCTCTCACCCCTTGCTAAAGCAATTCTTTAGAGGGGCCAAAAATCTAAGACCCCCCAGGAGAGCTCCCACTCCAGCCTGGGACCTAACTTTGTATTGGAAAAGCTCACCCCCCCCCCTTTGAACCAGCTGCTACAGCAAAGTTGAAATTCCTTTCTTGGAAAACAGCCTTCCTTCTAGCCATCACTTCAGAAAGAAGAGTGTCTGAATTACAGGCTCTCATGGCAGTGGAACCAGTCATTATCTTCCATGCAGACAAGGTTTCCCTCAGGACTAATTCCTCCTTTATGTCCAAGGTGGTGTCTTCTGTGTCCCTAAATCAGTCCATTCATTTGCCTACTTTTTTCCCTAATCCACAAAACAAAGGAGAACGAATACTGCACTCTCTGGACGTGCACAGACAACTTGGATAAGCCTATCAGAAAATCTGAGCAGCTGCTAGTTAACCTTGCTGCAGGGGCAGAGGGGAAGGCCATTTCAAAGCAAACCATTTCCAAATGGATAGCCCATTGCATTCATTTCTGCTACAAGCACCATGGAAAACCTACCCCACAAGAGATATCACATTCCACCAGGGCTGCATCTACCTCTGCGGCATTTCTCAGAGGGGTTTATAGGTTCATACTAGGCTATCTGCCCTAGGGCATTTATAAGCCTAGCCAGAGTATGTTTGGCTTTCGCCACCCATTTTAAATTAATTTTGCTATGCCCTTTTTCGAGGTTAGTATACTGTGCCTCTGTCTAACAGTGACACAGAAGTGATACCCGGGGTAAACCTACGATCTCCCATCCACTCATCAAGATTCCTCTTGAAAAGAGTCAATGAGGGACTCTGCCCAACCTGGACTGGGCAGAGTGAAGGGAGCCTCTGGGTTATGAATCTGTCCCTCCAGCATGTCCTATTTATTTCAGTGCTGAGGTTCAAGTCTCTCGGCGTGTAGCTCGATGGGATTTGGATTTTTGAGGTGCAGCATGTCCCTTAATTCCGGGTTGGACATGGCCTTATACGTCAGGCACAGGTCACCTCTGAGCAGGCGGTATGCCACTGAGTAGAGCTGGAGTTTCTTTAACCAGGCAGCATATGGAATCTGTTTGAGCCCTTTGATCCTCTTGGTGAGGTACTTTTGGGGTCTTTCCAGTTGCTGCAGGTGTTTGGTAAGGTACATCCCAAAAGGGGCATTGTACTCAATTATGGGCCTGATGAGGGATGAGTAAAGAGGCACGATGACCTCCCCTAATCTAGATGTGAATCCCTTCATGATTAGGTGGGCTATATAAAATGTTTTTCTAACCACTTTGGCCACGTGGTTTTCAAATGAGAGATTGCTATCAACTTGGGTCCCCAGGTCCCTAATTACTTCTTCTGTACTTAATGGATTACCACCTATGTGGTAATTTGTGGGCACTTTGTTTTTGCCAAAGGGGATGACTATACACTTTTTGGCGTTTAGCTTGAGTCCATGGCTCTGGCACCAGTTGTCTGTTTCTACGAGGCCCTTTTGGAGGATGCTTGTGTCGGCTGGAGAGTCGATTATGGCGCCCAGTTTGCAGTCATCTGCGAACTTGGTCAGCCACAGTCCTTCCGTGTTGGCCTGTACCTCCGAGAAATATATACCAAACAAGAGAGGTCCCAGGACTGAGCCTTGTGGGACGCCACTTGTAACTGGTTTGGAGTCTACCAGGGACATCCTAGAAGCTGCTACCTGGAGCTCTGTACATACCTTCACCAAGCATTACCACTTGCCTGTCTTTTCTAAATCCAGAGCTGGATTTGTCACTGCAGTCTTGCAGGGATTAATAACTGGCCCTAATGCTCTTTAACTTCCTCCTCCCTTCCTTAGCTTTGGGAATCAACCCAAATGCGATGACTGCAACAGTGAAACATAAACAACATAGTACAGTTGTGTACACTTACCATAAATGTAGATGTTCGAGTGTATTCAATGTTGCAGTCCTGGTTACTCTCCCTCCAGCCCCCTGACTTCTCTTGACTTTTAAATTTCTCCTTGTTTGGCATATATTATATAATGTGTATTTGCTTTTTGCTGGGGGTGTTCTATACCATATAATTGCTTCCTGTTGTGGGGGCACCTGACATCTGAGGCAAGAAAAACTGATGTAATGGCATCTGCTGCATGTTTTATACCCCTGACGTCAAGGAAGAAGCGACAGCATCCGATGCAGAAATCCGAAGACTCTGGTATTCAGGCCAGCTGAGGGCTACCTGCAGGCAGATAACCCAAATGTGATGACTGCAGCAGTGAATACACTCGAACATCTACATTTATGGTAAGTGTACACAGCTGTACTTTTCCACTGGTATCATGTGCTGTTCCAAGAGTGATGGAGCCAGTTCCTCCTTCCAAGGATGTTCCTAGTGCCAAAGAAAGAAAATGTTGGCGATCAATTCTGGATCCTTCCTTCCAAATTCAAATTGCACTTCACACCCTGTTACCTCTTTTTCCTATTTCAAGTTTCATGTTAACACTAAACTTAAAATATGTTCATCACATCCCTATTCATCCAGACTTCAGACGTTCTTAAGGTTTTGTGTGTCTGGATTACGTTATCTATTCTCTGCCTTACCATTTCGACTATCTACTACACCAAGGGTGTTCACAGACTGTTTAGCTCCAGTTATAACGCATTGCTGGATATGGGGTATCCACATTTTTCCATATTTAGACAACTTGCTTATCTTTGCAGAGTCTTTTTCAAAGTGTCAGAAATCTCTCTCTGCTGAGAGATTTCTTACACAAGCTGGTATTCCAAGATAATATTCAAAAGTCTTTATAGACTCCTTCACACAGACTTTGGTTCCGGGTTGTCAACTAAATTCCTCTGTTCAAAGAGGTTTTCTTTCACAGGAAAAATATACCTATATCTGAATCTCTTAAGGTTTTCTACTCAGACTTGTGTCACTGTGAGGGGAGTACCTCAGAGTCTTGGTTCTCATGGCATCTGTGATTTTACAGTGTTCTCTGAAATATCTTTGGTCCCAGCACCAACACCCTTTATCTTTTCAATTTCCATTGCTGGGGTTTGTCAGAAGAGAAATTGTTTGGTGGAGGCAACAGATATCCTTAAATCTAAGTCTCAAGTCTCCCCTTCTCCATCAGTGCTCCAAAGCAGTCAGTCATCACAGACTCCTTGGACTTGCCCGGGAGCAGTTTCAGGAAGGATAAAATTGCAGGTTATGTGGGACATCAGTGACAGATATGAGGACATAAGTATCAATGAGATGTTTCCCCAGATCAAGGCACTCAACTCTCTGAACCATGTTTGGCCCCTGGTTACCTCTTCAGGTGGCTGCAGAGACAATACCACAGTCATGTGGTACATCACCAAGCAAGGAGAAACCAGGTTTGCCCTGTTTGCAGACTAGTCATGTTAGCTTGACATATAGCTTCACAGCAGAATCTCACTTTCCAGGCATCCTACATTCTGTCAGAACAAAATTGTGTGGAAGATAAGCTGAGCCTGACCAGGGTAGACCCTCACAAATGAAAACTGTCAGGGGGGTTTCCAAGCTTTGATCCATCTGTGGGGAGTTCAGGTAGACCTCTTTCCTCCTCTCTAAGCAGTCAGCTGGCAAGATTGTGTTCCAGGACACCATGCAAGAAGGCCTGGAAGACAGATGCCTTTCTCTTCCTTGGACATGAATTTTTCTGTATGCTTTTCCACCCTTTCCACTAATATCCAGGGTACTTCTGAAGATTCCGAAGGAATCTCCCAAGTTCATTGTGGTGACTCCCTTCTTGCCCAAGCAACTGTAGTTCTTTATTATGGAAATGGCCAGGGACAATTACCGCAGTCTTCCTCTGTCTTGACAGAACCAAGTCTTACAGATCTTTGGATCATTTATTCGTTTTTCTTGTGAAAGTCTGACGAATGGACAATCTGTGTCAAAACTGACCATTTCCAAGTGGTTGTCTAAAGCTATTACTTTTTCCTGTAGTCACCATAACAAAACTATTCCAGGCAGGGTCAAGACCCATTCTGCCAGAGTCTTGGCTTCATCTGTGGCTTTTTGAAAAGGGTTGGATTCTAGAAGCTGATACATGGTCCTCTGTACATACTTAAAACAGTACAAATTTGATTCCTTCTCTAGGTCCTGATCAGGATTTACAAGGACCATTTTCCAGGGTCCCCTGAACTCCTCTCCTTCCACATCCCAGCTGTAGGTAGTTAGTGTAGTCTACCAGTATAGCTAAGGTTACTGCAGCAGTGATCAATATGAACATACTATAGTTTTGTAAGTAAACTTGACATAAAAGTTGATGATCCGAATGATCACTGCTGCAGTAGCCTCTCCCTTCGTCTGCCCCTCCTTGCTTTCTGGTGTGCTTTTTATGCCAGGATGTGGACATTTATTTTGTGTTACTCCTTGCAGAACTTGACCTCCCTCTCTGTTGGCAGGAAAGCTGTGAAGGGCTTTGCGCACAAGCTTGTGTATTAGTCATCTCAGCTCAAGCTGCCTGACAGTTTGGATGAGTGGAAGGTGCCACTAGACACCAGTTGTCCTTGACAGGATGCAACACATATAGCTAAGGCTACTGTACTATACTAGAGTATAGATTTAATATTTAAGAGATTTGCTTTTAGGTTATAGATGCCTGTTCAATCTGCTTAATCTGTTAATTTGTTAAATCAGCCTTGTTAGCTCACATCTGCAGTGAGATAGGCCTTCTGCCATTTATCTGCAGTGAGACTGGAAAAGATAAGTGTTTATTTTCGACTCTTTTTCTGCACCTCTGATTTACTAAAGCATTTGCTGCACATCTGTTTAAACTATGCAATTGTTTTTAGACTTGGTGAATTCAATCCTTACCTCTGTTCTGATTTCTGTCTCCTTTGTTTGTCTGTTCTTCTCTTTTTCCTTGTTGCTATACTTGAACCACACTAGCATAGAGCTGAATATCTGTTACTCTGTGACCTTTAGAGCTGGTAGTGATATTTTTGTCTAGAGAGGCCTAGCTGTTTCTTCGTGGGGGGGGGGGGGGGTTAGTCTGGTCTGATTTAGCTAGAGTCATTACTGCAAGGCTGTGTTTTGGATAATTTGGCCGGTTCCTGTTTCTCTATCTTAAATAGCCAGTGTTTAAACCAGTTTGTGCTAGTTTGCTCAAAGCGCAGTGAGATAGGCCTTCTGCCATTGCTCTGCTGTAAGACTTGTAAAGATATAAGTGCTGCTTATTTTGAACTGTTTTCTGCACTTTTGATTTACTGAAACATTTGCTGCATATCTGTTTAAACCATTGATGACGAACCTTTAGGGCTCGGCGTGTCAAAATTCAGAAAATGCCTAACTTGACTCTGCTGGCGTGCACCCCCCCCCCCCCAAACACACACACCAAACAAGAATAAATAAATAACATAAATAAAACAGCATACCTCTCAGTACATCTGAGACAAATCACAACAGAATTCAAGGACAAGTCTAGAAAAGGGAGACCTGGACAGTTTTAAACTACTAGTACTATTAATTTGAGACATTGACAGAAAAAAATGAATATGAATTAATTACATTTTGTGAAGTAAAATAAGTCTATAAATCTTGATTATTGTCAAGTGTAGAAAGTCACCAGTTTATGAGGGATTAAGGGGGACAGTTGAGAGGAATGTAAAATAGCACGCACTTAGAAATACAGACTACTTGCCCTTTGCAGAAATGTAACCATGAAGTGAAAACAGTGTCAGCACTGCCCTTTGCAGACCCTGTTGAGATGGTATACATCTGAGGTTAATAACTTCCTTAACTCTGTAGCAGTGCTGTTGAACTAGCTCCTGGCACAAAATAATTCACTGCACTTCACATAAGCAATGAATGCAGTGTCATGGCATGTCACCTTTGACACGCATCTCATAAGTTCGCCATCACTGGTTTAAACTGTGCAACTGTTTAGACTTAGTGAATTCAGTCCTTACTCCTGTTTTGATCTTTGTCTCCTTTTTGTTTGTCTGTTCTTGCTTGTTGCTGTACTTGAAAAACACTAGCATAGAACTGAATATCTATTACTCTTTGTGACCTTTGGAGCTTTGTAGTAAAATCTTTTGTCTAGAGAGGCCAACTGTTTCTTCATGGGGGGGTTCAGTCTGGTCTGAACTAGCTAGAGTCATTACTGCAAGACTGTGTTATTTTTTGATTGAATAATTTGGCTGGTTTATGTCTCTGCCTTAAATAGCTAGTGTTTGAACCAGTTTGTACTTGTTTGCTCAAAGCTGCAGTGAAATAGGCCTTCTGTCATTGCTCTGAGACTGGAAAAGATAAGTGCTATTTTCAACACTTCTGATTTACTAAAACATTTGCTGCATATCTGTTTAAACTGTGCAACTGTTATTTAGACTTGGTGAATTCAATCCTTACCTCTATTCTTATCTTGCGTATCCCACCCACTCGCCCAGCTGCTGTTGTGGTATTAAAGCTTGGTGGCTTTGAGTTGCCCGCATCTAATATAAATTTGATATTGGACACTCCCTAAGTCCTATTATCTCAGCTCATTTTACTGTGTACAGTGAGGTAAGTTGTGAAGGCCCACCCCTTTAGCTTCTCAACCTTGAATCATCTTCTGTCTCCTCACTTGCTACTTAAAAAAAATTTGTGCCTCTTCCTACTTTGTTTTGTTGCTTGTGCTTAGGAGTTCAACTACATTTAGTTTACTGCTTATTTACTGGTTGTCGGTAGCCTTATTAAATTGATGACAGTATTCTACTGAATTGCTGCTTTATTTGAGCTGTTTTTTTACTGTTGTGATTGTAAGCTAATTTATCACATTTGCACTGTTTTAAAGCAGTTTACTGATTAACTATATTTCTTTGCTATTTTCTTCAAATCATTACAGGTTAATTGCATTTTACTGCATTTTGTTACAGTTTAACTGTATTTGTTCATACTATGATTTCTGTTCTTTTGTCTTAAGTGGTTAATCAGTGCTTCTTTGTGAGTTTTTTTTTTTTTTTTTTTTTTTAACTGTGTTCCTAACTTTAAATTGAGTGACAGTCTAGATACAGGTTTACTGCATCAACAGCTGCATAGTTTTTAACCCTTTTTAAGGTATTTCAGCTACAAATTTTCCCTTAGTAGCACTTGTGTGATCACCTAGTAGTACTGCTCTTAGACCTTCCACCCTTTACCCTCTTACCTCTCTCTGTAGCCTCTCTCCCTCAGTTTCTGACAAATATGGATGGATAATTTCCTATGTTTTCTGCTGCCAGTCTGATTGATATGGGCATCCTGCGACAGTGTAGCAACTGCCTCATGTACACGGACAGCCCTCTACTACTACCACCTTGGAACACGATTTGTGAGAAATGCGATTACATCAAGCATCTAGAGTCATTGCTCTCCCACACAAGTCCATATGTCTGGCACTGAGAAGGTTGTCAACACAAATACCACACCTCAAACACCACCCACACCTATACAACACCACCCATATATGTGGAGGCCCTCCGCAAAAACATACCCAAACAAGAGAGACCTCCGAGGCAAAAATACACACTAACTCGACTACCTACCACACCACACACCTGTGTCTCACAGCCACTAAGGTTTAAACATAAACCCAACATATTAGTCATAGGAGACTCCATTGTGAGACTCACTGATGTGCCCCTCACCAGGCTATATAAGGAGAAAGTCACGGTTAATTGTTTGTGGGTGCCAGAGTCCGCCATATTACCCATGTACTCAAGTCTCTCAACAGGTACTGTTATGACTGTCATAGTCCATGGCGTGAATGACTTGAGATGTACCTCCTTGGACTATGTGAAGAGAGACATGGTCGAGCTAGCTGAATGTGTGTCCCAGGCAGGTATGTTCCTAGTCTTAAGCAGCTTTCTACCGTCACCCAGAGTGATGCCTCAATACAAACAGAAAATGATTGGCTTAGTTTCTCGTGTCATTCCAAGGAGATCCAGTACCTAACATCCTGGGATGACATGATTGACAATCCACTATGCTATGCCAGAGATGGCCACCATCTGTCTCCCTTGGACTACAGGCTCCCGGCAAAGGCTCTTGCCTCCCCCATAGTGCCTTTTTTAGGCAATGCCATGAGGTCAAAACTGCCAACATGAAAATTTCATCAAAATGTAAATTAAAGGTCATGCTGCTAAACACTAGGAGTCGAAACATGAAACTGCACTCATCCCAAGCATTCTTAACCCTGGAAGATGCTGACATTTATGCAGTCACAGAAACCTGGTTCAGAGCTGCGGAGAACACCCCAGACATACCAGGTTACTCATCCCATCATACATTCAGACCCCAAACCGTGGGCAGCAAAGCAAAAGGCGATGGATTTGCAATGTGTGTGTGTGTGTGTGTGTGTGTGTGTGTGTGTGTGTGTGTGTGTGTGTGTGTGTGTGTGTGTGTGTGTATATATATATATATATATATATATATATGTGTGTGTGTGTGTGTGTGTGTGTGTAAGACACACCTCCAGGCTGGTCAAACCGTATGATGCACAGGAGACACTCAGGGCGCAGTTAACCCTTGACAAACACCCCTGTTCAAATCATAGCTAGCTACAGGCCCCCAACTTTGACTCAAGATGCCCACTCTACCTATCTGGACCTCTTAGAATCTGTCAAGATTCAACCCTTTACTCTGATCCTGGGCAAATTTAACTATCCAACCACAGATTGGAAGAAATACTCATCCCAAAACACACATGCCCAGAGATTCCTTGATTGACACCTCCACATGGTGAAAATATCTTTGAGTTGGTATTAACCAACATGAGTAACCACTGCAGCATCATCCAGCAGTGTTATCATCCCTGGTAATAGACTGCAAAGCAGTCACTTTCAAATTAACCATCTCGGCTGCTAACCCCCCCCCCCCCCCCAGCTAGAGTCAAACAAAGCTGATTACAGCCTCCTGAGGGAAGGTATAAACAACGTCACAGCCCCTACCCCCTCCATAGGAACTGGTAAACATGTCCAAACCTACACCAATGTACTATATAAGAATTTATACAGCTGCATGGAATCGGGAATACCAGACAGGATGAAATCATCCTCCTCAAGGAAGAGTAAACCTGTCTGGTGGATATCCGCCATAAGTAAACTATGATAAAAGGAAAAAATTGCTGTCCAGGATTAAGGAGGAGCAGGTACCTAATTGGAAGCAATCTGTCCTTAGCCTGAACAAGCAAATAAGAGCACTAGTGAAATTCTCCAAAGCAAACTTCGAGTCCAAACTGGCCACATCTACTAAAGACATAAGGCCTTCTTCACATATGTCCGCAGTCTCAAAGGAAGCAACCAGATCTGCTCAAAACTGGTGGTCAAGGGCACCACATACACAAACGTCGTAGGTATAGCCAACCTGCTGGCAGACAGGTTCAGTGAAAATGTCACCCCTCTGTCCCCCCCCCCCTTCAGTAAATAAGGACATCCCCTGTACCTGCCCCCTTCCCCTCATCTTTATGGAGCAAGTCATCACTGTCCTCTCAAATACAAAAAATACAGCCTCCATGGGATCTGATAACATCCCTGGCTGTATCCTACATGAACTCAAGTCCGGAACGTGCAGCACCACTAGGCACCCTATTCAATCAAAGCCTGAGTACCAGCTTCCTAGCCAAGTGAAGGACATCCACGGTCATCCCTTTGCACAATGGTGGAAGGTCCACCAATCCAAGAAATTATAGATCCATCAGCCTAACTAGCCTGATCTGCAAGGCCATGAAGCGGATTATAGTGGACCACATTAACAAGGACATTGGCAACTTACAAACACTCAATCTCACACAGTTTGGTTTCGTCAAGGGGAGGTCATGCCTGTTAAATTTGATCGACGACTTTGAGACAGTCAACAAAGCCATGGCAGAGGGGAAGACTGTGCACACCGCCTACCTTGACCTGGCCAAAGTTTTCAATACTATTCCCCATTCAAGTATAATAGGTAAACACTCTCAACTAGGCATCAATCCATATGTTGCCAGATGGGTAGCAAACTGGCTCACTGATAGAACCCACCTAGTCAAAATAGGGGAAGCCACTTCAAGCAGTAGACCAGTAATGAGTGGTGCACCCCCAGGAATCCGTCTTGGGGCCACTGTTGTTTGGGATATACTTTTCTGAGGTGCAGGCCAAAACGAATGGGCTATGGCTGACCAAGTTTGCAGATGACTGCAGGCTGGGTCCTGTCATCAATTCCCTTAGTGATGTGGACATCCTCCAAGAGGGTATCACCTAAACAAATGACTGGTGCCAGAAACATAGCCTCAAACTGAATGTCAAAAAATGCATCATCCATCCCCTTTGGGGAGAGTGACGTCTCCACAAATTATCACATCAATAGTAAGGTCCCATAAAATGTGTGATTTCCTTGCAAATCAGTTTCAGATTTCATATCCTTCAGAAAATGCATGCTAACATAAAACCTGTTACTTTAGCAACTTTCTAAGTTTATAAGAGCAGAATTTAACATCTGTTCATATTTTTGAGCCTTTGTCCTAACCCCCCCCCATTACATTTGGCTTTATCCAGATTTCTTGTGCTAGGAGGGAGGAGGTATGTGAGGATGCCTTGTATGCCAGGCATAAATCTCTTTTCAGTAACCTGTAGGAGACGGAGCATAAAGAGAGGGCTTTAAGGGAATCTATACAGGACAGTGTGTTTATACTCTGGATTCTCCTGGTAAGGAAACTTGTTTTTGGGTGCTCCAACTGTTGCTTATGTCTGGTTAGGCACATGCCAAAGGAGGCATTATACTCCAATGATGGGTCTGATAAAGGCACAATACTGGGTCAGCTCTTAGGGGGGTGACTTATCAGTGGAGTAATTAGCCTAGGTGGCATTTTACCGAAAAGGCACTATAATGCATTTCTTCGCATTGAGTTTTAATCCATGACTGTGGCATCAGTCATTTGTCTGTGTTAGACCCCTTTTGCAACATGTTTGTGTCATAAGGGGAGTCTGTGATAGCTCAGAATTTGCAGTCAGCTGCGAATTTGGTCAGCCAAAGGCCCTTGATGTTAGCGTTTACCTCCAAGAAGTAGATGTCAAGTAGGAGTGGTCCCAGCACAGAGCCTTGAGTTATTCCACTGATGACTAGTCTCTTTGTGAGGATAATATCACCAGTCCTGACTTCCTGGGTCCTGTCTGTGAACCCTCTGGAAATCCAAGTGAGTTATGTAGCGGTTTATGCCCAGTTCAGTGAGTTTGTCAACTATACCCAAGTGGAGTATTGTATCAAATGCCTTAGCCAGGTCCAGGCAGGTGGTATGCACAATTTTCCCCTCTTTCATTACCTTGGGACCTTCTCTAGGAAGTCCACCAGGTTTAGTAGGCATAACCTTTCCTTGACAAAGCCAAATTGGGTTGGGCCAGGTTTAGTAGGCATGACCTTTCCTTGACAAAAGCAAACTGGATTGGGTCCTTCTTTAAGTGTACCAGGTTTAGTAGGCATGACATTTCCTTAACAAAGCCAAACTGGGTTGAGTCAAGTGTCTAAAGGTTGCCTATGTCTTTGTTGATCATTTCCATAATTCGTTCTCTGACTTTACATATAAGACTAGTCAGACTAGTAGGTTTGTAGTTTCTGGGGTAGGTTGAAGATGCACACTTGTGAAGTGGGATGCAGTCCTTTATTCTCATGGCACAAAACCTGTTTTGAGTCTGTAGTTGAAAAGTCACTCAGTTGATCCTGATAGGTCATGATAGGCTATTTAGGAGGCATACTGGGATGTTTTTGGGGCCCACTGTGACTATGTTTTTGGCTTTAGTGAGCACAGCTAAGATATGCTACCTGTTAATAGTTTGGGGGGGGTATGCTTGCAGGTATTTCATGAGGGAAGGGGGGAAATATGAGCTGAATTTGTCAGTCATCAAATGCTCAGTGAAGGTGACGCAAATGACCACCAGGTTGGCAGACTGCTGCTTTTGAGGTTTTGGACATAGCTGTAGAAGGCTCTGTGGTTATCTTTATTTAGTCTGTGAGGTTGTCTTGATCTCGGAATTGGCCTTGGACTTAAGTTTTTGTAGTTTAAGCATGTTAGTGTTGTAGCATCCTTATCTGATGTTGCTTGAAGCAACATCATTAAAATATCATTTGACGATAATTTTAATTTTGGTTTGAAAATGTTGTTGATTTAGCAAGAAAAACAATATTCTCAAATTCACATAAAGGAGACTTAAATGTATGTATGTTTTTTTTTCTTTTTAGAAAAAGCAGAAGGAATTTGAAGAATACATTAGAGATAAATTTATTACAGCCAAAGCTGACTTTCGAACACTTTTGAAAGAGACCAAATTTATTACATACAGGTAGGATAACATCCAGATTAATTTTGTATACATGTTTTTTCAGTTAAGTTTTTGCAGTAACTCTTTTATTTTTGTTATTTAAAATGGTTCACTACTTAGACGCCATGGTCAGATTATTTGTTACTTTTAGCTTCCTTTGAGGTATTTTTTCAGTGTTTAACATCATTACAGTTCAGCAGGTCATAAATTGGTTCAATATCTGTTTTGTTCTAGAGTATATCTGCCTAGGTTTGTGAGCGATTAGTCACTAGTCTTTGCCACTTTCTTGTCAAAAAGAGCTTCAGACATAATTAGATTCCTTCAAAGTAGAAAAGAAAGCATTTGTCATACAGACTGTACCTGTTATAAAGCATTTTTTTCCTCCTTCTGTCCATTCCAGTTTTGTACCTTTTGAAGATTACTTTAAAGGGTTTCTTGAGATTTGCCCTTGTATTGTTTCTATTTGGATTTGTACTATCCTTTTTTAATGGCGTTACTTCAACACTCTTCTTCCCATTTTTACAGGGGGCTGAGATGTTAAATCAGCTTTTGTCGTCACTCTTTCAGTGTAATGCCTGCCTGTTTCATGTCTTCTCTCACACAATCCATTCATCCATATCTTTAATGGAAGCCGTTATTGCCTCTTACCTGCTTCCCTTCTTTCCTAAATCTTCTTTACCAAATTATCAGTGGTCGTCATCATCCCCCCTTTTCCCCATTTTTACATGGGGGTAAGGGTCTTTACCAGGCCATCTTCTGCTTTCTTGCACACGTGTCCAAAGTATCATAATCTGTTCTCTCTGATCCTATTTGCAATTGGAGCTACTTTGGCTTCTGCTTTTATATCCCATTTCTTCATCTGAACCACAGTGTGCAGCTTACCACCTGTCTCATGCACTTCCATCACCTCTAGCTTCCTCAACAGATTTGCCTTCACTATCCAGATTTGTGTACCATATAGTATTACTAGTTGCAGCATTATTTTTATACTTGATATTTTGGCTTATTTGGCATTATTCTGTCACATCCCACCCCTGACAATTCTATACCAGTTGGCTGCAACCCCTTTCTGTTGCATCCTACCCCTGACAATTCCATACCAGTTGGCTGCAACCCCTTTAATTTATCATCATTTCATACCCACCACTGTCACTCCTTAAAGAAACTCTCCTGGTTAGAACTCCCACAACTTCTGTCCTGTAACCAATTAACCTTAGCACACAAACTAGTATATCAACCTGAAAAAAACCCTGCCCTTCTAAATAGTCTCCAGCCCCATACCACAAATCGAAGTCTTCACTCGACAAATAAATCTCTACTACACTTGTCCAAGCCCAGTAATACAGCAGGGGACTCGCTATATGTTCTTCGTGTTTCACTGTTGCAGTCATCACATTTGGGTTATCCCTGCCAGGGTAGCCCTCGGCCGGCCCGAATACCAGAGACTTAGTATTTCTGCGTCAGATGCTGTCACTTGAGGACTGATGTCAGGTCATCAGGGGTATAAAGTAAGGCAGCCAACGCCATTACATTAGTCTTTCTTGCCGCGGAGCCCGAAGCAGAAGCAGTTCGCACAAGTGCCTGTCGGCAGCTACCCAAGTTATCGTCTGCCGAATTGAAGTTGAAGTTTTCTAAAGCTAAGTAGCCAAGTATCATGTTGGGGATCCTTTTTTCTTGCACTAACCGATGTCAGAAAAAGTTAACAATTGTCTCGCCTGTGGAAAGCAAATACCACACCGAGACTTCCATTCTTACTGTGTCACTTGTTTAGGCCCGGATCACAATGTCCCCCGTTGTCGCTTCTGAGCTTTGTTCAACACCAGAACTATTCGTCATCGGGCCCTTATTGTAGCCAGATATTTTCGTTTACAGTCATGGAATTCCAATATGGCTTCGGTAAGCCATCCGACAGCAGATGATCTGAAAAAATGTAAAGATAAAGACAAGAGACAGACCTCACCGGTCCAAACCTTCCGACTATGCTTCCTTTAAGCTAGTCGTCAGTCCTCTGGTACTCAATGAGGCGATTTCGCTGCCCCTGATGCCCACTTCATTTGATTCGCAGGCCGCTGACGGGACTCTTTTGGAGTCCGGTATGCCGCACAACTCTTCTTCGACTAAGAATCCTGTGGTCGTCTCTACCTTGGATGGGTCCAGAGGTGCTGAGCAGGCACCGGCTTCTGAGGAAGTCCTTCGTACTACTGAATGTCAACACAAACTGTCTTCTTTCGCAACTAAAGTTATTTCAAAACCAGACTAGTTTCTTAGGCCCAGGGTTTGAACCACACCCAAGAAACCAACAACCCACTCTTAGGTGCCTGCTACCTTGCCTCAGTCTCAAATGCTTAAAATGGCAGAAGACCTTATCATGCTGATCAGGGGAAGCCAAGCTACCCCCTCCAAAAGGAAAAGAGATCTGTCCTGTCCTCTGTAGTTCTGTTTGAACAAGAGTCAGATTAATCTGATGCATCTGACTATGAAGTCATGCAACCCCTCTGCACTTATGAGGATTCTGATGCAGAGGACTCCATTCCTTCAGCCTCTCCCCCAGAGGATTTTTCCTTTGGGGAAACCCTGCATACTTTAAGGGAGTATTGCCAATGGGAGGGTCAGGACTACTCTCAGTCTAAAAAGAGACAGAGAATTCCTAGATCTTCTGCAACACAGACCCTCGGCCATCACCTCAGTCCTGGATGTTGTGGAGGATGTTTTTCTCAAATCCAGCTTGACTCCTGAGGCCCTACCTCCTGCTTCCAGAAAACTAGACGGGTACTATAGAGTCCCTGACTCGCACAAATATCTTTTTAAAAAATCCTGCAGCTGACCCTGAGGTAATTTCTCAAGGGCCAAAAGGGATTAAAGCAATCTCTGCTAAGAATCCCACCCCCTCAGCCAGGGATTCCTGAGCTTTGGACAGATGGAGTAAAAAAGTATACACCTCAGCTACTCTTGCTATCAGGGCACTAAATTGTCAGTTCCATATGCTGAAATTTCAGCAGCATACCTTGGAGCTCCTTAAACACAAACATGTCTTCCCTTCCTGCTTGGGCAGAAGATAAAGATTTACAAGACTTAATGCATTCTGCAAGTCACGTAACTAAACACACTATGCACTGTGGTTTTGACACCCTAGAAACTTCTTGCAGGGCAGCAGTCACTGTATATGTCATTAGAAGACATACATGGCTTAAGGAACAACCCCTGCCAGACCATGTCAAATCTAAATTGTTGGATGCCCCCTTTCACAAAGATAACTTATTTGGCACTAAGACAGAAGAGGTCTTAAAAAGGTGGAAGAAAAAGCAAAATCTATGGAAACAGTTAAGGATTCTTACAGCTCCAGCCCACTAGGTTCATCAGGCATTGTCCCTCCAAGCACTGGTACTTCCTGCTCCAAGTAAATCGGCCCAGCCTAGGCCCTGTGGAAGCAGACACCCCAGACAGCAGCCCCAGGGAATGCAGAGATCTAAGCAGTGGACTACCTCCACCTCAAAACCAAGGAGTTCTAAGCCACCCCTCTATGGTAAGAACTCACAATGACTCACCTCCTCCGTCCACCCTCACTTACCCCCAGGAGGAAAACACTCAAGCACCTGGGACACCATTACCAAGGACCAATGCGTTCTGAACATTGTCTCTCAAGGATACAAATTTTCCTTCCACACCCTTCCAACCCCAAAAGGGTTCCTAGATCTACCACCAAATCAGTGGGCACAAGCTCAAAAGCAAATCCTTTCCCTGCTCTCTATGAGGGCAGTAGAGCATGTTCCTGCAGAACAGATAGTCTAAGGCTTCTACTGCAGACCTTTTCTGGTATCCAGAAAAGAGGGGCACCTGGCGCCCCATCCTCGATCTATCCATTCTGAACACCTTCCTGTTGATCACAAAATTCAAAATGCTCGCCCACCCTCCTACAGCTACTACCCATGCTCTCCAAAGACGCTTGGCTAGCCACCCTAGATCTAAAAGAGGCCTGCCTACACATTCCTGTCAGGGAATCCTGCAGGAAATATCTCCGCTTCAGGGCAGGATCTCAACACTTTCAGTTCTCTGTGCTTCCCTTTGGCTTATGTACTGCTCCCAGAGTTTTCACAAAATGTCTGGCTCTGGCCATTGCCTTTTGCAGACAAATATTCAAATTTGCCCATACTTAGACAACTGCCTTATTCAGGCAGGCAGCCAGGAAAAACTGCTCAAGCACCTGGCCTTTGTAAAGACCCTACTAACCTCCCTGGGGTACACAATCAACGAAAATAAATCTAAACAGGTGCCCACTCAAAAGATAATCTTCCTGGGAGCAAGTCTGGACACAGCATCCCAGATGGCATACCTTAAAACAGAAAAACAAATTCTCCTGACATTCTATTTCTCTTAACTAGCCACCAGGCCCCAGCTATCTGCAAGGAAGATCCTGCAAGCTCTGGGGTTCATGGCATCTTGTATACTACTCATTCCATATGCCAGACTGCATATGGGGAAACTTCAGTGGTACCTAAAGAGCCTTTGGTGTCAACGCTCTCAAGACCTGGAAACTCTTCTACCAATAATTCCTTGCCTCAGAAAGGATTTTCTTTGGTGGGCAACAGCATGCTCCCACAACAAGGGACTTCCCTTTTCCCCAACCCCCCACCACCCAGACCCTCACCATAGACGCATCAGACTACACTCTGGCTGCACACCTGGACGGCAGGTGCATACAGGGCCAATGGAGCCCACAGCAAATCCCTCTGCACATCAGTCAAAAAGAGATGATGGTTGTGCAGCACGCCTTGGTAGCTTTCAAATCTCTTCTCTCTCTAGGGGTTCTCCTGATCAAAACAGACACCACCACTGTGATGTGGTACATCAACAAGCAGGGAGGGACTCACTCCTACAATCTGTGCAGGCTGGCCATGACCCTTTGGCTCACAGCCTTTTCCATGCAACTACACCTGTTAGCACAATACCTGCCAGGCTCTCTCAATTCTTTGGCAGACCAATTAAGCAGAAATCGTCTGGACCCACAAGTGGCAACTCAACAGAAGTACCTTCACCCTATTAACTTAAAGATTGGGAACCCCAAAGGTCGACCTGTTTGCCTCCCACGCCAACCATCAGCTCAGCAGATTCTGCACCAGGGAGCATCACTGCATGGCTTGGAAAGTGGATGCCCTGCCCTTCCCCTGGGTCAATCTATCAGTCAATGCCTTTCCTCCCCTTCCTCTCATCCCCAGGGTACTGCTCAAAATAAGAGAGAGACTGGCCCGACAACACTGGTACCCCTTGCTGCACAGCCTGTCCCCCCGCTGCCTTCTTGACATCTTCCTCAGATTCCAAACCTCCTAACCCAGAAGGAAGGGGAATTCATGCATCCCTAATTGGAGACGCTCAATTTGGCAGCTTGGCTTATTCCATACCAATCTGCCATCCTCAGTAAACAGGTTCTGGATGTTATCCGTGAGGCCAGATATCCTAGCACCAGAAAGTCTTATGCAGATAAATGGAAAAGGTTCTGCACCCTCGATCCACGTTAAGGGAGCCAATATGGCACAGCCCTCCATCCCCTCTCATCTTGGATTACTTAGCTGACCTACTACACAGTGGTCTCTTTCTCCTCTATAAAAATTCATGCCTCTGCTATTTCTGCTTATTTTCCCCACTGAGCAGCCCCTTTTCTCACACCCTTTGATCAAACCATTCCTTAGAGGGGCTAGCAACTTGAGGCTCCCCGGAAGGGCACCAACACCAGCTTGGGATCTTAACTTTAACCCTGCCCCCTTTCTAACCAGCTTCTTCTGCAGAGCTAAAATTTCTCTCCTAGAAGACAGCATTCCTTCTGGCTATCACTTCAGTCAGAAGAGTCTCTGAGCTGCAGGCACTCATGGCTGTGGAACCCTTCATCATCTTCCATGCAGACAGGGTATCCCTCAGAACTAACCCATCCTTCATGCCCAAGGTAGTGTCCAGTGTGGCTCTCAGCTAATCCATTCATTTGCCCACCTTCTTTCCTAATCCCCAGAAAAAGGAGGAAAGGATTCTTTAGTCTCTAGATGTGCTCAGAAAGCTCAGATTCTATCTGGACAGGACTAAATTCTTCAGAAAGTCTGATCAGTTGCTGGTTAGCTTTGCTACAGGGGCAGAAGGCAAAGCCATCTCCAAACAAACCATTTCCAAATGGATAGCACACTGCATCCATTTCTGCTACAAACAGCATGGAAAGCCTCCTCCCAAGGGGGTTAGGACACGCTCCACAAGAGCAGCCTCTGCAGCTTTCCTCAGTGGAGTCCCCACCAGGGGCATCCTGGAGGCTGCCACCTGGACATCTGTTCACACTTGTACCAAGCATTACCCACCTGCCTCTCATCTCCAAATCCAGGGCATCTGCAGTCTTGCAGGGCATCCTAACCAGCCCCTAGTTTCCTTGACTGCCTCCACCCATTTCCTCAGCTTTGGGAATCTACCTAAATGTGATGACTGCAACAGTGAAACACGAAGAACATAGTACAGCTGTGTACACTTACCATAAATGTAGATGTTCGAGTGTCTTCACTGTTGCAGTCCTGGTTTCTCTCCTTCCATCTCCCTTCTTTTTTTGGTTACCTTTCTTCCCTGTTGTTCTCCTTTTCTTACAAGGGACATATTGGTATTTATTTTCCACTGGTGGGGTTCTTCCACCAGAGCCTGGCCTCCTACTTTGGGGGCTTCTGACAGGCTGGGGGAAGAAAAACTGATGTAAAGGCATTGGCTGCCTTACTTTATACCCCTGACGACCTGACATCAGTCCTCAAGTGACAGCAACCGACACAGAAATACTACTACTCTGGTATTTGGGCCGGCCGAGGGTTACCCTGGCAGGGATAACCCAAATGTGATGACTGCAACAGCGAATACTCTTGAACATCTACATTTATCCACTCCTTCTCCCACAAAACACAAATACATGTGAGAGATGCAACTATATAGCCAAACTGGAGGCTGAGCTCTCTCAACTCAGGACTGGCAAGACCAGACAGGCGGAGAAGGAAACCACGCACACCACAAACCCAGTTTCACATAGAACTATCACAACTGCAAAACAAACACATAAACACACAAAGACATACTCGGAGGCACTGATCAAAAATCTACCAAAACTACAGAGGCCTCCAAAGCAGACACCCAAGCAACTGCCACCTCAAGACATAAGACATGCAACACATAGTTCTCAAAGTCAGTGTGCTAAACAGTCACAGCCCTTAAGGCCAAACACAATGCCAGACACACTTGTTATAGGTGACTCCATAGTCAGACACACTGACGTCCCACTCACCAGACTGAACAAGGAAAAGATCACAGTTAGCTGCCTGTCAGGCGCTAGAATCCGCCACATAACACAAGCACTCAGGTCACTCCACAGCAAGTACAAGTATGACTCAGTCATTGTCCATGCCGGTGTGAGCGACCTGAGACGTACCTCCCTGGACTACATGAAAAGAGACATAGAGGAGCTCTCAGATTATGTAGCCCAGGCGGTATGACCCTGACCCTGAGCAGTATCCTACCCTCACCAAGAATGATGCCACAATACAGAGACAAAATGATCAGCTTTAATAATTGGCTTAATTACTGGTGTCATTCTAAGGATCAATGTCTGTCTGCCTGGGATGACATGCTTGACAAGCCACGCTGCTTCAAGGGCGGCTTGCACCTGTCACCCTGGGCTTCCGGATATTGGCAAATGCTCTTGCCACCCCATAGTGCCTTTTTAGGCAAGGCTCAAATGATAAACCTACCGCCCTAGAAAACAAAATGGAGAAAAACTAAGGGTAATACTGCTCAATGCCAGAAGTCTAAACCTCAAGATGCACCCTCGAAGCCCTCCTCAGTATGGAGAACATCGATGTTTGTGCTGTGACTGAAACCTGGTTCAAGGCTCCTGAGAGCACCCCAGCACTATCAGGTTATACCTCATATCATGCGTTCCGGCCCCAAAATCGGACGAACCACAAAAGGAGGGAGTATCCATATTCATAAAGGATACCCACACCTCCAGGTTAGTGGCAACGCACGAAGCATCGGAGACCATCCAGGTGCAATTAACCGTAGGTAAAACTGCCCTACAGTTTGTAACATGCTACAGACCACCTTCTCAAACTCAGGAAACCCACACAGCCTTCCTGAAGACACTGGAGAGTATAAATGTCTCTCCAAACACCATCATATTGGGTGACTTCAACTACCCAAACATAGACTGGGAACATTACTCAAGCCCCAACACCCTAGCCCAAAGGTTCCTTGAGTTCATAAACTCAAATGCTATGGAACAACTAGTCACCATTCCCACAAGAGGAGAAAATATACTAGACCTGATCATCACAAACATGGGGACAAAATGCTCCACACCGGAGTATATCCCTCATTGGTGAGATCAGACCATAAATTAATCTCACTGGAGATCCACATCCGCCCCCACCCCAGCAAAAGACCACAGTGAAGAACTTCTCAAAAGCAAACTTCACACTTCTTAAGACTGAGTGGTATCCTTCAAGGCCCCGAGCCAGTGGAAACCACAACCCACACTGCTGAAACCCTTACAAATGCCTTCTACGAGCACCTCCAGGAATGTATGGATCAAGCAATCCCTAATAAAATCAAGACCTTTTCCACCAAAGGCAGGCGCCCGGTCTGGTGGACTCCAGCCATAAACAAAACTCTACAACAAGAGGAGAAAGCTACTACATGACAGAGCAAAATCCTAAATGGGAAGGCATCTCTGATCAATACTAGCAAAAACTACGATCACTCATAAAATCATCCAAGGCCAACTTTGAGAGAAAAATCGCTAATGACACAAAAGACAATCATAAAGCCTTCTTTAGCTATGTTAGAAACCTGGGTGGAAACTCCCAGATATGCTCAGAATTAGTCCAAAATGATAAAAAATCACTGAACCCACAGACATTGCCAACATACTGGCAGACAGGTTCAGTGCAAATTTCTCCCTCCTCCCCCAAAAGGAGAAATATCTATCCCACCAGAGTCTAGCCTCCCAAACATCTCAGATGCCCAGGTGAGAGCTGCTCTCTCTAAAGCAAAAACACAGCATCAATGGGACCGGACGGTGTCCCCGGCTGTGTGCTACGAACTCAATGAGGAACTAAACCCACACATAAGGCTGCTGTTTAATCTTAGCCTTACTACAGGATACGTGCCCAAAGAATGGCGACGGCAACTGTGGTCCCACTCCACAAAGGCGGTGCTTCTACGGACCCTGGAAATTACCGCCCCATAAGCTTGACGAGCCTTGTCTGCAAAGCTATGGAGAGGATCATAATGGAACTCATAAATAAAGACATTGGGGACCTACAGACACTGGATCCTACCCAATTTGGCTTTGTCAAGGGCAGATCCTGCCTCTTGAACTTGGTCGACTTTTGAAACAGTCACTAAGGCCATTGATGAGGGTAAGGCAGTTCACACAGCCTACCTTGACCTAGCAAAAGCATTCGACACAATACCCCACTCGGGCATCATAGAAAAGCTCACCAGCTTAGATGTAAACCCATATGTCACAAGATGGGTTGCAAACTGGCTCAAGGACAGAACACACAGGGTTAGAGTTGCTGGTGTCATGTCAGACTCTAAGCCGGTCCTGCGGTGTCCCACAGGGCTCAGTCCTGGGCCCCTCTTGTTCGGCATTTATTTTTCTGAAGTGCAGGCAAACATAGGGGATTGTGGCTGACAAAATTTGCAGATGACTGCAAACTGGGCACCATAATTGACACTCCATCAGACACAGACATCCTCCAGAAAGGTCTCATAGAAATGGATAACTGGTGCCAGAGCCATGGCCTTAAGCTAAATGCCAAAAATGTATAGTCATACCCATTGGGAAAAACAAGGTAACCCTAATTACCACATAGGTGGTAATCCATTAAACACGGAAGAAGTTATCAGGGACCTGGGGACCCAAGTTGACAGTAACCTCTCTTTTGACACTCACATTGCCAAAGTGGTTAGGAAGACCTTCTACATTGCCCACCTGATCATGAAGGGATTCACATCCAGATCAGGAGAGGTCATTGTACCCCTGTACTCTTCACTTATCAGACCAATGATTGAATACAACGCCCCATTGAATGTACCTTACCCGACACCTGCAGCAGTTGGAAAGACCCCAAAGTTCCTCACCAAAAGGATAAAGGGGCTCAAACATATGTCATACGATGCCCGACTGAAGAAACTCCAGCTCTATTCAGTCGCATACCGTCTGCTCAGAGGTGATCTGTGCCTGACATACAAGGCCATGTCCAACCCGGAATTAATGGACATGCTCCACCTCAAAAAATCCAAATCCACCAGAGCCACTAGAGCAAGAGACTTAAACCTCAACACGGATATAAATAGGACGTGCTGGAGGGACAGATTCATCACCCAGAGACTCCCTACACTATGGAACAGAATCCCAGTCCATGTGAGGCAGAGCCCCTCACTGACTCTGTTCAAGAGAAATCTTGACGAGTGGATGGGAGATCGTAGG
Organism: Protopterus annectens; assembly: GCF_019279795.1. Lineage (NCBI taxonomy): Eukaryota > Metazoa > Chordata > Ceratodontiformes > Protopteridae > Protopterus > Protopterus annectens. Next base: position 1,218,742,660 of record NC_056733.1, on the reverse strand, counting down.
TTTACCCCGGGAATCATCTCTGTATCACTGCTGGACAGAGGCACAGCAAACTAATGGGTATAGTATTCTCATCCTAAGGGGTGGTGAAAGCCACACACACTCTGGCTAGGCTTATAAATGCCCTAGGGCAGATAGCCTAGTATGAACCTATGAACCTATTTATGGTAAGTGTACACAGCTTTACTTTCCTCATTACGTAGCAACATGGTGGGATTCACTACCTCACAGCATCAGTACCAACACAAATATCAACCAATTCAAAAAGATTCTTAAAAAATATCTTAATAATCCACAAAGCCAGCTACCAACAACAGAACACCACGGAACATAAACTGGAAACTATAACACGGATGCACAATAAATGAAAACCGAAGTTATAATAAAAAATATGTTCTTTAATCGACCGTTGTGGTAACAAACTAGTAAATAGTAAGCGCTTTCATCCACACTAAGGTGGACTTCATCAGAATGTCTAACAGTTTGCTTTTTCGGTTGATTTAAAAACTTTTTGGCACCAAAATCCGCCCACTATTGAATTTAAAGTAGCATAGGAATAAAACATTTCAGCAATGCTAAAAATGTATAGCGATCTGTCGATCACTAATACTGAATGCATTTATACTAAACTACAATCTAAATGTTGTCTCCTAATATACCATGAAACTAATACAATACACTGTAAAAAAAATCTGTCATTAATAATAATGATGCTAAAACATCCTACATCTACAAAAAAATGTACAATTGTGCATACTGATATAAATATAATGGCTGTAGAAAACTATAAAATAACCATGCACATGTTGAATAACTGTTGTTTAAAAAGTCGGTGTAAAATGATATAATGTTAGTTATCACACAAGTTGATGAACAAATAGAATCCGAATTTTGTGATGATATTGTTAAAAGCTATAACAACTTTAAGATCTAGAATTACATTAAGGCTCAATTAAGTAAAAAGGAAATAATATGGCAAATTTTCACTGATGCAGCTAGGGAACCAGGATTAAATGAATATATCACTGTAAAACCAATTTTGAAATTGCGGTAGTATAGTGATGGGTATGGGTGAAAGTTTTTCCATTGTTACAATTCAATTAAGGTGATGTTTATTATATGAATAATTTATATGTGATAAAAGTCATAGTTATATGTTGTAAGTAGTTTTATCATGTAAGTACTTATACAAGTTATCTTGGGTCAGTAATAATATACTTGTTGATATTATTGGTCAATTTTACACTGACTTTTTAAACAGTTATTCAACATGTGCATGGTCATTTTATAGTTTTCTACGGCTATTATATTTACATCAGTATGCACAATTGTACAGTTTTTTTGTAGCTGTAGGATGTTTTAGCATCATTTTTATTATTGACAGATATTTTTACAGTGTATTATATTAGTTTCATAGTATATTAGGAGACAACATTTAGATTGTAGTTTAGTATAAATACATTCGGTATTAATGATCGACAGATCGCTATACATTTTTAACGTTGTTGAAGTGTTTTATTACTATGTTACTTTAAATTCAACAGTGGGCGGATTTTGGCACCAAAACGTTTTTAAATCAACCGAAAGAGCAAACGGTTAGACATTCTGATGAAGTCCACCATAATGTGGATGAAAACGCTTAACATTTACTAAAAAAAATCTTAATGACAACTGGCTTTGTTCCTGTACTACTCCAGGCTAACTAGTTTTAATAGCTTCTGGTCATAATTTTTCTTCTTCCCCTGACCAACTCATAACGTATGCTCTATCTCATGTTAAGTTAATCTCTAACCTCATCTTTTTCTTTCCAATTTCCCCCTTACAAACCCATCCTCAGCTTACTTAGAAAAACTACAGTGTCTACACTACAATAAGGAATTATATCAGGTGATTGTGGATGGGCAGCCAAGGTGGTGAAGCGGTTAGCATTGCCGCCTCACAGCAAGAGGTTCTCTGGTTCGATTCTCGGTGGGGGTGCCTTCTGTGCGGAGTCTGCATGTCCTCCCTGTGGTTGCGTGGGTTTCCTCTGGGTGCTCCGATTTCCTCCCACATCCCAAAGACATGCAATAGGTGGATTGGGCACTGTAAATTGGCCCTAGGTGTGAGTGTGTGCATGTGTGTGCCTTCTGTGGAAGGTTGGGCACCGGGCTGGTAACTCGACACTGTAAAACTCCACTGCCAATCATGAGCGGACAGATGATCTGCTGTGGTGACCCTTAACCAGGAAAAGCCAAAAGAAGAAGAAGAAGATCAGATGATTGTATAATACAAATATTAGCTATAATAGCATAGAATGTAATTTCTGGTATACCAGAAGTCTTGTATTTTTTTTGTATACGTTTTGTGTATGTGGAGCTTTTCTCCCTGGGCCTCCACTGAAAATGGGTCTTATCCCAGTCGGACTTTCTCGGTAAACAAATGTAAAATAAATAACATTTCTAGCTTTGACCTTCTTCTTCAGATTTTCCTTCTCCTCAACCACCCCTCCCAGATCCTCAAAGCTCTTGACACATTTCACTGTTTTCACTTTGATTTTCATATTCTCATGATTTTCCCCATTTGCTGCCATGACAACTGTCTTGTATGTACTCATTTTCATCTTATGTGCTTCAGTCTTGCACTCCATTCCCATTATTTTTTTGAAGTTCTTGTTCCAAGTCTGCTTGTAATACCACTTCATATGCATACAGCAGCTTTGTTGATCTTGGTTGTTTGCTAATTTAGTCCATCACCAGTATGACCAGCACTGGGCTCAGAGCTGAACCTCAATGCATACCCACTTCCACTGGGAACCCTTCTGTGTGTCTGAGCACCAATTGTACTTTTTGACATTGGGTCCTTGTACACAGTCAGCACTAATTCTGCCAATGCTTCTGGGACTTAAGACCATAGCAGGACTGTCCCAGTCAGCTTTCTTGGACCTAGTCGTATGCTTTCGCAGTCTAGGAATGCCCATTTGGATTCTTTCTTCATCTCTAGATTATTTTCAGCTATATCTCTTAGTGCAACCATCAGGTTAGTTCTGCTGCACCCTGATCTGACTCCGAACTGCTCATCTCCCTTCATATTTTCTACAACTCTGCATATTTGTTTATTAATCATCATGTCCAGCACTTTCATGCAGTGTGATAGACTTTTGATTGAGTTGTACTTCCTGTATTTGTGAGTCCCCTTTGTTCTTGTACTGTGGCACTATTGTGCTTATTCTCCAGCCATCTAGGATACTCCTTTCTCTCCATACTGCTATGAATATCCTGAGGAGCCATTTCTCCCCTAATTCACCCAACATCATAGTTATAACTTATTTCCAAGGATTCCTGATACTGCAGGAATTCTGACCTTTGTTGTAAAGCATTTGTTACTGCACTTGAGCTCAAAACCAGTTTGTTTTACATTGAGGGTTCTTTTGCACTCTGGTGGGTGCAGAGAGCAAAATTCAACCCATCCAAGTTCGAAACTGATGGCGGAAGGTTTATCGTGTGTGTACCTGATTGGCCTGAAGGTTTAACTGTTGTAAAAGTCTTTCATCCTGTTAGTATAAAAGAATTACATTTTTGTAGGATTGTGCTCCTTTATTGAGAGCTTCACCGTCCCTGGCTTGGACACCTGTGACTAGAAGACTTGGACTGCTGCTAAAACCATCTGGACCTACAAAGCTGATATAACTATTTTGTTTTTTTGCACTTGCTCTAACTGTTGCAGTACTATTTAATATTTCTGTGCTGTTATTGATTTGGTTGTATTTATCAGTTTTTTTTCATCCTGCACTTGTTAAAGAAATGCCATCTGTTTGTTACTGTACTGCTCTTAGGTTGTTTTTACAGTATTCTGATATTTCCAAGTTTACCAAAGTTTTTCTGTGTTTTAGTTCTCTTAATTTGCACACTTTTTTCCTGTATTTTGTGAACGTTTCTCAGGGTTAACTGAACTTGTTTACAAAGATTCCTGATACTGTAGGAATTCTGACTTTTGTTAAGCATTTGTTACTGCACTTGAGATCAAAACCAGTTTGTTTTACATTGAAGGTTCTTTTGCACTTTGGTGGGAGCAGAGAGCTGAATTCAACCCATCCAAGTTGGAAACTGATGGTGGAAAGTTTGTGTGTTTTCTGTAATTTGTGAATATTTCTCAGGGTTAGTGAACTTATTTCCTAGGATTCCTGATACTGCAGGAATTCTGACTTTTGTTTTAAAGGATTTGTTACTGCACTTGAACTCAAAACCTGTTTGTTTTACATCAAGAGGGTTCTTTTGCAGTCTGCTGGGAGCAGAGAGATAACTTCAACCCATCCAATTTGGAAACTGCTGATGGAAAGTTTGTGTGTTTATCTGGTTGGACTGAGGGCTTAACTTTTGTAAGTCTTTCATCCTGCAGTTCTCCATGCGTTGTATATAAGCAAACCTCTCCAGTTTAAAATCCTCTGTTGAAAATGCTCTCCATAGACGCCCACTGTTAACAGCTGTTTGAAGAGCTGCCAGTTTGTGCAGAGGGCAATACTACTACAGTCCATGTAGTAGTATACTACTTAACACACTCACTTTGACCTTTAAGTGACTCTCCCCTCCTCATCCCCGTCTACTAAGGATCTGGTGTAATGGATAGGCGCTTCTCTGTCATCTGTTTCTGGCCTGGTGGATATGGGCATCCTAAGGCAGTGTAGTAATTGCCTGATGCTCACTGACAACCATTTAATTTTAGAACAGACAAACAGTGTGTGAGAGATGTAGATACACAATGTTATTGTAGGCAGTGCTCACACACACACACACACACACACACACACACACACACACACACACACACACACACACACACACAAAATGCAAACCAGGTTTTAGCGTTACACCCAAAACACTCACTACTACCACTAAGGAACAAACACAGAGACTCACATATGTGGATGTACTCACTTGTAATCTGCCCAAACCTCCAAGACCTTTTAAAAGCATCTTTCATTGGCCTTGCACATACTCAAAAAAGACAACACCTCACAAAACACAACTCTGAAAATCATAGTCATCCCTCTTCCAAGCTTAGAAGACAACACACCACACAGCTAAACATTCTAGTTATTGTAGATTCCATTGTAATACATACTGATGTCCCACGTACCAGGCTAAAGAAGAGAAGATCACAGTGAGCTGTTTCTCTGGAGCCAGGATCCTCCAGATCATGAATACACACCACAAATACCAGTATTACATGATCATAGTCCATTTGGGTGTAAACGACCTAAGACATACCTCACTGGAAGGAGAGAGAGATGATGGAGCTGTCTGAATATATGTCCTAGGCAGGCATGAATCTATCTTTGAGTAGCATCCTACCTTCTCCTATGATGATGCCACAGTACCAGCAAAATATTGTTTGATTTCAACAATTGACTTATTTTCTCATGTCACAACAAAGGGATCCAGTATCTGTCAGCCTGGGGAGACATGATCGACAAACCACAATGCTTTGCCAGAGATGTTTTGCACCTGTCACCACTTGTCTTCCAGGTACTGGCAAAAACGTTATCCCCATAGTGCCTTTTTTAGGCCCTGCCAAGTAATTAAACCCTCCAGCATAACAAAGTCACTCATGACTACCTAAAGGTACTTCTGCTCAGTGCCAGGAGTTTAAATAAAAAAAATTGCACTCCCTGGAAGCACTCCTCACCATGGAGATTGCAGACATACGTGCAGTCACAGAAACATGGTTCAAAACCATAGAAGGTACCCATGCTGTTAAGGGCTAAAATGCCTTTCATACATTTGGATTCCTGTCAGCTGATGATTAAACAAAGGTAGGAGATGTGTGTGTTCATAAAGGGCAGTTACATTGCTAGACTAGTCCAACAACTTGACTCACTTGAGCCACTCCATGTCCAGATAACCATAGGTGCGACTCCCCCTTATCATGCCCTTGCTAGCTACAGATCCCTTAATATGAGTCTGGAAAAAACATACCTCCTACCTAAACCTATTGGAATCTCAACATTCAGCCTAACACCATACTTATAGCAACTCAGAGGTTTTTGGACTTCATCAGTGCAAATAAATTGGAGCAACTAGTTAGCTCCCCAACTAGAGGAACAAATATCTTAGACCTAGTACTCACAAACATGGGGGGATGCCGCTCCCTCCCCTGCATCAACTCCTCCCTGGTATGATCTGACCTCAAAATGATCTCCTTTAGTATTAAAACTAACCTTGAACTCCCATCAAACTCCAAACCTGTTAAGAGCTTTGCTTAGGCCAATTACCTCAAACTAAGTGACAGCGTATTAAACTTCCAAGCCCCTCTGAACCCGGATGACATTGAGGCCTACTCTTAGCTGTACACAAAAGCACTGTGCAACCACATTCATAGATGCATAGAGGAGGCAGGACTTGTCCAAGTCAAACCTATGATTACTGACAAAAAAAAAAAACACCATGGTAGACCCTTAGAATAAATAGGCTATTCAACAAAAGGAAAAAAATCCACTCCAAAGCCAAGAAGAAATAGATTAATCAGTTAAACAAATAAATGAGAGATGGTCTAATCTGCCAAAGCAAACTAAGGCAAAAATAGCCTCCTAGGTGAAAGAATAACCTTAAGGCTTTAATGCTCAGCAGTGTGCCAAGTTAATTATGAATGGCAACACATACACCTAGGCTGAAACTATAGCAAACCTGCTGGCCAAGTTCAGTTCAGACCCCCCCCCCCAATCACCTCCTATCACACCCAACAAAATACCCGCACCCCCCCGACCAGTTATTACGTGGGAACAAGCCCTTACCACACTCACTAAAGCCAAAAACAGTGTCCATGGATCCTGACAACATTCTAGGATTCTTAAGTAGCTTAAAATAAAATCTATCAGGGCCATTAGAAACCCTGTTTAACCACAGCCTCTGAATGTGCTTTATCCCGTTAGATGACTGCTGCAGTGCTCCATTCCATTTGCACAGGGGGGTGGGGGGGTATCAACTGACCCAGCAAACTACAGACCCATAAGCTTGACCAGTCTTATCTGCAAGACCATGGAGAAGATTATCATGGACCTGATCAGTAACGACACAGGAACCCTCCAAGGACTAGACCAGACCCAGTTATTTGGCTTTGTCAAAGGGAGGTCTTGCCTGCCAAATCTGTTGGACTTCAGGAAAGTCACCAGGACCAAGGATGAGGGTAAAATGGTACACACCGCTTATGTAGACCTGGCCAAAGTTTATGACACAGTCCCCCACTTGGGAATTATAAACTTACTGATTTAGGAAACTCTGCATCATCAGATGGATAGCCAGCTGGCTCACTGGCAGAACATATGTCTGGATAGGTGAATCCACTTCTGATAAGAAACCTGTTACCAGCAGTGTTCCACAGGGCTCAGTGTTGGGACGCCTCCTGTTTTGTATATACTTCTCTGAACTCTCCTTAGCATGGAGAACATCGATATCTGTGCAGTAACAGAAACCTGGTTCAAGGCTCCCGAGAGCACCCCAGCACTACCAGGTTATACCTCATACCATGCTTTTTGGCCCCAAAACTTGGACCAAACCACAAAAGGAGGGGGAGTATCAATATTCGTCAAAGATACCCACACCTCCATGTTGGTGGCACAGCACGAAGCATCACAGACTATCCATGTGCAACTAACAGTGGGTAAAACTGCCTTCCAGTTTATAGCCTGCTACAGACCACCCTCCCAAACCCAGGAACCCCACTCTGCCTTCCTGAGAACATTGGAAAATATGAAGGTCTCTCCAAACACCATTATATTGGGCGACGTCAACTACCCAAACATAGGCTGGGAGCATTACTCTAGCTCCAACACCCTAGCCCAAAGGTTCCTAGAATTTATAAACTCATATGCTATGGAACAACTCGTTACCACTCCCACAATAGGGGAAAACATACTGGACCTGATCATCACCAACATGGGGACTCTATGCTCCAGACCAGAAGTGTATCCCTCATTGGTAAGATCAGACCATAAACTAATCTCACTGGATATTCACATCCCGACTACACCCCTTGCCCTGAAAACCACAGTGAAAAACTTCTCTAATGCAAATTTCACACTCCTCAAAACCGAGGTGGAATCCTTCAAAGCCCCCGGGCCTGTGGAAAATACAGAAGCTGTGAAAGCTGTTTCATCAGCTAAAACTGTGCAGTTATCCTCCTCCATTCTTTTTCAGTTTTGTGTATTACAGAGCTTTTACGTAGTGTAGATGGTTGTCACTCATTTCAAATGTCCATCGCATTGTACAACTCATTTTGAAAATTTCTTATGTTTATAAAAAGAGGGGAGTCATTTGGCCAACCTATGCCACTTTTAGAGCTCTCACTTCTTGTCTTAGTTGATTATCCTGTGGTGCTTGATGAATCTTTCGACAGGTTGTAAATGTCAGTACTGAACTTTTAATGCACAGTAAAAGGTTGGAAAATCTCATGTACTGATATTGTATGTTATAACCAATATCATACTGTGCCAGTGGGGAGTATTATTGGGGATCTGAAGAAAGAGGGAGAAACCAGCCCCAGACTGACTGTGTGTTCTGTGTGCTCTTAAGGGAAATTGTATTTTACTGTGTGTGTGTACTTGTCATCCTACAATTGTGTACATCCCTCACTGTTGCCAGTGATGAGGATTGAAGCTTTTTGATTACTGGGCTAGTGCAGGGGCATCACATTATACATTTCATTATTCCTCACAATTGGGTCTTGGATACAATGTCTGATCTGATCTGGCACTTCAGAGTCCAAGGCTTGAGCACCTCCCTCTCCTATAATCCCTTTCTACACACTACCCCCCCCCCCAAGATCTCGTTTGCCGCATTTACGTACAGATGTGATTAATGGCTCTGACCAATTTTTTCAGGGAAATTCTCTCTCAAAGTCTTCATTTTAGTAGTTTTTTTTATATAGTAATAGTTTACACTTTCCTACCTATCCTCCCTTCCCTTGTTTAGCTACAGCTGGCATTAGGGGTTGTGTAGTTTTCCCCTCCCTTCCTTGCCCTGTGTTTGGCTCCTTTTTTGAGTTGTAATACAAATACTAGGAAGAAGTGGAAGGGTAAATCAAGAATTAGACACTAAATTTTAAATTAAAATGTTTTAAAAATCATTTTAATAAATACAGACAAAAGGGCTTACATAATTTAAAATTTAGTGTCTGATTCTTGATTTACCCTTCTGTTTATTCCTAGTATTTGTATTACTAGTTTTTGTGTGGCTTTTTTTTGGCTTTTAGTCCTTTTTTGATTTCTTCTTTAGGCTTCAGGCAAGGGGATTTACTTCCTCCTTTCTGCAATTAGTTTAGTCTTGTGGATGTAGTTGGGGATATTGACTGCATTTGTTCCTTTAAGTTGCCTGTCTCTCTCTCCTTTTCAGTTTTGTTTGTTCCCTTTGTGTGTGTGTGTGTGTGTGTGTGTGTGTGTGTGTGTGTGTGTGTGTGTGTGTGTGTGTGTATATATATATATATATATATATATATATAAATATATATATATATATATATATCTATATAAAATTATGTCAGAAAAAGACAAACCTACGAGTTTTAAAAGATGCTCCTCTTGTGGGCGTAAGATGCCTAATTCTGACGCCCACAAGAAGTGTGTTTATTGTCTGGGATCCGACAACCTCGAGGCTGGTGTGAGCTGCTTTCAACCCTCAGGTGCTGGCGGATTGCCAGAACAAGTTGTTCCTCAAAGGCATGGCTCAAGCTGGTCCCTTTGTCTCGGGCTCCCTTCCTCCAGTGGCCTTAAAGAATCTAAGAGGATAGCCCCATCTGTTTCCCAGGGTGCTTCTCCTCCGACACTGCAAACATGGCCTTGGCATTTGAATCAGAGACCTCCAGATCCAAAACTGTTTGACTGTCTTGGATCCAGTGGCTCAAGATCCGTCTTTAGGTGCCAGGTTCTCTTCGGGTCAGATGCCCTCTGATTCTATTACTGTTACCTCTGGTGCATCTGCTCCCTTGGATCCCAGGCAGGCAGTTAAACAAGTGTCAGAGCTGATGTGTTTGTCAGCTCCAGTGTTGATTATTGGGGGCTCCCTGTCAGGATCTTCCCAGGATCCAGAGCATTCTGTTCCCAGACATAGCAGCCGATCCTCAGATCGGGGGCAGCATAGAGTGGTAGCAGGATCCAAGCTGCCTTCCCCAACTAAATCCACCTATTCTTCAGCCTCCTCCAGGAGCCTTTTGCATTCTGATATGGACAGGATGATGAGTTTTCTTAGGGCCCAGATCGAGAAGTGTCTTTTGTCATGCCCGGAGAGATCCCTGGTCCCTAGATTGGCTTCTCATATGATTCCTCCTGTTTTGGATCCCCAGGATCCGGTTTACCCATGGGGATGTTGGCGGATTCAGGAATCCAAGTTTTTCCTGCTCCATCAGGATCCCTGACAAGCTCTATTCCTTTGCCCTCAGATCAGAGTGAGTTTCGGCTCTGAGAAGTCAGCGCCAGATCCCTGGGGAGGGTTTCAGGTCTGTGTTTTTCAGATCAGTCTTTTCCTTTGGATGCTTTGGCCTTTGACAGCTCAGGACCAGTACTATCTGGAGTGCCAGGACCGCACCCTCTTCTCTGGTGGCTTCAGTGACTGACGAGTGGGAGGGAAGGAGGTTCCTCGAGTCCTTCGGCTCTTCAGGTGGTAGAATGGACCTTCTCTAGATCCGGAGCAGTGTCTTCCCCTCTATGGGGTACTTCCCAGCCCATCACTATTAGGACCCTGAGCCCATCCATCCTGTCCAGGGTCAGTCCTACTGAGATAGCCTTCAGGTGGCATCCAGAACCCAAGGGGTCTCTTCATTGAGGACACAGATTTTGATGAAGGGGATGGGGCCCTCAGGTCGCTGCTTGATGACGTCTACTTTGTAGACATTCTGGAGCTGTTAAAACAGGTGGATTGTCTTCCCTGCCCCCATCTTCGGAAGAATCTGTGTTCCTGAAGTCTTTCTGGATGGGTCCAGGGTTCCCCCCCTGTGGGCGAGCTCATTGATCTTATTGCACACAGGGCATGGAAGGAACCTGACACCATGGACCCAGTCCTTAAGAAGGCTGTTAAGTTTTTGAGCCCTCCCCCATACAGAACACACTGGAGCCAAGAGCATGCCTGCAATGCTATCGTGGTTGCCACAGCCACAAAAAAAGGAGTTGGCTGAAGAGAGCTCCAATGTCTATCCCCCGAACAGTGTGTCTCGGACGATTGACAGACAGGGGAAGCGCATTTATGCTTCAGCCACGTTCGGTCTGAGAGCTCTTAATAATTATTTGGTACATTTTACCCACCTCCAAAGGGATCTGGTTGCAGAACTAACCACATCCCTTTCAGAGTTTGTCAGCTGAGGGCCTCCAGAAGTTTCTCCCAAACTCACCTCTCTATCTTCTATTGCTAATTCCTCAATGAAAGTAAAGCAAGCACAGTCAACACCAGTCACTCTACGAAAACAACTTGTACAATCCAAAGAAAACTCAAGAGGCAACACCACTCAAAACGGAGACTTTTATTTCATACATCACAGACAAAAACGTAGTAAGCACTTTCGCGAAACCTTTCAAGGCGTCTTTTACAAATGCCCCCTACGATGGCTCCTCGCTTCTTGGAACATCTGTCAAAGAAACTTTAACCTGCATTGAGCAGGATGGGAAAACCCCATCGGCAATTGGGATCAAGGTTTCTACCCCAAAGGCCCTTCTGCAAAACCAATGGGGAGGTAAGAAACTCTGGTTCCTGAAGTCACAGGGTTCTTTCCAAGATGCTCCAGATGATTCCTCTCCCAGAGGCAGGGGAAGAGGATTCAATGACAGGTACCACCCTTGAGGCAGATTGGGTCCTTAGAATCAGGGCTGCAGGGAACCCTTTTCCGAGAAGACCTTTCAGCATCCCTGAGGCATTGCCCGACTGTCCTGCCCTGGAGGCAGTCGGGGTCATTTTTTGTAGCACCCAAATGCCTGGACATCCATAACAAACGATCAGTGGGTGCTCAAGATCATATCCAAGGGTTATTAAATTCCCTTTTCCCAACCTCCTACAGATCCCAAAAGAGTACTCCCTAACGTGCCGCACAGTCATAGAGAACTGGGCCAGAAAGAAGTTTTAGCACTTGTAGAAAAAAGAACTGTCCAGGAGGCCCTAGCAGGACAGAGGATCCGAAACTTATTGTCACTTCTTTTTGGTGCCAAAAGTCCGATTTTTGGACCTCAGCAGCTTGAATTTCTTCATCAAGAAGTCGGAGTGCTGGATGGTCATTGTTCAGTCCAACCTGCCACTGTTGCAGACGGATGATTGGATATGCTCCATAGACCTTCAGGATGCCTGCCATCATGTCAAGTTAGACAAGTGCTCCAGGAGGCATCTACGCTTCCGGCTCAGAGCCCTGCCCTTTGGACTCACTACAGCCCCCCAGGGTATTTACCAAATGCTTGGCAGTAGTAGCAGCTCACCTGAGACTACAGAGATTTCAGGTCTTTCCGTACCTGGAGGATTGGCTCCTTACAGCTTCCACGATGCATTGACTGGTGTCTGCCACGCAGTAGCCTTTGCAGCTTTTTCAGTGGCTAGACGTTATGGTCAATATGGCAAAGTCGAAGCTAACTCCTGTGCAAAGCCTAGAATTCGTAAGGACCCACCTCAACGCAGTTACAGAGATTGCATCTTTACCCCCCCCCCTCCAAAGAGTGGACTTAATCAGGTGCACCTCATCCTGAAAGCCCTGGGATCCATGTAGGTGGCCATGCTCCTTGTGCAGCTAGCAAGATATTACATGCGAGTGCTTCAGTGGATGCAGGCAGTCCAGAGGTCCATCCTTTGTCATCTGATATCCATGCCAATTCCATTGACACCTGTTTGCAGACAGCATTTGCAGTGGTGGCGTCAGTCAGAGGACCTGTTCTGAGGCAGACCTTTTTTCTTCCCCTGCCCACAGCCACAATGACCACAGATGCTTCTCTTCTGGGGTGGGGGCTGCTTTTTCAGGGCAGAACAGTCCCAAGGCACGTGGTCCCCTACAGAGACCGAGTTGCACATAAACATTCTAGAGATGCGGCAGTGCTCTTCACATTGCAAGTCAGGATTGACTTCCTCTGGGAATGGTGGAGATTCATACAGACAACATGTCAGTGGTCTGGTACAACAAGAAGCGGGGGGGGGCATGTACTTACCCACTGTGCAAAGAGGCCATGAAAGTCTGGTAATGGGCAGTCTCTTCCGTTCACTTTCTTCTTGCAACGCACGTACCTAGGGAGTCCAACGTCTTGGCAGACAGACTCATCAGGTTTATCTTGACCCCGCACGAGTGGTCTATCAATCTGTCAGTGGCGTCTCAGATATTCGGTTGATGGAGCCAATGCTGTGCTACCTTTTTGCATCCCCAAAGAGCAGCAAATGCAGAAGGTACTTTGCCCTGATCCCTCCAGAGGGGACAGTCCCTGAGGGACACTCTAGTCCACGACTGGCCTCTGGGTCTCCTCTACGCATACCCACCTCTTCCATTGATCCCCAAGGTGTTTCAGAAAGCCCACAGACTGAAGAGTTCCATGATTCTCATTGCCCCCTTCTGGCCTCGCCAGGTGTGGTTCCCCTTCCTGCGGTCTCATCTGAAGTATCCCCTTTGGTACTGGATCCCATTCTGGATCTCATCTCTCATCCGTCAGAACAGCAGTCTCCCACCTTTCAATCCCTTCATCTGACCACATGGTTTCTCCACATCCTGTGATAATAAGACAGTCCAGGTTGGCTTCTCCTGTAAGGAAAATTATTCTACCTTCCCAGAAACCTTCCACTCAGATCATCTATCACAGTAAGTAAACATTTTTCCTTTTGGGTTGTGGAAAATAATCTTGACCCTTTCTCAGCACTGGCGCCAGATATTCTTCTCTTTTTATCATCCCTTTTTTCAAGAAGGGGCTAGTTTCTCTACTGTAAAGCTTCATTTACTGGCCATTTCTAATTTTAATATCGGTAAGGAACCCACCTTTTCCTCTAGATTATGCAAGGCCTTCATGAAAGGCATCTTTCTTCTCAGGCTTCCTGTCAAAGATCCTACCCTTCTTTGGGATCTGACTTTAATGTTGCAGTTTCTCACTCAGTCCTTTTGAGCGGCACATTCATGTGATATTAAATTTCTGTCTTGGAAGACTGCCTTTCTTTTGACCATGACTTTGGTTAAGAGAGTCTCTGAATTACAGGCCTCGTCTTACAAACCACCATATATTATTTTTCATAAGGACAGAGCGGCCTTGTGAGCAAATCCTTCTTTCATGCCCAAGGTAGCCACTGAAAATAATAACCAGAATATTCAGTTACCCATCTTTTTTCCTAACCACTTTAATAAGGGCAAATGTCTCCTCTATACTTTGGATGTGCATAGGCAGTTATGATTTTATTTGCACAGGACCAAATCCTTTATAGGTAGGTACTAGGTTATAGGCCTACAAGCCTAGCCAAAAAATGTACCCTGGCTTTCGCCACCCAAGAAAATTATTTTCCTGTGCCCCTGTCGAGCAGAGCCGCAGAAGTGATCCCCGGGGTGAATTTCCCATTTCCCATCCAATCATCAAGATTTTTCTTGAGTGCTAATGAGGAGCTCTGTTTGACATAGATAGGTAGTCTGTTCCAGAGTATGGGAAGTCTCTGGGACAGGAATCTATCCCTCCAGCATGTTCTGTTTATTGTGGTGACAAGGTTTAGGTCCCTAGAGCGTGTATCTCGGAGGGATTGGGATTTCTTTAAGAGGAGCATGTCCAACAGCTCTGGGTTTGACATAGCTTTGTATGTTAGGCAGAGATCCCCCCTGAATAGGCGATATGCGATGGAGTAAAGCTGTAGTTTTTTGAGACGGTCTGCATAGGGCATCTGTTTGAGGCCAGTAATCCTCTTTGTGAGGTATTTCTGTGGTCTTTCCAGTTGTTGTAGTAGATGTCTTGTCAGGTACATACCAAAAGGGGAGTTGCACTCTATAATGGGTCTAATGAGTGATGAGTAGAGGGGAACAATGACCTGTTTTTTTCTGGATGAGAATCCTTTTGTGATGAGATGAGCCACGTAGAAGGATTTCCTGACCACTGTGGCGATGTGATTGTCAAAGGAGAGACTACTGTCCACCTGTGTCCCAAGGTCTCATCACATTTTCGACATTAAGTAGACTACCAGCTATGTGGTAGTTCATGGGTACAGAGTTTTTATCAAAGGGGATGACAATACACTTTTTGGCATTGAGCTTCAGGCCATGACTTTGACACCAGGTATCTGTCTCAGTGAGGCCCTTTTGTAGTTTGTCCACATCTTTAGGGGTTTAGATTATGGCTCTTAGTTTGCAGTCATCTGCAAACTTTGTTAGCCAAAGACTTTCTGTGTTGGCCTGCACTTCAGAGAAGTAGATACCAAACAGGAGAGGACCCAGGACTGAACCCTGTGGTACTCCACTTGTCACTGGCCTGATGTCGGATTTGGAATCCGCTACTTTCACAGTGTGGGTTCTGTCCGTGAGCCAGTTGGCAACCCATCTTGTGACATAGAGATTTATACCTAGTTTAGTGAGCTTATCTATAATTCAAGAGTTGGGGGATGGTGTCGAAAGCCTTGGCGAGATCTAGATAAGCTGTGTGAACTATTTTACCCACATCTGTGGCTTTGGTGACAGCTTCAAAGAAGTCAATCAGGTTTAGGAGACATGATCTGCCTTTTACTTTAGAAAATCTGATCAGTTGTTTGTAGCCTTCTCTTTGAACAGGCACGGCCAAGCAGTGTCCAAAGTGACTATCTCTAAATGGATTTCAAGTTGCATTTCCACTGTTTATTCTCTTAAAATTCTAGAGTTGTCTCATCCACCTTAGGCTCATTCTCGTAGGTCTGTTACCTCATCGGCCTTCTTCGCTAGGATATCCATAGATGACATTTGTGCTGCGGCCACATGGTCTACTCCTCACACCTGTGTTGCTCATTATAAACTGGATATAGTTTCCAAAAACAGAGCATCCCTTGGTTCCACAGTGCTCAGGCGCATCCTTCCTTTAGGGCTGCCCAGGATTCAGTTGTGGCTAGGGATTCTGACCCAGTCGTGAGGAATAATGAAATGGACAACATCAGATCAGTAGTTAAGTACATATCATAAATTGGTATCTGTGTTGCCCTATTTCATTATTCCTCACTTCCTGCCCATCTCCCCCTTCCAGGTTTCTGGAGGGTCTGGAGAGGCTAGTGTTGGGGTACTGCACTTCCTGTCCTTGGTGTAGGTCTGGCTTTAATGTGTAAGCATAGATATCTAGTTATATATCATGGGGTATTCTCTATTGTTCTAACAGCAAACTCAATCTAAGGGGTAGAGTGTAGAAAGGGAAAGGGATTATGGGAGAAGGAGGAGCTCAAGCCTTGAATCTGTATCTGTGAAGTGCCGGATCTGATCCGACATCGGATCCAAGACCTAATCGTTAGGATTAATGAAATAAGATAACACAGATGCCAAGTTATGGTGACTACATAATTACTGATCTGAAGTAGGAGATTCATTTGTCTGCAACCTGTGGGTTATGGATCCGATATCGGATCCGAACCGGCATGGTTTTCCAGCTATGGATCCGAGCTCTCAGCTCCTCCCCTCACCCATAATGCCCTGCTCTCCCTACATGACCTCAGATCTAGTTTGCCGCGCTGGTGACCAGATTGGTTTCTGAGAGCTCTACAGCTAAGTGTTTATTCAGCTATATTTAGTGCTAAATTTAAAGTTTTTTCAACAGTTTTGTGTGAAAGTTTAGGTTTCCCTTTTTGTAGCTAAAGTTGTTTAGTTTTATTAACCTTTATAACTTTTAGTTTCCCTCCCCTCGCTGGTGCGTAGTGTGTGTTTGGGCCTGTGTTTGTTTGGCTAGTTTGCTTTTACTTTTTTAGATTAGTTAAGTAAAAAGCTAGTGTTCTTAGGATGTCTGAACAACCTAAGGCTGTTTTTTCGAAGTGCTCCGAGTGTGGCCATAAGCTTTCCCCTGCTGATGGCCACACTGCGCGTTGATGCTTGGGGTTGAACACCTCACTTCTGGATGTTCCATTTGTGCAGGGTTCAACCCCAGGGCATTGAAGGAGCGGAGGTCGAAGCTGGTCCTGGCGGGACTTTTGCCCCCGGACTCGGCTCCGGCTACCGCTCCTTCGGGGGGTACCATGTCTACGGTTCCCTCCTCTTCTGCTCCCCCTCCTCCTCCTGGGACACAACCTCCCTGTAGTGGTTTGGAGGAGAGGGAAGCAAGAAAAAAGGACCGGAGGGAGAAGCACCATAAGCGGGCCGAGACCTCTGTTTCGGCCCGCCTGCCTGCGAGCTTCTCCTCCGGCCTCCTTGTCTGCTGGTTCTCCCCCTCCTCGGCTCCGGTCTCCTGTGTGCTTTTCACCGGGACCTGAGGAGGAGGAGACCCGATCTCCGTCGAGGCTATCGAGGAGTCACTCAAGGCCTACCTCGGTAGCCTCGTCGAGATCTACTTACAGTTTATCTGATGCTGATCTGGACCGGATGATGAGATGGTTCATCCAGGCCCAGATGCAGATGGGAGTGCTCTTGCCTCCCCCCCCCTCTGGGGGGGAGCTCGGCCCCTTTCTTTAAACCTATAGCTCCTTCTCCGGCCCGCTACCCGGGTTTGGAGCAGTTGGAGCCGAGCAGCTTCGGAGCCGGGGGTGGGTCGGCGCCGATAGTACTGGGTACTTCAGATCCGACCCTGCCCTCGAGTGCTTCGGATCCGACCTCTCGGAGCCTGGATCCGAGCTTCGGATCCGGGGGGGATCAGTGCTCCTTCGGCGCTGCCCGTGTCGGAGCGCACTGCCCCCTCGGATCCGAGTGCTTCGGTGCCGGCTCCGATCCACTCTTCGGATCCTAGGGGGAGCCGATTATCGGATCCTTTGGTCGAGGTCGGCTCCCCCTCGGCTTTTGATGTAGTGGAGAGGGCCCTGTTGAGGGTTTCCGGACCCCCGGCACTTGCTTTGGCTCCGTCCCGCGCTCCATCTGCACTGGGCCAGGCTTCCACCATCCGGCCATTGAGACAGCCCGCTCCTTTGCCCCAAGTTGTTCCTTTGGAACAGGTCACAGCTTGCGAGGAGTCCTCTGACAGCCCCCCGGAGGATGCCCCTCGCAAGCATACGTGCAAAAGGAGGCACATAGACTCTCCCGAGTCTCTCACTGAAGACACGGACTTGGAGGAAGGGGAAGACTCCCCAAGATCACCCCCCGAGGATGTCTCCTTTGGAGACATCATGGAAATGCTTCGCATAAGGGGGGGGTGGTCTGCCCCCAAGTCTTCCTCGGACGAGTTTGTGTTCTTGGAGGCATTTGAAGCGGGTCCGTCTACCTCTTGGATGTCCCCTCCTGCCGACCCCCTGGTGGACCTGATTACCACCAGGGCGTGGAAGGACCCGGACACCATGGAGCCAGTTCCAAAAAGGCCTGACCGTATACTTAGTCCCCCGGCTGACAGTGCCCATTGGAGTAAGGGGCCTCCTGTAGATGCCATGTTGACGGCGGCAGCCACCAAGAGGGAACTTGCTCAGGAGAGTCCCTCAGTCCATCCCCCGAGCAAGGAGTCTCGGATGATGGACCGCTTCGGGAAGCGGATGTTTAGTTCAGCGACCTTTTCAGTAAGGGCGCTGAACTACCTGGCACATGTGATTAGGATGCAGCGCGATCTTATCAAGGAATACGCTGCATCTCCCCCAGAGTCCATGTCGGAGGAGGACAAATTGTTGCACTCCACCCGTATGGCCACTCTCAGTTCCGTGACTAATACCTCTATGCGGTTACTGTTCCATGCTACGGAAGGTGCCGCTAGAGCCGCAGGGGCAGGCCTAGTTACCAGACGTCAGGCCTGGCTCCGTCATTGCGATTTCACGGAGCCCTTCAAGGCGTCATTTGCGAACGCTCCCTTCGATGGTTCTGCCCTCTTTGGCAAAACTGTTCGTGATACCTTGACCCAGAGCGAAAAGGACGGGAAGACGCTGTCTGCCGTCGGAATCCGCTTCTCTGTGCCCCAGAGGCCCTATTCTAGGAACCAAAAGGGCCAGAAGAAGATGTGGTTCCGGAAGTCGCAGCAATCCCAACCCGCTCCGGACAACCAGTCCTTCCGTGGCATAGGAGGACAGGGAGGACGCCGCCCCAGGGGCAGAGGGACTCCCAGGAACTTCGGGTCCAGAGAACCCTTCTCTGATCGGCCCGCGCACTGGTGGGTCCTCTGCATCATATCCAGAGGATACCGTATCCCATTTCATCGCATTCCAAAATTGAAGTCCCTCCCCGACGTTCCACCCGGTCAGTGGGAGGCCGCTTTGGCAGAAATTGGCCGTCTGCTAAAGAAAAGCGCCATCCAGCCCGTCCCCCCAGACCAGATCGGATCAGGGTTCTACTCCAGGTTCTTTTTAGTGCCAAAAAAAAGACGGGGGATCTAAGACCAATTTTAGATCTTTCACTCTTGAACCTGGCAGTTCCCAAGGAGAAGTTCTGAATGGTTACATTGCAGTCTATTCTCCCCCTTCTGGGAGAAAATCACTGGATGTGCTCCATAGACCTCAAGGATGCGTACTACCATATACTAATGGACAGGCGCTCCAGGAGGTTTCTCCGCTTCCGGCTGGGAGCCAGTCACTACCAATTCCGGG